>NC_056749.1:641399302-641748307 GCF_019279795.1 Protopterus annectens
TGAGCCTTTTCTTGGATTCTGAATAATCCCGTCTCTCCCATTGGAAATGCACTCATGGTGTGCAGGGTTTCCCCAAAAGAATAATCCTCAGGCGGAGAGGCAGAAGGTATGGACTCTTCTGCATCCGAGTCCTCATAGGGAGGGAGAGAATATCCCTTATCAGAAGAGGAGGCAGTGGAAATAGAAACCTGGTCAGAGGAATCATAATCAGCGTCTTGCCTAGGCCTTTTGTAAGGAGGGGGATGGGAACCCCTGATTAAAGTAATTAGATCTTCGGCCATTTTAAGCATCTGTTTCTTTGGCTTGGATGACTGTTCTGGAGAATACTGTACCCGTTTCCTTGTCTTTAATGGTGTTTTTGATTTTGCCTTTGCTGCTGAAGAGGACTTAATTGTAAGCTGTGAAGGTCTGAAAACACCCTCTGAAACCAATGCCTGCTCAGCGGCTCCGGACCCATCTGAGGGAATAATTTCCGTAGGCCCAATACCTTGAGTTTCCACAGACCTCGGTGTCTCTACGTTGCTATCAGTTGCGGCCTGGGCTCTGAGGTGGCGGGTGTCAGGGGCTGCGAAAGTGCCTCACTAAGAACCGGCGAGTGGCCTAGAAGAGGCTTCGTCGTCGGTTTTTGACCTCGGATGCCTGTCCTTTTCTTTGTCTTTGCGGTTTTTTTTTATAGATTCCAGTCGTCGGCTTTTCCGACGGCATTATGTAATTAAACCTTCAGCCAAAATAATGTAAAGCAAAATCAAACCAACGTTTAATAGTGCGTTTATTGAATCTAGCACAAAACTGACAACTAGTGACATCGTGGTCAGGGCCTAGGCAAGGAATACAGTAAGAGTGAAAGTGCTTATGAGGTATTTGCTTCCCACAAGAAATACAATTATTAACTTTTACTGACATCGGTCTGGAGCAAGAAAAAGTTTCCCCAACGGGGTACTTAGCTTTATTGAAGACTTCAGTTCTGAAACTCAATTTTGAAAATCTCAAGAGTCGGCTGACTGGCACTTGCGAACTGCTTTTGCTTCGGGCACCGTGCGGCAAGAAAGACTGGAGAAAATGGCGTCGGTTGCTACTTTTATACCCCTGGCGCACTGACGTCAGGGAAGAGGCGACAGCAACCAACGCTGGACCAAGTCTTTGGAACTCGGGCCGACTGCGGGTCTCCTGCCAGCAGTATAACCCAAGTGTAATGACTGCAGCAGTGAAACACGATGAACATCACAGCATCCATGGGACCGGACAACATCCCAGGCTGCGTTTTACACGAACTTCAGAACAAACTGGTTCCCCAGTTAAGCACCATGTTCAATAATAGCCTCGCATCAGGCTTTGTGCCCACTGAATGGCGCACAGCAACAGTTACCCCACTCTACAAAGGGGAAGCCACCACTGATCCAGGGAACTATAGACCTATTAGCCTGACGAGCCTGGTCTGCAAGGCCATGGAACGTATCATCATGGAACTCATAAACAAAGACATTGGTAACCTCCAAACTCTGGATCCAACCCCGTTCAGGTTTGTGAAAGGCAGATCATGCCTCCTGAACCTGATCGACTTCTTTGAGGCAGTCACCAAAGCTATAGATGAGGGTAAGGTGGTTCACACAGCCTATCCTGACCTCGCCAAGGCTTTTGACACCATCCCCCATTCTGGAATTACAGCTAAACTCACTAAACTAGGTATAAATCCCTACGTCACAAAATGGGTTGCCAACTGTCTCACTGACAGAACCCACACTGTAAAAGTTGCAGACTCCAAATCTGACCTCAAAGCAGTGACAAGTGGAGTACCACAGGGTTCTGTCCTGGGACCTCTCCTGTTTGGTATCTACTTCTCTGAAGTACAGGCCAACACAGAAGGCCTCTAACTAATGAAGTTCACAGATGACTGCAAACTAGGAGCCATAGTCAAGTCCTTAAATGATGTGGACATCCTGCAGAAGGGCCTCGCTGAGACAGATGCCTGGTGTCAGAGCCGTGGCCTCAAGCTCAATGCCAAAAAGTGCAGTGTCATCCCCTTTGGTAAAAACTCTGTACCCATGAACTACCACATAGGCAGCAATCTACTTAATACCGAATGAGTGTAAGAGACCTTGGGACCCAGGTGGACAGTAGTCTCTCCTTTGACAGTCACATCACCACAGTAGTCGGGAAGTCCTTCTAAGTGACACACCTCATCATAAAAAAGTTCTCATCCAGGACTCGACACTCATTAGACCCATTATAGAGTACAATGCCCCTTTTGGAATGTACCTCACAAGACATCTGTAGCAGCTGGAAAGGCCACAGAAGTACCTCACAAAGAGGATTACTGGCCTCAAACAAATGCCCTACACTGACAGTCTCAAAAAACTCTAGCTTTGCTCCATAGCAAATCTCATACTCCGAGGTGATCTCTGCCTAACATATAAAGCTATGTCAAACCCAGAGCTGTTAGACATGCTACATCTAAAGAAATCCCAATCCCTCTGAGCTACACGCTCTAGGGACCTAAACCTTGTCACCACAATAAACCGGACATGCTGGAGGGATAGATTCCTGTCCCAGAGACTTCCCATACTCTGGAACAGGCTACCCATCTATGTCAAGCAAAGTTCTTCATTAGCACTCTTCAAGAAAAATCTTGATGAGTGGATGGGAAATAGGAAATACACCCTGGGGATCACTTCTGTGTCTCTGCTCCACAGTGGCACAGGAAAATAACTTTCTTGGGTGGCGTAAGCCAGGGAACCTTGTTGGCTAGGCTTACGTAGGCCCTTGGGCCGATAGCCTAGTACCTACCTATGAACCTATGAATACATTCAAACATCTATATTCATGGTAAATGTACACAACTGTACTATGTTCTTCATGTTTCACTGTTGCAGTCATCACCTGTGGGAGGATTCCCAAAGCTAAAAAGAGGGGTGGTAGGATAGTGAAGAGATCAAGGCAGGGGTAAGGATTCCCAAAGTTGAAGAGAGGGGTGGTACGATAGTGAAGAGACCTAGGCAGGGGAAAGGAGGCCCTGCAGTACCGCAGATGCAAACCCTACCCTAGCCTTGGAGAAATGAGGAAGATGATAATGCTTTCTGAAGGTATGGATAGAGGTCCAGGTGGCAACTTCCAAGATGTTCCGGGTGGGGACTCCTCTGAGGAATGCTGTGGAAGTAGAGGCTGCCCTAGTGGAATGGGTGCGAACAGACTTAGGGGGAGGTTTCGCATTAAAACTGTAGCAGAAATGGATACAGTGTGATATCCATTTAAAGATAGTTTGCTTGGAGATGGGCTTCCACTCTGCCCTAAGGCAAAACTGACAAGAACTTGGTCTGTTTTTCTGAAGGGTTTAGTACAGTCCAGGTAGTATCTGAGCTGCCTGTGCACGTCCAGGGAGTGCAGAATTCTTTCCCCCTTGTTTTGAGGGTTGGGAAAGAAGGTAGGCAGATGAATGGCCTGGTTGAGAGTCGCATTTGATATCACCTTGGGCAGAAAGGAGGGGTTGATCCTAAGGGACACCCTGTCTGCATGGAAAATGAAGAAGGGCTCAATGGCCATCAGTGCATGCAGTTCAGGATTACGGTACAGGAATTTGTGGGTGTCTGATACCCTGTAGTACTTGTCAGGCTTACTGGGAGCAGGAGGAAGGGCATCCAGGGCTAAACTGGATTCAAGGAAAGCATCATCCACCACATCTAAAACAGGGGGGATGGCAAAAGGTCTGTGCTGAGGAAGGTCTAGAAATTCTCCAAGTCTTTTCTTGGATTGAGGGAAGTCCTGAGATTCCCACTGGAAATGCTCCCCAAAATAAAAATCTTCTGGTGGGGATACAGAAGGGATAGATTCCTCTGCATCTGAATCCTCATAAGCAGTAAGAGGTTGCTGATCCTCTTCCAAGTCGGAATAATCTGAATCCTCAGAATCCTGTTCTATCAATAATTCTGGAGAAGGAAGTATTTTAGAAGAGGAGGCCTGACTGTCTCCAATAAGGTAAATAAGATCTTCCGCCATCTTATGCATCTGGGCCTGGGGTGGAGGGGTGGGAGGAAGATGGTGGCTAGAGGAAGATTTCCTAGGGGTGGCCTGGCTCCTAGGCCTAAGAGAAGTCATTGGTCTGAGATTAGTGGTAGTCGTGAGTGAAGACGTTGGTTTCTGACTGGAATCGGTGGTGCAAGAGACATCCTTGGAAGCCGGTACCTGCCTAGCGGCTCCGGGCCCAACAGAGTAAGAGACAGCCAAAGTCTCTGAAGACGAAGAGGATTTCTGCAGCATACTGGTCTTCAAAAGGGTCTCGGTAAAGGCCTGCATGGCAATCCCATCAGGGGCTACGAAAGCCCCTCACTGAATTCTGGAGTACTGACGACCTGTTTAGCGGAGGAGTAGTCGGAAGGCTTGGTCTTGTGAGGTCTCTCTCTATCCTTATCCTTGCGCTTCTTCTGAGGTTCTGCTGATGGTTGGCTAACAGACGCCATATGACAAGACAGAGAACGAAAATAGCTATCAACAAAGAGAGCTCTCCGACGAATAGTTCTCGCATTAAAGAGGGCACAGAACAGACAGCTGGCTGTGTCGTGGTCTGGGCCTAAACAAGTAATGCAGTAGGAATGGAAGTCTTGGTGTGGGATTTGCTTTCCACAGGACACACAATTATTAAATTTTTTGGACATCAGTTAGTGCAAGAAAGAGATCCCCAACGGGGTACTTAACTTTAGATGTTTACAGCTGTGATCCGAACTCTGGTAGCAGCCGACCGGCAGTCTTGCGAACTGCTTCTGCTACAGGCTCCACGGCAAGAAAGACTGATGTAATGGCATCAGCTGCCTTGCTTTATAGCACCAACGACGTCAGTCTACAGGCGACAGCAGCTGACTCAGAAAAAACATTTTACTCTAGCATTCGGGCTGGCCGAGGGCTACCACAGCAGGGATAACCCACAGGTGATGACTGCAACAGTGGAACACAAAGAACATCAAAGGCAACAGCCTTAGCCAACAATGTGGAAATAGTCTGTTTTGATGCTGGTTGTCCCTTCTTTTTACCTTCCCAAGAAACAAATAATTGATCCAAAGATCTGAAAGATTTAGTTCTGCAAGATAGTACCAGAATTGTCTGTGAACATGCAAGGTACAGAGTTTCCCTTCCCCCTCATTTTTGGGTTCAGGAAAGAAAACAGGGAGATAGAAGAGATTGAACCTCAAGTCAAACAGGTTAGCTGGTTCAAATGGAGCAACTGTTAGCTTATCTAACACAAAATTAAGATCCCAAGGGCAGGCCATCAGTTTTCTTGGAGGCATCTTATGCATAACCTCTTTCAAAAACATTCTAACATGAGACCGCATTGAAAAAAGGAGGATCCATGGGCAGACATGCTGAAATAGCCAATGAATGAACTATGACAGAGGAGTAAGAAAGGCCATTGGATTGCAACTCACACAAATATGGTAAAACAAGAAGTTATGTACTCACCATAACGTTCGATATATGTAGTCCATCTCGCTTCACATTCATACCCGTGGGTACTGAGCCGAATGTCTGTTCCGAGTCAGCAAACTTTTTTAGCTCGAAGTCTTTCTATTGGCTGGGCTAAGATGGTATCCCATGCTGCACTGCTCTCTATCCCCAGATCTAGTTTACTGCGAGCCCCAGCACTAATTCTCCATGCATAACAACATGTAAGGAAAGGAAGAACAAACCAAGAATGAAGGGAGCTCTAAAACCAGACCTAACCTCCAGATCCTCCAGGATGGGGGAAGGGGGGGGGTAAGTAAGAATGTGAGGCGAGATGGACTACATACATCGAACGTTATGGTGAGTACATAACTTCTTAATGTTATGTAGTCCAATCTCGCCTACATTCTTACCCGTGGGACAGTGTCCCTAGCACCTAACTCCTGGGAGGCTCAGTGAAAAACACTCCTGAGCACTGTGGAACCAAAGGAAGACCTGCACCTAGATACCACATCCAACTTGTAATGAGTAACAAAGGTGTGAGGAGATGCCCAAGTAGCCGCAGCACAAATATCATCCATATACAATCTGGCCTGAAAGGCTGCAGATGTAGACGCAGACCAAATAGAGTGAGCCTTCACCTGGAATGGTAAATCTTTAACCCCTGAGGAATAAATGAAAGAAATACAGCTGGAAATCCACCTGGACAACGTGACTTTGGAGACAGGAGACCCAATTCTGTTTTCTGAAAAGGAAACAAACAACTGATCAGATTTTCTGAGGTCTTTCGTTCTGTGCAAATAAAAACTTAATTGTCTGTGCACATCCAATTGATGAAATTTGAATTCTGCCTTGTTTGAGAACTGGGGAAAGAACACTGGCAATTCAATAGATTGGTTAAGGTTACTGACTGACGCCACTTTGGGAAGAAAAGAGGGGTTCGGTCTGAGAGAAACCCTGTCCTTATGAAAAATCAAATAAGGGGGTTTGATTGATAAAGCTTGAAGCTCCGAAATGCGCCTGGCTGACGTGATGGCTACTAAAAAGACAGTTTTCCAAGTTAAGAATTTTAAATCACAAGTGGCTGCAGGCTCAAAGGGGGGTGAAGTAAGACCTTGTAGAGCAAAGTCCAAGTCCCAAGGCATAACAGGTTCCGATACCGGAGGACAAAGTGCCCTTCAGGAAAGCCTTACAGAGTCTATGTGCCATCAGGCTAGGCTCATCTGCGACATGAAAGGTAGAAATCGCCGCCAATTGGACTTTAAATGGTTGCAGCAGCTGAATTAGAAGTTATGTACTCACCATAACGTTCCATCTGAGTAGGTGTATTCATTTGTCTGCAACCTGTGGGTTATGGATCCGATATCGGATCCGAACCAGCATGGTTTTCCAGCTATGGATCCAAGCTCTCAGCTCCTCCCCTCACCCATAATGCCCTGCTCTACCCTCATGACCTCAGATCGAGTTTGCCAAAGCAACAACACCCTGAAAAGGGTAACATAGAATATGCAGGAAACTGAAAGGCCAGGGGATGGGAGGCGGGATGGTTGACAGAGAGCGGGATGGTAACAATGAATACACCTACTCAGATGGAACGTTATGGTGAGTACATAACTTCTAAATCTGAAGTAGGATATTCATTTGTCTGCAACCTGTGGGACAGAGTCCCCAGCTACCTGAATCTTGGGCCATCATGGAAGGATATTCCGAGCACCGCTGGAGCCAAAGGATGCTCTACCCTAGATGCAAGATCCAACTTATAGTGGGAAATAAAAGTATGAGATGAAGCCCACGTGGCTGCTGCACAAATATCATCTAGAGGAATCCTAGCCTTGAAGGCTGCCGAGGTAGATACTGACCGGGTTGAATGGGCATGAACACCCTCCGGTGCGGCCTTCCTGAAGCTTGATAAGCCAATAAGATGCACTGTGAAATCCAGCGGGACAGAGAAACTTTAGAAATTGGCTTGCCCAAATTGAATTTTGCAAAGGAAATAAACAACTGGTCGGATTGCCTATGACCAGCCGTCCTGTTCAGATAAAATCTAAGTTGCCTGTGAACATCTAATGAATGTAGCTTATATTCACCTTTGTTTTCATATTTAGGGAAGAAAACAGGGAGGTTAATGGACTGATTGATGTTTGCTTCAGAAGCGACTTTAGGAAGAAAGGACGGGTTGGTCCTGAGGTAGACACTGTCCGGATGAAATACCAAGTAAGGAGGTTTAGCTGATAATGCTTGAAGCTCAGAAACTCTCTTGGTCGATGTAATGGCTACCAAAAAGGCTGTCTTGTAGGACAAGAATTTGAGATCTACCATAGCCGCTGGCTCGAAAGGAGGGGCGGTCAAGGCCTGTAGGACCAGAGAGAGGTCCCAAGGAGGAACTGCTTGCTTTATAGGGGGCCTGAGAAGAAAAGTACCTTTAAGAAAAATTTTACACAATTTGGCTGACATAAGAGGATTAGAGTCATGGCCAATGTGATAATGAGAAATTGCCGCCAGTTGTACTTTGACTGTGGAACTGCTGGCACCATCGTTAAAGAGAGTGGTTAGAAAGTCAAGCACTAAAGGAAGAGGAACCATGAAGGGATTCAGGCCTTGCCGCCCGCCCAAAGAAAAACGCTTCCACTTGCTTCCGAAACCTTCGTAAACCTTTCTAGTGGATGGTTTATGAGCTGCCACCAAAATTGCCTTAACGGTGATGAAATACCGAGTCCTAATCAAGAGTGGAACTGGAGCAGCCAAGCGGTCAGCTTCAGGTTGTCCAGATTCGAGGAGGAATGCAGGATGGATGGGATATCAGATCCGGGATGGGATCTAGAATCCAAGGAGGATTCACCGAGTGAGACCTTAGGAAGGGGAACCAGATCTGTCGAGGCCAGAACGGAGCAATGAGAATCATTCTGCAACCCACCGAGAGGCTTTCTGAAGAACTTGGAGCATCAGAGGCAAGGGTGGATAAGCATACAGAAGACCCGTGGCCAAGCATGCACCAGAGTCTCCTTGGGGTACCTCCGGAGGAGGTATCAGAGCCGAAAAAACTGTCGCACTTGGTGTTTGAGGGAGAGGCAAAAGATCGCATGAAGGGTTCCCCACCACGATGATATGCGCTCCTTTACTTGACAATTGAGAGACCACTCGTAAGGGGTCAGAATGGTGCGACTGAGCTTGTCCGCTAGGATGTTGGACCGACCCGAATGTGCGCGTTGTATTAAAGCGGTTGGTGGAGATTGCCCATTCCCAAACTCTCATGGCTTCTCAACAAAGAGGGTAAGACCTTGTTCCCCTTGCTTGTTGATGTACCAGACAACAGACATGTTGTCCGATTGAATCGCAATTGTTCCCAAGGGAAGAAAGTCCTGAAGTGCTAGCAACGCTAAGAGCACTGCTCTCATCTCTAGAACATTGATATGCAGTAAGGTCTCTGAATCGCCCCACGCCTTGGGGACGGTCCGGCTCCCAAGTGCCCCCCCCCGAGGGCGGGGCGGCCGTGGTCACCGTGGCGAGAGGGAGAAGCACAAAATAGGCGGCCTCTGTGGAGATCCGGGAGTGGAGCCACCACAAGAGGGACCGCTTGCAAGCCTTGCTGATCGCTATGGGATGATGCATGGGAGAGCAAGGTATGACCACTGTACTAAGAGCCGCCCACTGTAGAATGCATATTGAGCCTGGCAAGAGGAAGAAGTGCTACAGCTGATGCCATGGACCCTAGAGCCCTCAGGACCAACTCCTTGAACAGAACTTGAGTGGAGAATGGCCCGCACCTGGAGCTGCAGATTTTGAACTCTGTCCGCAGTGAGGAAGGCTCGTAAACTCCTTGTGTCTAGCCTGGCCCCTATAAAATCTAAGAGCTGTGTGGGCGCCAGGTTGATTTCTTTGTATTTATTGTGATGCCCAGAAAGGAGCAAGATGGAGAAAGGAGTCTCGCCAATAAAAGTAGATGCCTTGTTGGGGTGGTAAGAAGCCAGTGGTCCAGGTAGGGAAGACCTGCACCCCTGAAGCCTCAGGTGGGCCGCTACCACTGCTAATACTTTGGTGAACACCCTGGGGCTGCTCTGGTGAGACCAAAGGGAAGGACCCGAACTGGTAGTGACTGGCTCCCAGCGAGCGGAGAAACCTCCTGGGCGCCTGTCCATCAGGATGTGGTAGTCACCTCTGAGGTCTATCGAGCACATCCAGTGATTTTCTCCCAGAAGGGGAGAATAGATTGCAGAGTGACCATTCGAATGATTTTCTTTGGGGACTGCCAGATTCAAGAGAGAGGTCTAGGATTGGTCTTAGTTCCCCGTCTTCTTTGGCACTAAAAGAATCTGGAGTAGAACCCTGATCCGATCTGGTCTGGGGGGACGGGCTGGATGGCTCTTTTCTTTAGCAGATGGCCAATTTCTGCCAAAGCGGCTCCTCGCGTTGACGCATGACGGCCCGTTGACGGGGTGGGGGTCTGGGAGGATTTCAACTTTGGAAGGTGAAGGAAAGGGATGCGATATCCTCTGGATATGATTTGGAGAACCCAGCGGTCCGATGTTATGGACTCCCATGCCGCTAGGTGCCCCCGAAACCCCGACTGCCTCCAGAGTGGAGCAGTCGGGCAACCCTCAGGGTTGCTGCGGGGGGTTCAGAGAAAGGTTCCCTGGACCCGAGTTTCTGGGAGCCCCTCTGCCTCTAGGGCGGGCGTCTCCCTGTCCTCCTCTGCCACGGAAGGACTGGTTGTCCGAGCAGGCTGGGACTGCTGCGACTTCGGAACCACATCTTCTTCTGACCCTTTTGGTTCCTAGAGTAGGGCCTCTGGGGTGCAGAGAAGCGCGGATTCGGCGGCACAGCGTCTTTCTCCGTCCCCTTCGCTCTGGGGTCACGTCTTGAGCGGTTTTGCCAAACAGAGCAGAACCATCAAAGGGGGCGCAGAAATGACACTTTGAAGGGCTCAGAAAAATGCGAGACGGAGCCCCAGCCTGACGCCCAGTGACTCAGTCCTGTCCCCCAGCTCTAAGCGCGCCCGGCGCCTTCGGAGCGAGCGCCATAGAGGTATTAGTAACTGACCTAAGAGTGGTCATGGTGGAGTGCAGAATCCTGTCCTCCTCCCGAATGGACTCTGGGGATGCAGCGTATTCTTTAATAAGATCTCGCTGCATCCTAATGACATAAAAGGTAGTGTTTCAGCACCCCTTGGTAGAAGGGCTGAACTAAACATCCGCTTCCCCAAGCGGTCCATCCGAGACTCCTTGCTCGGGTGGACTAAGGGACTCTCCTGAGCCAGTTCCCTCTTGGTGGCCGCCCGTCAACATGGCATCTACCGGAGGCCCTTACTCCAATGGGCACGGGTCGGACGGTGGGCTAAGGATCCTATCTGGCCTCTTAGGAATTGGCTCCACGGGTCCGGTTCCTTTCCCGCCTGGTGGTAATAAGGTCCACCAGGGGTTGGCAGGGGACACCCAAGGGTAGACGGCCGGGCCTTCAAATGCCTCCAAGAACACGGACTCGTCCGAGGAAGACTTGGGGCAGACCACCCTGAGCCTTATACGGAGATTTCCATGATGTCTCCAAATGAGACATCCTCGGGGTGACCGTGGAGCCTTCCCCTTCCTCCAAGTCCGTGTCTTCTGTGAGAGAGGGGAGTCAATGCAAATGTGCTTTTGCATGTATGTAGCGGGACATCCTCTGGGGGCTGTCAGAGGAGTCCTCACAAGCAGCAATTTGTTCCATAGGAGCAACTTGGGGCACAAGCGGGCTGTCCCAGGGGCCGGATGGTGGAAGCCTGGCCCAGTGCAGAGGAACAGGGACGGGCGGAACAACAAGTGGGGGGGGGAGACCTCTCAAGGGGCCCTCTCACTCACTACACGCCGCCAAAGGGGGCCGACCTCGACCAAAGGATCCGACAATCGCTCCCCGATCCTCAGTGGATCGGCCGGGCGAGCCCGGGATCCGGCGGGACAGTGCGCTCGGCCACAGACGGCGGCCGAGGAGCACTGATCCCCGGATCGAGGCTTCCGGATCAACCTGAGAGATCGATCCGCGCACACTCGGGGCCAGGTGGATCCAGTACCAAGTACTATGGCGGTATGCGACCCCCCCCCCGCTCGCTGCTCGGCTCTCAACCGGATAGCGGGTCAGAGAAGGAGCAATAGGTTTAAAAGGGTGTTGAGCTCCCCAGAGGGAGGCAAACACTCCCATCTGCATCTGGGCCTGGATGAATCTTCTCATCATCCGGTCCAGATCAGCATCGAAAGGCTATGTGGTGGATGAGGCTACCGAGGTAGGCCTGGAGTGCCTCCTCGATAGCCTCGACGGAGATCGGGTCTCCTCCTCCTCAGGACCCGGTGAAAAGCACACTGGGGACCGGAGCCGGTGGGAGGAGACACTGCGAGTAGGAGGAGGGGGAGAAGCGGGCGCTGGCGGGGCAAACAGAGGTCTCGCCCGCCGCAAGGTGTGCTTCCTCTCCCCTCCCCTAACATCCCTCTCCTCTCCAGAAACGGGAGGTTGAGTCCCAGGAGCAGGAGGGGGTGCTAGAGGGAATAACCGAAACACGGTTACGGCCCGAGAGCGGAGGTCGGAGCAGAGTCCGCGTAAAGGCCCGCCAAGACAAGCTTGACCCTCGCTCTCTCTCTGCCCTGGGTTGAACCCTGCACAAATGGAGCATCCAGATGTGAGGTGTTCAACCCCAGGCACTTACACACAAGTGTGGCCATCAGCCGGGAGAGCTTATGGCCACACTGAAGCATTTAGAATACAGATTTGGGCTGTTCAGCCATCCAAATCTATACAGCTACTAATTAAAAGTAACTAAAACAAATACAGACACACAGGCCCAACACACACACTACGCCACAGCGAGGGAGGGAAAAAATACTTAATTTAACTCTAAATAAAACTATCAAAGAGGGATACCTAAACTTTCACACAAATATGCACAAAAAACTTCAAAAATTCTGAATTAACAGATATAAAACTAGCACTTAGCTGACAGCTATAGATACCAATCCAGTCACCAGCGCAGCAAACGAGATCTGAGGTCATGAGGGTAGAGCAGGGCATTATGGGTGAGGGGAGGAGCTGAGAGCTTGGATCCATAGCTGGAAAACCATGTGGGGTGGATCCGATATCGGATCCATAACCCACAGGTTGCAGACAAATGAATATCCTACTTCAGATCCCTGGTTAAAGAGCATAGACAAGAACTCCAATACAGACGAAATTGGAGCAGTGTAAGGGTCAATATTTTTGGTATGTGCCCAGATTGAAAACCTCTTCCATCTGCTGGAATAAATCTTCATGGTCGAGGGTTTATGAGAAAAAGATAAAATATGAACCACCTCCAGCGAAAAATGATGAAGCCTAACTAATGACGGAAGTGGAGTAGCCAGGCTGTCAATCGGAGGGTCCGAAGAGAGGGATGGAGCTGCCCTGACGTGTGTCAGTAAGTCTGGTTGTGGGTTCAGAATCCAGGGAGCATCCATGAGATAGGGATGGAGAAAGGGGAACCAAATATGACGAGGCCAGTGTGGGGCAATCAGAATCATTCTGCTTCCCAAGGATTGCACTTTCTGAATAACCTTTGACAGCAAGGGAACCGGAGGGAAGACATATAGTACACCGGAGGACCAATCATGGACTAGAGCGTCCCTGGGTGACTCCCCCTGAGGAGGAATCAACGTGAAGTAGCTGCTGCATTTGGCATTGAGGGGGCTAGCAATAAGGTTGCAGCAAGGCTGACCCCACCTGCGGAAGATCTGTTCCGCAACTTGACAGTCCAGGGACTCACTCGTAAGGCATCAGAATAGCTCTGCTTAGCCTGTCTGCGATCACATTGGACTTCCCCGGAATGTGCGTTGCCACCAGAAAACGTTGGGAAGACACTGCCCACTGCCACACTCGCATGGCCTCTCTGCAAAGGGGATAAGACTTGGTTCCTTCCCTGCTTGTTCAGATACCACACCACTGACATATTGTCTGAGTGGATTGCAATAGTCCCGAGAGGAAGAAAACTCTGAAGTGCTTGTAACGCTAGTAGCACAGCTCTCATCTCCAGGACACCGATATGCAGATGCATCTCATGCTCTTGTCACATGCCTTGGACTGTCCTGCCTAGATAATGCCCCCCCCACCCCATATGGGAGGCATCCATGGTCACCGTGGCAATCAGGGACACAGGAATGAAGGGCTTTCCTGCATTCAGGTTGTCAGTGCGAAGCCACCAACTGAGATCCTGTTTGCACCTGTCTGAGTAGAATAGGGTGAGAAAGTGGAAGACATTGAAGAGACCACTGGGCAAAGAGAAGTCACCAAAGGAGCCTCATATGTAACCTTGCCAGAGGGACTAACATAATCGTAGCGGCCATCGTCCCCAACAGTTGGAGGACCCATCTTGCCTTCGCTCTTCTCAGAGGGAACAAGGCATGAACTTGTTGTTGTAGGACTCTGATTCTTTCCTGTGGTAGAAACGCCCGCATGAGGATGGCGTCTAGTTCGGTACCTATAAAAGTGACATGCTGTGAGGGCAACAAGGCAGATTTTTCCCAGTTCAATGCGATGCCCAACTGTTGACACAGGTTGATAGTAGCGTCCCTGGTCTGAAGTAGTAGATACCTGGTGGTGGCAAGTAAGGGGCCAGTCGTCCAGATACGGAAACACTTGGAATCCCTGACATCTCAAGTGAGCAGTCACCACTGCCATGCATTTGGTAAACACTCTGGGGGTTGTGGTGAGACCAAAGGGCAGGGCTCGAAAATGAAAATGACTGGCTCAGCCAGAGACGTAGGTGACTTCTGAATGCCCTGTCCATCTTTATGTGGTAGTAAGCATCCTTGAGGTAGATGGAGCACATCCACACTTCTTTTCCCAACAATGGCAGAATAGACTGCAGTGTGACCATTCGGAACTTGGACTTTTGCACGTGGGTGTTCAATTGGCTGAGATCCAATATGGGTCCCAGGTCCCCTGTCCTTTTCGGCACCAAAAAGAATCTGGAGTAAGTCCCTAATCCAATCTGGTCTGAGGGGACATGTTGGATGGCTCCTTTTTCTAGCACCTTTGAAACTTCTGAAGCTGCGTAATCCCGTTGACTGGGTGGAACATCCGGGATTTTCTTGAGTGGAGGGGGATTTGACGAAAAGGGAAGGACATATCCTCTGGAAATTATTCGTAGAAACCATTGGTCCTGGGTGATCTGTATTGTCTGAATCAGAGGAATCATCCGTGGACACTGGCTCAGGGGGCTCTGCTCTAGGTCTCTTCTCTGGAGGTGGATGAGAGGCCCTGTCTGGATGAGGTTGGGATCCCCTTATTAAAGAGATGAGATCCTCTGCCAGAGAAAGCATTTGGGAACTGGAGCTGGGCCTGTGAGAGGGGGGCTTAACAGGCACAGACTTAGTAGTTTTGGCTGATTTAGCCCTGGCAAAAGCCTTAATGGACATGGCTGCAGGAGGCCTAGCAGCTCCACGTGCAGGGGTTGATACATCCAGGGGAATAGTGTCCGATAATTCCTGGGAAACCACAACAGCAGGTTGGATTTCAGAGGCCGATTCTACCAGGTTAGAAGAGGCCTCGGTAGAAGGCATGGATTCGGCTGAAGTAAGGACCGCTTGCTCGGTTTCAGCCGAAACCGAGACACTCGCGGTTTGCTTAACCGCGGTTTCGGACGAAACCACAGACCGCGAGTGTCGGTCTTTTTCTTTGCGTTTTTTGGCAATTTGTGTAGTCGGAGGATCCGACGGCATAATATACGCAAAATCAGAGCTGAAAAACTGCTCGACCGACGTCTAAGCGTCCGTCGGTTAAAAGAAGCACAGGCTAGACAAGCTGCTACGTCGTGGTCTGGGCCTAAACAAGGTAAGCAGTAAGAGTGGAAATCTTTATGAGGTATTTGTTTCCCACAAGTTAAACAAACAGTTATTCACTTTTTCTGACATCGGCTGAGGCAAGAAAGAGTCCAACGGGTACTTAGCTTTTAGAAGTCTTCAAGTAGTATTCGGTAGTAGTAATCTCTGGATCTGACCGACCGGCACTTGCGAACAGCTTCTGCTTGGCGCCACGGCAAGAAAGACTGAGGAAAATGGCGTCGGCTGATGCCTTTATACCCGATGAACTGCAGCTATGACGTCGGGTGAAGTGCGACACCAGCCAAGGCCAGACCCAGACTTTGGAATCCGGCCGACCGAAGGGCTGCCTGACGACAGGACAACCCATTTGTAAGGACTGCAGATGCATCCTTGAAGGACATCGAGATTCGACCCCCGACTGGCTCTGGAAACACCCAGTCGGGCCTCCCATCAGGAGCGGCAGTAGGGAGAAAGTACAGTTGTGTACACTTACCGAGTGTATTCACTGTTGCAGTCATTACATTTGGGTAATCCTGCTGGCAGGTTGCCCTCAGTCGGCCCGAATTCCAAAGTCCTGGGTCCTGCGTCGGCCACTGTCGTCTCTTCCCTGACGTCAGGTCGTCAGGGGTATAAAAGATGCGGCCGACGCCATTTTCTTTAGTTTTTCTTGCCCCAGATGTCAGGTGCCCCCTAAAAGGGTAGCCAAAATTTATATACATATAAATACATGCACCAATATAAGCTTTACCTTCATCTACAAGCAAATACACCACATAGGTTCCATCAGAAGAAAAGGGGGATGGCGGGTGGGTAACCTGGACTGCAACAGTGAATATACTCTAACATCTACATTTATGGCAAGTGTACACAACTGTACTATGTTCTTCATGTTTCATTGTTGCAGTCATTACATTTGGGTAGAGTCCCAAAGCTATGGATGTGAGGCTGGAGCTAAACAGCATTAGGAGCGGCTATGAGGCCCTGCAGAACTGCAGTGGCAAAGCCTGCCCTGGATTTAGAATAGAGTGGCAGATGACAGTGCTTGGTAAAGGTGTGCATTGAACTCCCAAGTAGCAGCCTCTAAAAATGTCCTTGGTTGGAACTCCTCTGAAAAAGGCTGCTGAAGTGGCTGCAGCTCTGGCTGAATGTGGCCTAATGCCCTTAGGCACTGGCTTGCCATGGTGTAAGTAACAGAAACGAATGCAGTGGCCTATCCACTTTGAAATAGTCTGCTTTGAGATAGGCTTTCTTTGTGATCCTGCAGCATGTGCCACTAGTAATTGTTCTGTCTTTTGGAAAACTTTGGTTCTGTCCAAGTAGAATCTAAGCTGTTTGTGTACGTCCAAAGAATGAAGAATTCTCTCCCCCTTGTTCTGTGGATTTGGATAAAGGTTGGCAGATGAATGGTTTGGTTAAGAGCCACACTGGACACCACCTTAGGCATAAATGTTGGGTTTGTCCTCAGAGAGACCCTGTCTGGATAAAAAATTATAAAGGTTCCACAGCCATGAGTGCCTGAAGCTCTGAAACTCATCTTGCAGAAGTTATTGCTAGGAGCAGGGCTGTTTTCCAAGATAAAAACTTTATATCAGCCGTTGCCGCTGGCTCAAAAGGTGGCAGGGTGAGTTTTTCCAAGACATAGTTCAGGTCCCATGCAGACATTGGTGATCTTCTTGGAGGCCTTAAGTTTTTGGCTCCTCTGAGGTACTGTTTTAGTAAGGGATGAGAAAAAATTGGTGGTTCTGTATTGTAATGAGCCGAAATGGCAGAGGCATGAATTTTAATAGATGAAATGTGATGAAAAAGCTAGATCTTTGTCCAGCATCTCAGTTAAGTATTGCAAAATCTGAGGAATATTTGGCACAGCTGTATCAGTTCCTTGTGCCCAGTTCCAAGCACAAAATCTCTTCCACTTTCCAGCATAAGATTTTCTAGTACTAGGCCTTCAGGCCTCCAAAATGACATCCATCACAGCTTTACTGAGAGGTGTGTTTTGTATGACATTATCCACCATGCTGCCAGGTTTAAAGTCCTGAGTTAGCTGTGTAGGATCCGATTGTTTTGCTGCGACAGTAGATGAGGTATCAGAGGTAAGGTCTAAGCTGGGCATTGAGACAAGCTCCTTAGTACTGGATACCAGTACTGGCGGGGCCAGTCTGGGGCAATAAGTATCATCCTTGGCTTCTCCTGTCTGACCATTAGGAGCACCTTGGGAAGGAGAGGCAGAGGGGGAAATGCGTATACTGATTTTCAGCTGAAAGACGGGGCGTCCACTTTCCATGCTTGTCTGTGATAAATACCTGTGCAGAATCTTTTTAGTTGGTAGCTGTGAAGGGCGGCAAACAGATCTATGTCCGGGCATCCCCATTTCCGTGTTATCATACTGAAGACTTGTGGATCCAGGTGCCACTCGTGGGGATCCATGAGGTTTCTGCTTAGGTCGTCTGCCAGAGTATTTTTCCTTCCTGGCAGGAATTGTGCCTGAAGGTGTACTTGGTACGTCAATGCTGTGTCCCATAAAGTCATGGCTAGTCTGCAAAGAGGGTAAGAATGAGTGCTCCCAGCTTGTTTATATACCACATTACCATGGTGTTGTATGTCTTTATCAGTAGTTGTCCTGGATTAAGTAGGTCCTTGAAGGCTGTCAGGGCATTTTGAACTGCTAGCATCTCTTTTTGATTGATATGTAGATGCATTTGGTTTGAGGTCCATGTGCCCTGAATGCATCTTCCTGCAATGTGGGCCCCCAGGCATAATCTGATGCATCTGCTGTTAGTGTTTGCCTGGCTGGGGGTAATGTGAATGGCTGTCCCTCGTTTTGGTGACAAGCCTATGCCCACCATCGAAACTCCTGTTGCAGGCAGGGAATCAGTGTAATCATAGTTTCCAGGCTGTGGCAATGTTGAGTCCAAACACTTTTTAAGTACCATTGAAGTTTCAGCCTGCAGAATTTTTCTTGCAGATAACTGGGCCTTTGTTGCCAGCATTTTGAAATAGGTAGTCAGTTGCCTTTGTTTGTCTGACGTGAAATAAGCCATCTGGGCAGTTGTACTTAAGCTTGCATCCAGGAATATTATCTCTTGAGAGAGTACTTGATTTCTTTTCATTGACTGTGTACCCTAGGCATGTTAGAAGTCTTTTCACAAATGCCAGATGCTGTAGAAGAATGTCCTTGTTCTCTGCTTGAATAACACAGTCGTCCAAGTAAGGATATATTTGTATGCCTCTGTCTGCAGAATGCAATTGCTGGTGCCAGGCACTTTGTAAAGACCCTGGGTGAAGTAGATAAGCCAAAGGGCAGTGCAGAGAATTGGTAATGCATTGAGCCAGCCTTGAATCTGAGGTATCTTCTGCATATCTGTCTGATTGAGACATGCAGGTTTGCCTCTTTTAGGTCTAAAGTCACGAGCCAAGCATCCTTGCCCAGCATGGGCAGAAACTGCTGCAAAGTCAACATCTTGAATTTTGGAATATCCAGAAATGTGTTCAAAATAGATAGGTCCGGTATTGGCCTCCAGGCCTTGTCCTTTCTGGGTACCAAGAACAGTCTTGAGTAAAATCCTTGTCCCTGCTCTTGCTCTGGTACTAGTTGAATGGCCCCCATGTCCATGAGGGATGAGACCTGTTTTTGTGCCTCTGCCCATTGATTTTTTGGCAGATCTGGCCAGCTGTTTGCTTTTGGCAGGGTATGGAAATGGAACTTGTAGCCTTGTGACATGATATTTAAGACCCACTTGTCCTGGGTTATAATGTGCCAATTTTGAGAAAAGAGTGCTAGTTTTCCTCCTAAGGGTGCTGCCAGGAGGTAAGTGCTTGGTGCAGGCAGGGGGAAGTCATTGGGACTGTTTCCTGAATGGCTGTGATTTGTCTTCTCCAACTTTGGAGGTAGAAGACCCCCATTGTTTCGAGTGGAATGAACCTTACGCCTGGGATCTGCCTCTAGGGTGTCTGGGTCTGCCCCTTTGAGGTCTGTCTGACACAGGAAAGGACCAATTCTTTGTTGGCCAGTGTATACTAAACCTAGGTGGCTGTACTTGTAAAAAATCTTTGACCGTTTGCATAGATTTAGCTTTGTCCTCCATTTTCCTTAACACCTCTTCTGCCTTAACACCAAACAAAGTATCGTGCTGTAAAGGAGCATCTAATAATTTAACTTTAACATGATCAGGCAGATTTTGTTCCTTTAACCAAGCATGCCTCCTAATTCCAGAACCTGTAACTGCGGCCCTGTAGGAGGCCTCTAAAGAGTCAAAACCACATTGCAAAGTATGTTTTCCAACTTGTTCAGCTGCATGCAATAAATCCTGCATTTCCTTGTTTTCTGCACATTCAGAGTTTAACATTTTCTGTTTGAGCAATGCCATGACGTGTTGCTGATATTTGAGCATATGAAACTGACAGTTTAAGGCCCTTATAGCCAAGGTAGCAGATGTGTAAACTCCCCCCCCCATCTATCCAGAGCCCTAGAATCCCTGTCAGAGGGGGTAGGTTTTTTTGTGTTGAGGTAGTAACAGGAAATCCCCGAGCCTCTTTTTAGATTCTAAAAAATCTTAGCTCTCCCAGTGGAAATGTTCCCTCATGATATGTAAGGTTACCCCAAAAGAATAGTCCTCTGGAGGAGAAGCTGAAGGTATAGATTCTTCAGCATTAGAATCCTCATAGAAACAACAAAGAATATTCCTGATCAGAAGAGGAATCAGAAGAATTGGAAACCTGATCTGAAGATTCATAGTCAGTCTCTTGCCTAGGCCTCATCAGGAAGGGGATGGGAACCCCTGATCAAGGTAATCAAGTCTTCGGCCATTTTGAGCATCTGCTTTTTGGGCATGGAGGCCTGTCCACTTGGCTCTTGAGTTTGCTTCTTTGCCTTTGAAGGTGCTTTAGTCTTTGCCTTTGAAGTCGTTTTAATGTATAGATGTTTAGGTCTGAATACACCCTCAGAAGCCAGTGCCTGCTCAGCGGCTCCGGACACATCTGAAGGAGTAATGTCCGAGGCTTCAATACCTTGGGTTTCCAGCAGCATAGCCAACTCCACGTGGGAGTCTGTAACGGCCTGCGACTCTAAAGTAGTGGGCGTCAGGGGCTGTGAAAGCACCTCAATGAGAACCGGCAAACCGGCGACTGGCTTAGGAGAAGCTTCGGTTGTCGGTTTTGGGCCTCGGTTGTCTATCTTTTTCTTTACATTTTTTGTGAACTCCGGTAGCCGGATGGTTTTCCAACGGCATTTCTGGATAATTAAACCTGCGTCCAAAGTAGTTTAATGCAAAATCATACTGACGCTTAATAGTGCGTTGGTTAAATCTAGCACAAAACCGACAACCTGGAATGTTATGGTCAGGGCCTAGGCAAGGAATACAGTAAGAATAAAAGTCCTTATGAGGTATTTGCTTCCCACAAGAAATACAATTATTAACATTTTCTGACATCGGTCTGGAGCAAGAAAAAAAGTTTCCCCAACGGGGTACTTGGCTTTATAGAAGACTTCGGAACTGAAATTGGAACTCTAAAATCTCAGGAGTCGTCCGACCGGCACTTGCAAACTGCTTCTACTTCGGGCACCGCACGGCAAGAAAGACTAAAGAAAATGGCGTCAGCCGCATCTTTTATACCCCTGACGACTTGACATCAGGAAAGAGTCGACAGCAACCGAGGCAGGACCCAGGACTTTGGAATTCAGGCCAACTGACAGCAACCTCTAGTAGGATTACCCAAATGTAATGACTGCAACAGTGAAACACGAACAACATCGACGAAAGGAATCGCGGTCTCCCAAGTTGCGGGGGCCTCCTCTGCCCCTAGGGCAGTGTCTCCCTGAATAACCACCCCCTCCCCTGCCTCTGGAGGGGGACTCACCTTGTGCACCGGGAAAAAACCTCTGATTTCTTGAACCACATTTTGCCACTTCTCTGGGCCTTGGGATAAGGCCTAGAGGGAAGGGAAAATGGGACTCCTATGGCAGTTCCCTCCTACTCACACCTGGTGCAAGCGTTTTTCACCTTGATTTTGAACAAAGAGGAACCATCAAAAGGGGCATCGGTGAATGAAGACTTTAAGGCCTCCGCGAAATGACAAAGGCGCATCCAAGCCTGCCTCCTAAGAGCAACTCCTGAACTTGCTGCCCTGCTCGCTCCTTCGGCTGCATACGAGATTAGCATCATGGAGGAGTTTGCAATGGAATTGAGGGTAGACATCTGCGTGTTGGCCATCTGGGCCACCGTCTCAGAAACATTACCAGTGAGAGCATCTCCAAGCTCCTTAAGGAGATCTCTCTGGAGCCGTGTAAAGTGTGATAAATAATTCAGTGACCGTAAGGTAAAAGTCGCTGAAGAAAAGGTACGCTTCCCGTAACGGTCCATGGTCCTAGACTCCTTGTTAGGGGGATGGACGGTGGAAGAAGTCTCGGCTAATTCCTTCTGAGTGGCAGCTGCCATCACCATGGCATCCACAGGGACTCCCTCGGACAGAAATTCCTTATCAGGAGGAGCAGACAAAAATTTATTGCGTCTCCTAGGGACTGGTTCCACAGAGTCGGGGGTTTCCCACACCCTTCGACAAATCAAATCCAGAAGCTCGAAGGGTGGAGATACCCAGGAGGCGGAGGGCTGTGCACCAAAGGCCTTCAGGAAGACAGACTGCTCCTCGGAGGGGGCTTTGGATGGCCAGTCACCCCTTTGTTTCAAAATCTCTAGGATGTCAGAGAAAGAAACATTCTCAGAGAATGACTTGAGGGACCCCCTCCAATTCCTCGATGTCTGTGTCTGATGTGAGAGACTCATCCTGGGAATCTATGTGCTTCCTCTTGCATGTCTTCTTTCTGGGTGGCTCCTCAGGCAAAAACTCTGAGGGGCCCTCAGAAATGTGGGAACCACTCATGGGGGTACCCTGAGGCCTTGGGGCTCCGCTGTCTAGAGATAGATGGCGATCAGAGACCTGCACCGGTGTAGTAGGGGATAGAATGACCGACCTGCATGATGCCGCTGACTACCCGGCCAGCGTACTCCGCATGGCCTCGAAGGCTGGTCCTCCCCCCACAGAGTCCGAAGAATGACCAGCCTCTGAAGCCACGACAGGAGTCACACTTCCCCACGCCGAAGCACTGAGAGGGAGACTAGGAGCAGAGAGGTGTCCCGAAGCCACTCCCTCGGGTCCGACCGAAGAATCCTGAACCCCGTAGACAGCGCCAACTGGGTCGGAGCGGACGTCGGCACCGATAAGCCAGGAGGGGCTGTCGGAACTGACCTAGGGACATCACACGAAGCCGAGCACTCCGGCTCCGAAAGTTGAGGTGTGCTTGGAGGAGAAGTATCGAAGCAGGTTGAGGGACCAGCTCCAGAGCCGACTGGGTCGGAGCAGAGAACAATTTTGCCAGAACCGGTGACTGAAGGAGTCTCTGCACCACTCTATCGACGTCCACATCTGATAAGGTCCTGGAGGATTTAGAGAATAGACAAGGAGACAGAGACCTCCTCTCCGAAGGGGACCTGCAAGGAGGGGATAATGCTAAGCGATCGGCTACGAACAGATTCCAAGAAAATTGGAGCAGAAGCAGGTTCCATAACAACTGACACTTCCTGCAGCCCCGAGGACAATGGAGCCAAGGATGTTGAAGCAGACTTTGCTATTTTCTCCGGTGGCTCCGAGGAGACTTATAGAGCCAGAGATCTCTTTTTTTATTTAAAGGATTTAGCCTTAGAGCTGGAAGCACTCTCCAGACCCTCCTCGAAGGAGGGTTTCAAAAGTCCCTTCAAAATCAATTTATTCTTCCTTTCCTGAAGAACTCACGGACTAAAGGCATGACAGAAGCTGCACGACTCCTGGAGATGAATCGCCCCCAGACAATATACACAGAGTGTCCATCGGTAATGGACATTTTATAACTGCACCTAGAGCACTTCTTGAAGCCAGAGGGCTTGTGCTCCTTAGTATCTTTGGACATAGTTAACCAAGAATAATAAAGCACCAAGACAATCAAACACTGAATAAAAGGACCAACGGTCACACAGTCACAAGGCGGGAAAAACCTACAAACAAAAACCACAAGATCTCCAAGTTAAACGATCCTTAGACACAAACAACAGGAAGAAAGGACTAAAACCTCTAATTTAAATGGTTTATAGGCCCGGTAAACTTTACTGACACAAGGAAAGCAAGGGGACAGACTAGGTCCTTTAACTGAAAATGGGCCTAGCCCACTGGAAACAGCTAGTGGGATACCACAGAAAAACAATCAAAAAGGTAAATTTTTTTCTCACAAAAAAGTCTCTAACGCCCGGAACTCTAGATCAAGCTGCTGTTGGATAACCACTGCAAACTAGATCGGAGGTCAGTCAGGGTTGGCAGGGGATTATGGGTAGGGAGAGGAGCTTGGAGCTCGGATCTATAGCTGTTGAAAACTGCCGGCTCGGATCCGAGGTCGGATCAGATTCCCATAGGTCCCATAGGTTGCTGCACAAATCTTCAGATCACAATTTTTCACAAGACAAGAACACACAATAGCTATTAAAATAGCTTTTTGGTTTGCAACAAATTTCTCTGATAAGGAAGAAAACGGGTACTTAGCCACAGCCAAGAACGAGACCACGTCCGAGCTACACGAGCGGCAAACAAGATCTGGGGATAGAGAGCAGTGCAGCATGGGATACCATCTTAGCCCAGCCAATAGAAAGACTTAGAGCTAAAAAAAAAGTTGGCCGAGTTGGAGCCAACATTCGGCTCCAAATCCATGGGTAAGAATGTAGGCGAGATTGGACTACATAACATCCGGAGAACTAACCCTGAATGAGTGCTGCTTATGATATTGGCACCAACTAGAAAAAACTTTCCTTTGGCTAATACATGATTTTCTATTAGGTTTTCTTGTCTCAGTTAACACTTCCTGAACATCCTCAGTAAAGCAGTGTCTAAAAGAAATTAACACAAATCAACTTCAATTCACTCCCTGGACAGTAGGGTCTTAAGGTGCATCAAGCACCCTTGTTCTCATGTCAGTAGATCCAGTCTGTAAGGAAGCTTGTGGTAATTACCAATAGCCATTTTCAAAAGAAGCGAGAACCACTGATACCTGGGCCAGAAGAGAGGTGCCAGAATGACCCTGAGTGATTCCTTCTGAATCTTCAGTAGTACCCTGGATGTTAGTGGAAAAGCATACAGGAACATTCCTATCCAAGGAAAAGAAAAGGCATCTGTCTTACTGGCAGTCTTGCATGGAGTCCTGGAGTAGAATCTTGCCAGCTGACAGTTCAGAGAGGAGGCAAAGACGTCTATGTTGAGAAACTCCCAATAGATGGAAGAAATCTTGGAATACCCCCAATCCAGTTTCTATTCATGTGGGTCTGCCCTTGTCCTGCTTAGCTGGTCTTCCACACAATGTACGCTTAGATGAAATATAGGATGCCTGTACACTGAGACTGCGCTGTGAAGCTATACCCCAAGCCAACATGACTAGCTTGCAAGGGGGTATGTCCTAGTTCCCCCTCACTTGATGTGCCATAAGACTGTGGTATTGTCTCTAACAACTTGAAGAGGACCTGGGGACCAAATATAATTCAAGGAGTTGAGCGCCTTGAACAGGGCAAGCATTTCTTACATTTAGATGCTTACGCCTGTCCTTGATGCCTTGGTGTCCCACACACCTTGCACTTTTATCACACCTGAAACTGCTTCCCAAGCAATGTCCAAGGTGACTGTGGTGACTTGACTGCTTTCGAACAAGGAGGGAGAATGGGGAGACCTGGATTTAGGAATATCGGTTGCCTCCATCAAATGATGTCTCTTCTAACAAATCCCAGCACTAGGATATGAAAAGACAAACCATACTGGTGCTGGGACCAAGAGAGTTCAGGTGCCACTTTATCTTTCTCATGTGGAGTCTTGCCAAGAGTATCAAGAGAATCATAGAAGCCACAAGACCCAACATCCTGAGGTATTCCCTCAAAGTGACCAAAGTCCAACAGGAAAACCTTATCAAAAGATTTAGATATAGATCTATTTTTTTTCCTGTGAAAGAAAAGCTCTTTGAACTGAACTGTGGTATCCAGCTGACATTCCAGAAACACAATCCTATGTGAAGGAGTCAATAAGGACTTCTGAATGTTCTCTTGGAATCTCAGGTTATGTAAGAGATCTCTCACCAAGACAGAGATTCCTGACATTTTAAAAAAGACTCTGCAAAGATAAGCAAGTCACCCAAGTATGGGAAAATATGGATACCCTGTAGCCTGCAATGGGATATAAGAAGTTATGTACCTACCATAACGTTCCATGTTAGTTGTCTTCGTCTCACCTTCTTTCTTGCTGGATGGGTTCGGAGCCGATCCTCAGCTCCAACTTGGCCTATACTATAGCTCGAGAGCTATTTTTACCGGCTCGAGGCAGCCCTATATCCCACAATACCATGCGCTAACTCCCCAGATCTCGTTGGCAGCTAACACATAGTATAGTTTTATTGTTACCAAAAAATAAGCCTTTATATAAAGATATGGTCTTCCTGCTGGTAATACTCATGATACGGATAACCCTGGATAACTATGTATAATGAAAGAGAAGGACTCCGAGACCTTCAAGTCTGTCCAGGCTAGGGGGAAGGAGGGAGGGACGCAAGAAAGAAGGCGAGAAGAAGACAACTAACATGGAACGTTATGGTAGGTACATAACTTCTTAATGTTAAGTTGTCATTCTCACCTTCATTCTTGCTGGGTGGGACAGCGTCCCTAGCACCTTGGTCCTGGGTGGCTCAACGGAACAGACTCCTGAGTACGGTGGAACCAAAGTCAGCTCTATTTCTGGAGGCTATATCAAGTTTGTAATGGGTAATAAAAGTATGTTGAGAAGCCCATGTAGCAGCTGCACAAATGGCATCTAATGGTAGCCTTGCTTGAAAGGCTGTTGAGGTTGATAGTGCCCTGGCTGAATGAGCCTTAGGTCTTGAAGGAAGTTGTTAGTGTCTCAACTCGTAGACAAAGGTAATGATGGATGCTAACTATCTGGAAAGAGTTACCTTTGATACCGAAGTCCTTTCTTTCCTTCAGCATAAGAGAGGAAGAGTTGTTCTGACTTTCTGAATTGTTTTGTTCTGTCTAGATAATACCACAGTTGACTATGAACATCCAAGGAATGTAGTTCCTGTTCAGCCCTGTTTGAATAATTTGGGAAGAAAACAGGCAAGGCAATAGTGTGGTTCAGATTTGATTCAGACAAGACTTTTGGTAGGAAGGAAGGATTCGGTCTGAGAGCTACCCATGTCTTTATGAAAAACCAAATAAGGGGGACGGACAGACAAGGCCTGAAGTTCCGACACCCTTCTGGCAGATGTTACAGCTACCAAAAACAGAGTTTTCCAAGAGAGAAGCTTGAGGGAACAAGAAGCTGCAGGCTCAAAGGGAGGGAGAATTAATGAAGTTAACACTAAATTTAGATCCCATTGTGGAGGAGGATCCTTAATGGGAGGTCTGAGCAAGAAGATGCCCTTGAGGAAAGCTTTACAGAGCTTATGTGACATAATATTGGTTTCCGAGAGCCCTACATGAAAGTTGGCAATGGCCGCTAGTTGTACTTTGATAGTGGCCGACGACGACCCTGAATGAAAAAGCTCCGCTAGAAAATCTAGAACTTTATGAATTGGTGCATTAAAAGGATCCAAGGACCTAGCTTCTGCCCAAAACGAAAAATGCTTCCATTTACTCGCATAAGTCTTCCTAGTATTGGACTTATGGGAGGCAAGAATGATATCATGGACAGGAAGAGAAATAAAGGGAAGCCTGGCTAAGGTTGGAAGTGGAGCAACCAAGCTGTGAGGTTGAGGGAGTGAAGAGACTGGTGCAGCTTGCCCGTCAGATGGGTCAAAAGGTCTGGAAATGGTTCCAGATGCCAGGGCTGTTCCAGTGGATGACGGTGCAGGAACGGAAACAATACTTGTAGAGGCCAGTACGGGGCAATGAGGATCATTTTGGATCTCAATGCGGTTGCTTTCTGAATTAACTGCGGAATCAACGGAAAAGGGGGAAAAGTGTATAGAAGACCCCGAGGCCAATCCTGGACAACAGCATCTCTGGGGGGATGGCCTGGTAGAGGGAAGAGTGTGAAGAAGTCGAGGCACTTGCTGTTTTGAGGTGTTGCGAAAAGGTCACAGCAAGGCTGGCCCCACTTCTGAAAATTCTCTGCTACCGCTTGATTTAGAGACCACTCGTGAGGCATGAGAATTGTTCTGCTCAGTCTGTCCACTATGACGTTGGACCTCCCGGGGATGTGCGCTGCTATCAGAAACCGCTGAGAGGAGATCGCCCACTGCCAAAGTCTGAGTGCTTCTCGACATAGGGGGTAGGACTTTGTTCCGCCCTGCTTGTTTATGTACCACACTACAGACATATTGCCCGTTTGAACTGCTATAGTCCCCGTGGGAAGAAAGTCCTGAAGGGCTTCAACGATAAAAGCACTGCTCTCATCTCCAGGACATTTATGTGCAGGTGGCATTCTAATTGATGCCATGTACCCTGGACAGTCCTGCCCTGATAGTGCCCCCCCCCCACCCGATCAGAGAGGCATCTGTTATCACCGTGGCAACTGGAGGGAAGAACAAAGGGTCTGCCCTGAAGAAGTTGAGGGGAGACCATCCACCAGGAGAGGTGTTTTTTGCAAGTTGGGGTTATCAGAATGTAGCGAGTCATTGGGAGCCGTTGAAAGGACCACTGAGAAAAAAGCATCCACTGGAGAATTCCCATGTGGAAGCGGGCTAAGGGGAGAAGGAGAATTGCCGCTGCCATGAGGCCTAATGTTTTCAGTACTAACTTGACTTGAATTCTGTTGGACTGAAACAGAAGCTGAACATTCCGCCGTATGTCAGTTTAACACGGCGCCTATGAAGTTTATACATTGACAAGGAGGATTTTGCGAAATTTATGGAAATACCTAGTTTGTTGCAAATGCGAATGGTGTAGTCCCTGGCTACGATAAGATGCTGCTTGGTGGTAGCAGTAATGAGCCAGTCATCTAAATATGGAAACACCTGGAATCCTTTTAGTCTCAGATGAGCCGTGACCACTGCCAAACATTTGGTGAACACCCAGGGGGGCTGTGGAGAGACCAAAGGACAGGGCTCTGAATTGGAAATGACTGGCTCCCAGCCAGAAGCGGAGAAACCTTCTGGAGCGCTTGTGCATCTTTACATGATACTACGCGTCCTGAAGGTCTAACGAGCACATCCAGTTGTCTCTGCCCAAGAAGGGCAGAATGGACTGCAGCATTACCATCTGAAATTTTGTCTTCTGCACAGACTTGTTCAGTCTGCTGAGGTCTAAAATGGGTCTCCAATCTCCTGTCTTTTTTGGTATCAAAAAGAACCTGGAGTAAATTCCGGATCCTAGCTGGTCTGCTGGGACTGCCTGGATGACTTTTTTTTCTAACAGCTTTTTATCTGTAGCTGTGCCTGACCCCTTTGTGCGGGTGGTATGTCTGGGAGGGGTCTCGGCGATTGGATTGGAGGGGAAATGAAGGGGATTTTGTAAACCTCGGATATGATCGACTGTACCCATTTGTCTTGAGAGAGGGATTGCCAGGCTTCTGGGTACAGCGATAATCTTCCCCTGACTGCCTCCGAAGGTGGACAGTCGGGCAGCTTCTCAGGGATGCTGAAAGGGTTGGTCAGGGAAGGACTCCCTGGAACCCTGGTTCTGTGGACCCCCTCTGCCCCTGGGGTGGTGTCGATTATTATTCCCCCTCTGCCTCTGGGGGGAAGTTCACCACGTGCGGCAGGCACGACTCCCTGTGGTTTGCAGAACCACATCTTTCCACCCTTCTGACCTTTAGGGTATGGTCTAGATGGTGTGGAAAAGTGGACTCCCATGGCAGAGAGAGTCTTACCATCTTGCTCACACCTGGTGAGGGTAGTCTTCACCTGAGGTCCAAACAACTCTGAACCATCAAAGGGGGTGTTGGTGAAGGACGCCTTGAAGGGATCAGCAAAATTACAGAGTCGCATCCAGGCGTGACGTCTCAATGCAACACCTGTGCCTGCGGCCCTACTCGCTCCATCGGCTGCATAAGAGATAAGCCGCATGGAGGAGTTGGCAATGGAATTCAGGGTAGCCAGCTGGGAGTTGATCTTGTCCTGATACCCCGCAGCAGAAGGATCCTGTATGGTTTCACCCAGTTCTTTGAGCAAATCTCTCTGAAGGCGGGTGAAATGACAAATAGTTCAGCGACCACATGGCAAAGGTCACTGAAGCAAATGTCCGCTTACCGTACCTGTCCATAGTCCTAGAGTCTTTGTTAGGAGGGTGAAGAGGTACAGAATGATCAGCTAAATTCCTTCTTAGTGGCGGCTGCTACCACCATAGCATCTACCGAGACACCTTTGGTCAGAAATGGTTTGTCTACCGGAGCAGAAATAAATTTAGAAGGCCTCCTAGGGGTAGGTTCCCTCGAGTCAGGAGCTGCCCACGCCTTTCTGGCCACTACTTCCATCAGTGGGTCGAAAGGAGGGGACACCCAGGAGGTGGAAGGGTGAGACCCAAAAGTGTCAAGGTAAACAGACTCGTCCTCGGAGGGTTTGAGGGTAGACCAATCCCCCCCCCCCCCGTTTTAGGATCTCTAGGATGTCTGAAAAGGAGACATAATCAGAGGGGGATCTCGGGGAACCCTCCAACTCATCCAAGTTGGTGTCTGAAGTGAGAGACTCGGGGGAGTCCACATGCTTCCTCTTGCACTTTCTTTACCTAGGGGGTTCCCCTGAAACTTCAGGGGAGGCCTCGGATGAGGAAGAGACACACAAAGTGGGTACCCTGCGCTTTGGATCTCTGCGATCAGTTTCAAGAGGATGACCAGAGACTGTGACAGGCACTGTAGAGGGAGGAGCTGAAGGAACCAACCTTGGAGCGGACACCGGATCCAGCACGCTCCTCATTCACCTCAAAGGCTCCCCTATCAGGCACCGAAGACAGCCCTGGCTCCGAGGATAGCAGGACCGCCCCTGGCGCCGACAGAGAAGGCTCAGAGAATGATGTCAGGGCCGAACTAACCAGAGCCGATGCTCCGAGAGGGAGAACAGGGTCGGACAAGGGTCTGATGCCACTCGCCCCCTCGGAGCCGACGATGGAGTCTCGGCGCCCAGACCTCTCCACGGACGGCACCAATGAAGAGGTTGGAGTCAACTACGTCGGAGCCGGAGGTGGTAGTATAGGCTCCAACGTGGGCAAGGCCCCGGTTCCGACAAATTCCGGCTCTGAACTCAACTGAAGAGTCGGAGGAGGAATCGAAAGTGGTACTGAAGGAGCCACAGTCTGATGAGATGGGCTTTGAATTATTTGGGCCAGTGCCTGGGACTTGAGGAGTCTACTGACCACCCTCTCAATGTCATGGTCGGACAGTCTGGAAGAATGAGTCCTATGACTCCGCTCCGACAGTAAGGGCGATGCTGGGGCCGATCGAACTGACTCTACTGAGGGCGATCTAGAGCGCTTGCGCACTGTTGTAGGCTCCGAAAAGGGTTTCGGAGCGGGCAAAGTCTTGCTAGCATTGGATCCGGCCGGAGCCGATGTCAGAGCACTTTCGGTTCCACCAGCCGTCGACTCAGAAGCTGGAGCAGAGGGTTTGGCGGGCTTGGGCGACTTCCCTGAGCCAGACTTAGACGGGGAGTCATCGGGCTTCAATAAGCCCCTCAAAATCAACTTATTATGGCGCTCCTGCAGGACTCTTGAACTAAATCCGTGACACACGGAACAAGAGTCCTGCAGGTGCAAGGGTCCTAAACAATAAACACAAGAAGTGTGACCGTCTGTCAGAGACATATTCTGACAGCACGAGTCACACTTCTTGAATCCTGAAATCTTAGTGTCTTTAGACATTATGGTGGACATTAAGAGTCAACACAGTCAGCACTCGCAACTCACACTCAAACTCTAACACAATGGGAGAAGTTAGAGGACTGACTCACACACACACTAAAAAAACAGGACTATAGGAAAACTATAGAAAAGCTAAGGCTTGAAGGCCCATCTATAAGTTTGACTAAAAAAGGGGGGGGGCTTAACAAATTTTTAGCTAACAAGATTTTAGGATTAGGTAATAGTGGGGAATATAATTAGATAGGGAAATCTAACCTTTTACCTAAAAAACTACACAAAAAGTTCTTAACTGACCTGAGCCGGTAAAATGCACCAAGCGCTTAAGCGGCAAACGAGATCTGGGGAGTTAGCGCATGGTATTGTGGGATATAGGGCTGCCGCGAGCCGGTAAAAATAACTCTCGAGCTATAGTATAGGCAGAGTCGGAGCCGAACCCATCCAGCAAGAATGAAGGCGAGAATGACAACTTAACATCAACAGCTAAACACTTTGAGAATACTCTTGATGTACTGGATAGTCCAAAGGGTAAAGAACATGACTGATAATGTGATCCAGACACACAAAACATTAAGAAACACCTGAAATCTGGATGAACAGGGATGTGATAAGCATCTTTTAAATCTAGTGTTACCAGGAAATTTGAATGAAGAAGAAGATTTAACAGGTTGTGAAGTGATATCATTTTGAACTTTGGTACCATCACAAACAGGTTTAGGAAAGAAATAGCCAGAACTTGTCTCCAACTATTTTCTTTCTTTGGCACTAAAAACATCCTTGAATAAAACCCCTTTCTCACTTTGGAAGGGGGACCAGATTCTCTCACTCTGGGACAGCATTTGATGAAGGGCAGGTGGAAATAAAAGGAGTATGGTCTGCAGGATAAGGCATTACTCTCTGGAAAGTAGGAATTTCCACCCACTGCCATCTTTAACCTTGATAAATGATCTTTAGAACTCATTTGTCTGAAACTATTGCCAAAGAGAAAAGTGGAGATTCAGACTTTCTGGAAGACAAAAGGGGGCGCCATGGTAGTGCAAGGGAAACAAACTCTGTTAAAAACAGTCATTCTGACTTACTGGACTGTCCTTTTTGTTGGGTATTTCCAGAATTCTTCTTGGAAACCCCTTGCCATTTCTTCTTAAACATCTGTTTACCTGCAATTTGTTGAGACTTAATTTATTTTCTTACCAAAACTGGATGAGGAGTTGCAGAATCCCTTGGAAAGTTTGTAAAAAGAGGGCTGAAAAATCTTGAGAGATTCATGGTAATAGCTTACCCCTTTCATTACACGTTTTGATCACCTTTGAAGCAGAGGGGCCAAAACCTAAATCTGGCAAATCACAGACTACTGAAGTCATTAAATATTGACATGCATTTCAGTTTCAAACTTCATATCCTTCCGATAACACGTTAACACAAATTCTGTTATTCTAGCAACTTTCTAAGTTTATAAGAGCAATATTTACAATCTGTCCCTATTTTTGAGCCTTCGTCCCCCCGTTATTTCAGGCTTTGTCCAGACTTTTTGCACCAAGAGGTTGAGATATATGGGCTGAAGTCATCTGTGGTTATCTCACATAAATCATGAAAACTAATACAATTGGTCATACATAGAAATAAACACCGGGGGCAGTGGTGAGACCAAAGGGCAGGGCCCTGAACTGAAAATGACTGGTTCCCAGCCTGAAGCGGAGGAATCTTCTGGGCGTCTGTTCATTTTATGTGATAGTACGCATCAGGTCTATAGAGCACATCCAGTTCCTTTGCCCGGAAGAATGGATTGCAGCGTGACCATCCGAAATCTTGTTTTCTTGACTGATTTGTTCAAGACACTGAGATCCAAAATCGGTCTCCAGTCCCTGTTTTCTTTGGAACTAAAAGAACCTTGAGTAGATTCGGATCCTTGTTGGTCTGCTGGCACTGACTGAATTGCTCTTTTGCAAGCAGTTTTGAAATTTCCAAAGCTGCTATATCCCTTTGGGCGGGTGGAACATCTGGAAGGGATTTTTTGACTGATTTGGAAAACGAAGAAAGGGGATAGAATAGCCTTGAAATGATGGACTGTACCCATTTGTCTTGAGTCAGGGATAGCCAGGCTTCTGGGTACAGTGACAATCTTCCCCGACTGCCTCCGAAGATGGGCAGTCGGGCAACCTCAGGGATGCTGAAAGGGCTTGTCAGGAAAGGCTTCCATTGTTATTCCCACCTCTGCCTCTGGTAGGAGTCCCTTGAGATTGTTTACGGTTCCCACCTTCTGGCCTTTGGGGTAAGGCCTAGAAGGAGTCGCAGAAAGGGTCTTGCCATCAGTCTCGCACCTAGTCAGGGTTTCTTTCACTTTAGAGATGATCCATCAAAAGGGAGTTTGAAAGACGTCTTGAAAAATTGCATAGCATCCAGACACCTGTCCCTCTCCATCGGCCGCATAAGAGAGGCGCATGGAGGAGTTGGATATGGAATTAAGGTAGCCAGCTGCGTGTTCATTTCTCTCTGGAAACCCGCAGCTGTAGGTCTCAGCATTTCACTCTTTGATCAAGTCCCTTTGAAGAGTGAAATGGCACAGGTAATTCAGCGCGCATAGTAAATGTCGCTGAGGAGAACATCCGCTTCCTATCCATGGACCTAGATTCCTTGTTAGGTGGATGGACAGGCACTGAAGGATCAGCCAGTTCCTTCTTTGTGGCAGCAGCTACCACCATAGCATCCACAGAAACTCCTTTTGATAAAAATTGCTTGTCTGATGGAGCTGTGATGAATTTAGAGGGTCTCCTGGGAGTGGGGTCCACTGAATCAGGAGCCGTCCATGCCTTCTTAGCAACCACCTGCATGAGGGGGTGGGACACCCAGGAGGTGGGAGCCAAGCGCCTCAAGATACACAGATTCCTCCCAAGGGTTGAGGGCTGGCCAATTTCCCTCTGTTTCAGGATCTCCAGAATGTCTGCAAATGAGACATCTTCAGAAGCCTCAGAATCATCCAGATCTGTGTCTGACGTGATAGACTCAGGTGAGTCAATGTGTTTCCTCTTGCACTTCCTCTTCCGAGGGGCTCTTCTGCCAAATCAGGAGAGGCCTCGAAGAGGATGAAATCCCACAGGGGCTCCTGAGGAGCTGGCTCTCTGCGGTCCGGGATGAGGGAGTGAGTCGACTTACCCTGAGGCAGCATAGAGGGAGGGGCGGGAGCCGACTGTGGAGTAGAGCCAGGCTCTAACACACTCCGCATGACCTCGAATGCACCCTGTCAGGCAGAGCCAGAGGTGAGCTAGAACCTCCCGGCACCGACAGTGATGGCTCCGGTCCCGAGAGGGAGAGGGGGGGACAAGGGTAAGACAATTGTCTCGGCTCGGTAATCACAGTCTCCCGGCTCGAACTCAAAAGAGTCAAGGAAAGAGTTGATGGACGGGGCAGGCACCGACTGATGAGTCGGGCTCTGAAGCATCTGGGCTAGTGCCTCGGACTTAAGTCGACTCACCACTCTCTGAAGGTCAAGATCGGACAGCCTTGATGACCTAGAGGAATGAGACCTTTGGCTCCGTTCAGACAGCAGGGGAGATCCTGGAGCCGAATGAACGGAGCCAAGAGAAGGTGACCTAGACCTCTTTCTGGTTGTAAAGCTCCGAAGGTCTGGTCAAACTGTGGACTGAGACTTATCGGCTCCAGCGATAAAGGCAAAGGTTGAACAACCTGAGGTCTCGGCTCAGAAGCCGAGACCTCGATGCCTAGGGCTTCCCTGTTGAAACTGACAGGGAATCCTCTGGCTTCAATAAGCCTCTCAGAATCAACTTATTTTTTCTTTCCTGCAGGACCCTGGGGCGGAAGCCATGGCACACAGCAGAGGAGTCCTGCAGGTCCAGACAATAGACACAAGAAGTGTGGCGTCTGTCAGAGACATTTTCTGACAGAGACCTTTGCTTCTTTAGACATTTCCCTAACTGACAGGTGTACACAAACACACACCCAAACACACAAGTTATACCCTGTCAGCAAAAAAAAAAATAATTTTAGTAGTAATACTAGAATTTAAGTACAATAAAATTAAAGTAAACTACACAAACACTCCACTAGGGAAGGGAAGGCCTAAGGCCCAAAGGAAGAACCAAAGGTTCTTTTAGTAAAGAAACGGGAAAAATTAGGGTCGGGGATAAAGTTTTATGATCTACAGTAATTTAGGAAGAATTTAACTTAAAAAGGGGGAAAAAGAGTAACTTTTAGAAGAAAAAGCTAACACTCACCAGGAACCGGTAGAAGCAACCAACCTTGAAGCTGTAGCGGCAAACGAGATCTGAGGTAACTCTCGCCTAGCATTGTGGGATATAAGGGGAGCCTCGAGCCGGTGGAACCAACTCTCGAGCTTTTAGAGTGGCAGTCGGGCCGGTGGCTCGAACCCATCCAGCAAGAATGAAGGCGAGATAGACAACTTAACATTCATGGCTTCCCTACAGAAGTGTCTAAAACCCAAACCACAACTTTTCTTCATAAACCATGCCACTATTATGCTATCCAAATGGTTCATGTGGGGGAGAAAAGGATAGTCTCAGCATGTCCAATCTTACTGTCCCACCTACAGAGTTCTTAACAGTTACTTGGAAATGTATTTGAAGTAAGCTTTCCAAACACTATGTTGTATTCTTAAATTCTGCAAACCAATATAAACTTTTACTACAAGTGTAAACTGAAAAGAATACTGCAGAGCATTAGCTAGCTTAAGCAGTTCCATTGCAAACATGTTAGCAGGTGGAGAATCGTCAAGAGAATGGTGTTGCAGTACTGAGCCTGACAATAAAATATAGATGGCCTACATTTCACGTATGCAGCATTAGCCAACAGCACTTTTGATATGGTTCTTGTCTAAAAAAAACAAACATACCACAAACCAAAGTTATCACACTCCACAGCGTCCTCTTATTACAGAACTACATAAAGTTTATTTTGTACTATGGCAACAAAACAGATAAATAAATGCAAACCTTTCAATGGAAGAGCTGAATGTCTGCCAATCAGATATTTCAGTGTGTGTGTGCTCGCGCCTGCATGCATATATAAAATGCATCATAAACTGCACAAACATGAAATATTAAAAAGGTAGCATTTAGGAACAATGATGTGCTTTACAGCAGAGTGCTAAAACCTTACTGCTGGTGGTGCACAGGAAGTCTATTTTAACATCTAGACTTTGATGCATAAACAATTGTAGAGATAAAGAAGTGCTGCTGATTATCTTTATCACAATCACACAAGCAGCCATTTCAAGTAAGACATCAGCTTGTGCAGTACTGGGTTTTATCTAGAAATCTTACTACTACGATGTACTCCAACTCAAATCTGGCAATATAAAACTACTTACATCTTACTTCTGGTGGTTTTTTGAGTAAAGGAGACTTGCATATAAAACATTCAGCAGAATAACAACCCCAGAGAATATTTAACAAGGACAGTAAAGTAAATCACTTCACAAAAAAGGAAGCTCACAGAATCATGACATGAAGCAAACTTGGTTCAGCCCAGATGAAACAAGGAGCACAATCTTCCTCACAGATGAGTCTCTTGAAGCTTTTTCAACAGCATGTCTATCTGAAACTGCAATTATCAGACATGTAAGAGGAACTGCACACATAGAAATAAAATTAAAAAAAATTCACAGGGAATTTACAATCCCTCTCTTAACCTACAAGGAGAGACTGCCATATGCCCGCAATCTTTGACTGCTGTTATTCCGTTTAAGACTCTCTTTCATGGAAGTCTTTCACCCACATCACATTTACAATCAGAAATTATGCTGAAAAGGCTGAAGAAACTTCTCCATACAGACACTGCATGCCACAAATTACTTAATATCCTCAACTTTCTGATTCTTCTGTGTAGGTATCAGAACCTTATCACTGGAAGAAAAGTGACACAGCTCAAACCATCTTCTTTGCAATGTTTCTACACTATTCCTGTAATGAGCTTTCCAGTGCATTACGATGCACTATAACGGTCATCTAAGATTTAGGCACAATGCAAACAAAAACAAAGACCAGGTACAGACTTGGAGAGGAGTAGTCAGTGCTGTAAATATGAACTAATACAAATGTTAAGGCAACTTACTACTGTGACAGCTCTGGGAGAGGATCCATCTTCAGTAACCCTTAGAATTTATACTGCAAGCATTAAGGTTGCTGAACTGCTTTTGCAGGCTGCTTCAAATTTCCTTCCCTTCCCATAAGGCATAACAGCACCACCTCTTTCCAGTTCTCTGGCCAATGCAAAACTGTCACCTATTACACAGCAAAGAAATCAAGAAAAGAAAGATGGGCTGTTGCAGAAGATTAGGTCAAAGCTGGACCTTTTTATATGGCTATTATGGTAATTCCCCTTAACTTCTGCATCTGCCAAGTCCATGTTCAACGACTGGAATGTCTCTAGCTTATCTCCTGGGTGGACACTTAATGGAAACCTGGTCCAAATAATAGTAGACGCAAAAGACTACCTATGTCTGGAAATAAAATCTTACACAAAATGCCTAACAAATGTGTTGAAGGAAGACCAGGTTGCTGGTACACAAGGTGTTGAGGAAAAGGCCATGGAAGTGGCCATTGCTCTAGTGGAATGGGCATGAGGAGTTGTGCAAATAATTATACTGTACGCCTTTTAACAAAAGAAAATCTACTAACTAACCAACCAGAGAGGGCATGCTTAGTAAAGTACAGTTTTGTACCTACCATAAATGTAGATGTCCGATAGGTATGCATCTGCAGTCATAACATATGGGTTTGTCCTGCTTCAGGCAGCTCTTCGGTCGGCCAGATTCCAAAGTCTGGGTCTGGCCTCGGCTGATGTCGCACTTTCCCCGACGTCAGAGCGTCTGGGGTATAAAAGCATCAGCCGACGCCATCTTCCTCAGTGTTTCTTGCCCCAGATGCCAGGTGCCCTCTAGGAAGGCTAAATTTGGAGAAATGCAATAAATTCCAAACATTTTCAAAAATATATACATATATATACAAACAAATACACCATAATAGATCCCCCAGCTAGCTAATAGAGGGGTAAGCACCCTAGGAATACCACAGAGGGGAAGGAGGGTGGGTAATCCTGACAGTCATAACATATGGGTAGAATACCATAGCCAATCTGGGGGTGGAGGCACTAAGAAAAGGATGGTGTAGTTAAGATACCCTGCAGGACTGCTGTAGCAAAACCTGCTCTGGATCTGGAGTATAAAGGTAAATTGTAATGTTTGGCAAATGTATGCACGGAGCTCCATGCAGCAGCTTCTAAAATGTCCTTGGTAGCCACCCCTCTTAGGAAGGCTGTAGTGGTGGCTGTGGCTCTCGTGGAATGAGGCCTATATGTTTGCAGGAACCGTCTTTCCATGAAAGGAGCAACAAAAACTAATGCAATTTCCTATCCATTTTGAAATTGTCCGTTTGGAAATTGCTTTTCCTTGTGCCCCAGCAGCATATGCTACAAACAGTTGGTCAGTCTTTCTGTAACTTTTAGTTCTGTCCAAATAGTAGCGTAATTGTCTGTGTATATCCAGAGTGTGTAGAAGTTTCTCCCCTTTATTTTGTGGATTTGGGAAGAATGTAGGCAAGTGAATTGCTTGGTTCAAGGATACCCTAGATACCACCTTTGGCATAAAAGTAGGATTGGTTCTCAATGAAACTCTGTCTTGATGGAAAATAAGAAATGGCTGCACTGCCATTAAAGCTTGTAACTCAGATACTCTTCTTGCTGAAGTTATGGCCAGAAGAAATGCAGTTTTCCAAGACAGAAACTGTAGATCCGCCGATGCTGCTGGTTCAAAGGGAGGAAGTGTTAGTTTCTCCAGCAGAAAGTTAAGGTCCCAAGTAGGTAAAGGTGGTTTCCTTGGAGGATTGATGTTTTTGATTCCTCTCAGAAATTGTCTTAAGAGAGGATGCGAGAAGATAGGTGGATCAACATTGTATTCTGCTGAAATTGCTGAGGCATGTATCTTAATGGAAGAATAAGACAGGCCATTGTGGAACAATTCTGCTAAGTATTCCAGTATATGTGCCATGCTCACCATTGTCACATCTAAGCCTTTTGTTGTGTTCCAAATGATAAATCTTTTCCATTTTGCTGAGTATGCCTTCCTTGTGGAAGGCCGGCGAGCTTCCATAATAATGTCCTTTACTCTCTGTGATAAGCTATTCTGAGGAGGGGTCATGGTATTCTCCAGGCAGTTAGCTGCAGGGTTTTCAAGTTGGGATACAGGATTTTGAAATTGTTCTGCGTCAGAAGAAGTGGCCATAGGGGGAGAGGCCACGGTTTCGTCTGTGACATGCTCTTCAACAGTGGGTACCAGTGCTGCCTTGACCAGTCTGGAGCTATCAGAATCACTCTTGGCTGTTCTGCCCTGATCTTCAGTAAAACCTTGGACATTAACGGGAGTGGTGGGAAAGCATAGACTTTTAGAGCTTTCCAGCTGAAAGAGAGAGAGTCCACCTTCCATGCTTGTGGGTGGTATGTCCTTGAGCAGAATGTCTTCAGTTGATGATTGTGGGGTGAGGCGAACAGATCTATCTCCGGCCTTCCCCATGATTGTGTTACGAGTAAAAAGATGTCTGGGTGCAGCATCCATTCGTGTGCATCCATGGTAGTTCTGCTTAAGCTGTCTGCCAGTGTATTGTCTTTCCCTGGCACGAACTGGGACTGTAGTTGTATACTGAGTTTCAAGCAAAGTTCCCATAGATTCATGGCCAGTCTGCATAGAGGGTAGGAATGCGTGCCTCCTTGCTTGTTTATGTACCACATAAAGTACAGTTTTGTACCTACCATAAATGTAGATGTCCGAACAGGATAGCATCTGCAGTCATAACAAATGGGTTGTCCTGTCGTCAGGCAGCCCTTCGGTCGGCCGGATTCCAAAGTCTGGGTCCGGCTTCGGCTGATGTCGCACTTCACCCGACGTCATCTCTGCTGGTCTTCGGGTATAAAGGCATCAGCCGACGCCATTTTCCTCAGTGTTTCTTGCCCCAGATGCCAGTTGCCCTCTAGGAAGTTAATTTTGGAAGAAAAGCCAATGTTTCCAAAATAGTAGAAGGCAAACACAAAAAATAAGCATGTATGCACATATATACAAACAAATACACCATAAGAGACTCCCCCCCCCCCATCTAGCTATTGGGAGGGTAAATACCCTAGGAGTACCACAGAGGGGAAGGAGGGTGGGTAATCCTGACTGCAGATGCTATCCTGTTCGGACATCTACATTTATGGTAGGTACAAAACTGTACTATGTCCTTCAAGGATGCATCTGCAGTCATAACAAATGGGTAAAATACCATAGCCAAAAATAGGGGAGGAGGAAAAGGAATCATGGTGTAGTTAGGATCCCTTGCAGTACAGCAGTGGCAAACCCTGCTCAGGATCTAGAGTATAGAGGTAAGTTATAATGCTTGGCAAATGTATGCACGGAGGTCCAAGTAGCCGCCTCAATAATGTCCTTGGTTGCCACTCCTCGTAAGAAAGCTGTGATAGTGGCTGTAGCTCTTGTTGAATGAGGTCTTATGTCCTGTGGAACTGGTTTTCCATGGTAGGAGTAACAGAATCTTATGCAATTTCCTATCCATTTGGAGATTGTCTGCTTGGAAATTGCTTTTCCTTCCCTTCCTGTTGCATAGGCCACTAAAAGCTGGTCAGTTTTTCTATTACGTTTGGTTCTGTCCAGGTAGTAGCGTAACTGTCTATGTACATCCAAGGTATGTAGTAGCCTTTCCCCCCGGTTCTGTGGGTTGGGAAAGAAGGTAGGTAGATGGATTGCCTGGTTTAAAGACACTCTGGATACCACCTTAGGCATAAATGTAGGATTAGTTCTCATGGACACTCTATCTTGATGGAAGATTAGGAAGGGTTGTACTGCCATCAAGGCCTGTAGTTCTGAAACCCTCCTTGCTGAAGTAATTGCCAGGAGGAAGGCAGTTTTCCATGATAGGTGTTGAAGATCTGCTGTTCCTGCTGGTTCAAATGGTGAGAGTGTCAATTTTTCTAGCACAAAATTCAAGTCCCATGCTGGTAATGGTGGTTTCCTAGGAGGTTTTACATTCTTGATCCCTCTGAGGAATTGCCTGAGTAGAGGATGTGAGAAGACAGGTGGATCGAAGCTGTATTCTGCAGAAATAGCTGATGCATGTATCTTGATGGAGGAATAGGACAGGCCTGTATGAAGAAGCTCTGCCAAGTACTCCAGGATGTTAGCAATGTCTATGTTTGACACATCTTTTCCTTTTTCAGCACTCCAAGTGACAAACCTTTTCCATTTTCCTGCATAGTTCCTTCTTGTTGAAGGTCTGCGGGCTTCAAGGATAATGTCTTTAACCCTTTGAGATAAGTCTGGGTTAGTTGTTGTTAAGTGATGTTCCAGGCAGTCAGTTGTAAGGTTTTTAGGCTTGGGTGCATGATGTTGTAGTTGTTCTGAGTTAACATCAGAGGCATCAGGGGTATTGACCACATTCTTCCCTGTGACATGCTCCTCAGCAAGGGATACCAGTGTTGTCTTGGCCAATTTGGAGCTATCAGAGTTATGTTTGGGCGTTCCTCTTTGATTTTCAGTAGTACCTTGTGCATCAAAGGGAGAGGTGGAAATGCATATGCTGTCAGGGCTTTCCAACTGAAGGATAGAGAGTCCACCTTCCATGCAAGCTGGTGGTGCGTCCTTGTGCAGAATTTCTTGAGTTGGTGGTTGAGTGGGGATGCGAATAGGTCTATTTGTGGCATTCCCCATTTCTTTGTGATGGCCTTGAAGATGTCCGGGTGCAGCATCCATTCGTGAGCATCCGAGGTGGTTCTGCTTAACATGTCTGCTAGGGTGTTTTCTTTTCCTGGCACAAATATTGCCTGTAACTGGATGTTGTAGCTCAGGGCCATATTCCAAAGATCCATAGTCATTCTGCATAGGGGGTAAGAATGAGTGCCTCCCTGCTTGTTGATGTACCACATGACTGTGGTGTTGTCTGTCCTTATCATTAAATGGCCTTCTTTGAGGAATGGCCTGAATTTCTGAATTGCTAATTTTACTGCCAGCATTTCTTTTTGGTTTATGTGTAGGTGCAGCTGGTCTGGAGTCCACAATCCTTGTATGCACTTGTCCAACATGTGCGCCCCCCAGCCTAGGTCTGAGGCGTCCGTTGTGATGGTTTGGTTTGCTTGACAGTTGTGGAAGGGCAAGCCTGGGTTTGACTGGCATGCTTGGGCCCACCATAGGAACTCTTGCTTCAGGCATGGGATTAGTGGGATTTCGGTTTCTAAGCTGTGCCTGTGTTGAGACCATAAATTCTTTAGGTACCACTGTAACTTTCTCATATGTAGTCTGGCATGGGGGACCAGGATTATGCATGATGCCATAAAGCCCAAGGCCTGCAGTACTTTTCTTGCTGTTAGTTTGTTCTGTTTTGTTAATGCCAAGAAGTAAAGAGGAAGTTGTTCTTGTTTTTCTGCAGTCAGGAATGCCATTTGTTTTACAGTGTCCAATTCTGCACCCAAGAAAGTTCTTGTCTGGGATGGGATCAGTCTTGACTTTTTTAAATTGACTGTGTATCCCAGGGCTTGTAGTAAGCAAATGACCCTTTGTAAATCTGTTGTCAGCTTGTCTTTGTTGTCCGCTTGTAACAGGCAGTCGCCCAGGTATGGATAAATTTGGATTCCCTGTAGCCTGCAATGAGCTATTACTGATGCCAGGCATTTTGTGAATACTCTGGGCGCAGTAGATAAGCCAAAGGGCAATGCTGAGAATTGATAATGCTCTGATCCTGCAAGAAATCTGAGGTATCTTCTGCAATTTGGTCATATGGGGATGTGCAGGTATGCCTCCTTGAGATCTAGAGTTACCAGCCAACACTCCTTGCCCAGCATGGGAAGAAGTTGCTGTAGGGTCAGCATTTTGAATTTTGGGACGATGATGTAAGTGTTTAAGACGGACAGGTCGAGAATAGGTCTCCAACTTTTCTCTTTTCTTGGAACTAGAAAGAGTCTGGAGTAGAATCCTTTGCCCTGTTGTGTTATTGGTACTCTTTCCACAGCTCTCATCTTTGTTAGTTGAGCTACCTGCTTTAGAGCTTCTGTTTTTTGAGTTGGAGGTAGGTTTGGCATTCCTCTTTTTACTGGTAAGGTGTGGAAGTGGAACCTGTAGCCTTGGTCTACGGTTTGTAAAATCCACTTGTCTTTTGTGATATAGTGCCAATTTTTTGAAAATAAGGTTAACTTTCCGCCTAAAGGTGCTTCTATTTGCTCCCTGGTAGGCGGTGTCAGAGCCCAGTCACTGTGATTGTCCTGTTGCAGTGGCAGTGGTTGTGTCCGTACCTCGCTGGTTATTGCCTTGCCACTGGCGTCCTCTATAGGCACCTCCTCTGGGTTGATTTCTGCCTCTAGAGCGTCTATTCCTGCCTCTTTGATATTTTGAGGAATCTGGAAAGGACCAATTTTTGGCAGGCCAGTTCCTGCTAAACCTTGGGGGCTGAACCTGTAAGAAATCTTTAACTGTTTGTACAGATTTTGCCTTCTCCTCCATTTTCTTCATTACTTGCTGAGCAGAGGTACCAAATAGACTGTCCTTATCCATAGGAGCATCTAACAGTTTTGCTTTAACATGATCCGGCAGGACCTGCTCTTTCAACCATGCATGCCTTCTTATCACTGTGCCAGTCATGGCTGATCTAAATGAAGCCTCCAGTGCATCATAGCCACATTTTAAAGAATGGTTACTAACCTGCTGTATGTTATTTACCATTTCTAAAACATATTTCTTATCTAAGGATTCATCAGAGGACAGTTTCTTAGTTAACTGTTCAAGCATAAACTCTTGGTATTGGATCATGTGAAACTGACAGTTTAAAGCTCTGGCTGAAAGAGTAGCAGAGGTGTAAACTTTTTTGCCCCATCTCTCTAAGGACCTGGATTCCCTTTCAGAAGGGAGAGGGTTTTTTGCTGAGGTAGAAGCTACTGCCTTAGGCCCCTGGGAAATAGTCTCAGGATCTGCAAGTGGGGCCTTGAAAAGGTGGTGAGGAGTGTGAGGTACCCTGTAAAATCTGTCTGGTTTGGCAGGGGCTGGGGGTAAAGAATCAGGTGCAGTGCAAACACCATTAAATGCATCATCCACAACAGGCAAGACTGGAGGTATAGCTAAGGGCCTATGTTGTGGTAAGTGCAGAAAGGTCCTAAGCCTTTTTCTTGAATCTGAGAAGTCTTGTCCCTGCCATTGAAATTGTTCTCTCATGGCATGTAAGGTTTCCCCAAAGGAAAATTCCTCTGGTGGAGAGGCAGATGGAATGGATTCATCAGCATCGGAATCTTCATAAGTAGAAAAAGGAGCCTCTGGCTGATCTGTAGTATCTGAGTCATCCGCAGAATCATCAGAGGACTCTGGCTGGGGGGGCTCTGCCCTAGGTCTCTTTTCTGGGGGCTGAGAGGCTTTGTCTGGGTGAGATTGGGATCCCCTAATTAAGGAGATTAAATCCTCTGCCAGAGTAAGCATTTGAGAACTAGAAGTGTGTCTGTGTGAGGGGGCCTTAGCAGGCACTGATTTAACAGTTTTGGCTGCTTTGGCCCTGGCAAAGGCCTTTATAGACATGGCAGCAGGAGGCCTAGCAGCACCATGTGCTGGGGTAGAGACATCCAAAGGGATGGTGTCAGATAAGTCACTAGAAACCACAGTAGTAGGCAAAACTTCAGAGGCCGATTCAACTAAGGTAGTAGGAGCCTCAGTAGTAGTCATGGATTCGGCTGAGGTTTGACCGGTTTTCTCGGTTTCGGCCGAAACCGAGACACTCGCGGCTTGCTTAACCGTGATTTCGGCCGAAACCGTGGACCACGAGTGTCGGTCTTTTTCTTTGCGTTTTTTAACTATTTGGGTAGTCGGAGGATCCGAAGGCATAAAGTACGCAAAGTCAGAGCCGAAAAACTGTTCAGCAAACTCCGACCGACGCCTAAGCGTTCGTCGGTTGAAGGAAGCACAGGCTAAACAGGCAGCTACGTCGTGGTCTGGGCCTAAACAAGGTAGGCAGTAAGAGTGGAAATCTTTATGAGGTATTTGTTTCCCACAAGTTAAACAGTTATTTACTTTTTCTGACATTGGCTGAGGGAAGAAAGAGTCCCCAACGGGGTACTTAGCTTTTTAGAAGTCTTCGAAGTAGTATTCGGTAGTAGGAATCTCTGGATCTGACCGACCGGCACTTGCGAACAGCTTCTGCTTCGGGCGCCACGCGGCAAGAAAGACTGGGGAAAATGGCGTCGGCTGATGCCTTTATACCCGAAGACCAGCAGAGATGACGTCGGGTGAAGTGCGACATCAGCCGAAGCAGGACCCAGACTTTGGAATCCGGCCGACCGAAGGGCTGCCTGACGACAGGACAACCCATTTGTTATGACTGCAGATGCATCCTTGAAGGACATCTGTGGTGTTGTCTGCCCTTATTAGCAGGTGGCCTTGATGAAGGAAAGGTTTGAAGGCCTCGATTGCGTGTATCACTGCCAGCATTTCCTTTTGGTTTATGTGCATGCGTAGCTGTCCTTGAGACCATTGCCCTTGGATACATTTGCCCTCCATGTGTGCTCCCCAGCCTCGGTCTGAAGCGTCCGTGGTGATGGTTTGGTTTGCTTTTGGTTTGTTGAAAGGCAACCCTCTGTTGGACTGGCAGGCTTGAGCCCACCACATGAATTCCTTTTGAAGGCAAGGGATGAGTGGGATCAAAGGTTCCAAACTGTGACTGTGCTGAGTCCATACACTCCTTAGGTACCATTGCAATTTTCTCATATGCAGCCTGGCTTGTGGAATCAGAATTATGCAGGATGCCATGTAACCCAAGGCCTGCAGGATTTTCCTTGCAGTCAGCTGAGTTTGTCTTGTCAGATTCTTAAAGTAATCCGGAAGCTGTTTTGTTTTTCCTCTGTGAGAAAGGCCATTTGGGTGGTTGTTTCTAGATCTGCACCCAAAAAGGTTATTCTTTGGGATGGAACAAGTCTTGATTTTTGGATGTTGACGGTGTATCCCAAGGCCTGCAATAGGTGGATGGCATAGTCCAAGTCCTTTAACAAATTTTCCTTGTTGTCCGCTTGTATAAGGCAGTCGTCCAGATATGGGTAGATTTGAATCCCCTGAAGTCTGCAGTGTGCAATTACTGATGCCAGGCATTTCGTGAATACTCTGGGCGCAGTAGATAAGACAAAGGGCAATGCTGAGAATTGATAATGCTCTGATCCTGCAAGAAATCGGAGGTGTCTTCTGCAACTTTGTCGAATAGGGACATGCAGGTATGCCTCCTTGAGATCTAGAGTCACCAGCCAAGACTCCTTGCCCAGCATGGGAAGAAGTTGCTGTAGGGTCAGCATCTTGAATTTTGGCACAATGAGGTAAGTATTCAGTGCGGACAGGTCGTGAATAGGCCTCCATTGATTTTCTTTTCTTGGAACAAGGAATAATCTGGAGTAAAATCCTTGGCCTTGTTCTGAAAGAGGCACCTTTTCTATGGCTTTCATTTGTATTAATTTGTTGATTTGCTTCAAAGCCTCTGCCCTCTGATTTGGTGGCAGGTCTGGCATTCCTTTTCTTTTTGGCAAAGTGTGGAAATGGAACCTGTATCCTTTGTCTATTATTTGCAGTGTCCATGTGTCCCCCTTGTCATGTAATGCCAATTTTTTGAGAATAAAGAAAGCTTTCCGCCCAATGGTGCTTCTAATTGAGCCCTGGTCGGCGGAGTCAAAATAAAGTCACTGAGTCTGTCCTGGTGTAGCAGTTGCTGTTGTTGTTCCTGCACTACCTCTCTGGTTGGGAGGCTGCCACTGATGGCCTCTGTAGGAGCCTCTAGCTTGCCCTCTACCTCTGGCACGCCTGTTCCTGCCTCTCTGGGATCTGTCCGAGTCCGGAAAGGACCAATTCTTAGCAGGCCAATTTCTGCTGAATCTCGGTGGTTGGACTTGCAGAAAGTCCTTAACTGTCTGCATAGATTTTGCCTTTTCTTCAAACTTCTTTAAGACCTCCTGAGCCGTGGAACCAAATAATTTTTGTTTTTCCATTGGAGCATCCAGGAGCTTAGCTTTAACATGGTCTGGTAAAGATTGTTCCTTCAACCAGGCATGCCTACGTATAACTGCCCCTGTCATAGCTGACCTACATGAAGCTTCCAGTGCATCATAACCACACTGCAAAAAATGATTGCTAACCTGCTGTGAGTTATGTACCAGATCCTGAAGAGATTTACAGTCTAGGGGTTCAGAAGAGGAAAGCTTCTTATGCAATTCGTCTAACAAATACTCTTGGTACTGAATCATATGAAATTGACAATTTAATGCCCTCATGGAAAGAGTTGCAGAAGTATATACTTTCTTTCCCCATCTCTCTAAAGCTCTAGACTCCCTTTCAGAAGGTATAGGATTTTTAGCAGTGGCAGCTGCAACCCCTTTTGGGCCCTGGGAAATAGTTTCTGGGTCTGCAGAGTGGGCCTTGTACAGGTGTAGATGAGAATCCAGGACCCTGTAGTACCTATCAGGTTTGGCAGGAGCCGGAGGGAGAGAATCAGGGGCTGTACTAGCATCAGAGTACACATCATCAATAACATTCAAAAAGTACAGTTTTGTACCTACCATAAATGTAGATGTCCGATAGGTATGCATCTGCAGTCATAACATATGGGTTGTCCTGCCTCAGGCAGCCCTTCGGTCGGCTGGATTCCAAAGTCTGGGTCTGGCCTCGGCTGATGTCGCACTTTCCCCGACGTCAGAGCGTCTGGGGTATAAAAGCATCAGCCGACGCCATCTTCCTCAGTGTTTCTTGCCCCAGATGCCAGGTGCCCTCTAGGAAGGCTAAATTTGGATAAATGCAGAAAGTTCCAAACATTTGCAAATTTATATACATGCATAAACAAACAAATACACCATAGTAGATTCCCCCAGCTAGCTAAAAGAGGGGTAAGTACCCTAGGAATACCACAGAGGGGTAGGAGGGAGGGTAAATCTGACTGCAGATACATACCTATCGGACATCTACATTTATGGTAGGTACAAAACTGCACTGTGTCCTTCAAGGATGCATCTGCAGTCATAACATATGGGTAGACTACCATAGCCAATCTGGGAGAGGTGGTACTAAGAAAAGGATGGTGTAGTTAAGATCCCCTGCAGGACTGCAGTAGCAAAACCTGCTCTGGATCTGGAGTATAAAGTTAGATTGTAATGCTTGGCAAATGTATGCACGGAGCTCCAAGTAGCAGCTTCTAAAATGTCCTTGGTAGCCACCCCTCGTAGGAAGGCTGTAGTGGTGGCCGTGGCCCTTTTGGAATGAGGCCTGATGTTTTCAGGAACTGTCTTTCCATGAAAGGAGCAGCAAAATCAAATGCAATTTCCTATCCATTTTGATATTGTCTGTTTGGAAATTGCTTTTCCCTGCACTTCCAGTAGCATATGCTACAAATAGTTGGTCAGTTTTTCTGCTAGTTTTTGTTCTGTCCAAGTAGTAGCATAGTTGTCTGTGTATATCCAGGGTGTGCAGAAGTTTTTCCCCTCTATTCTGTGGATTTGGGAAGAACGTAGGCAAATGAATAGCTTGGTTCAAGGATACCCTAGATACCACCTTTGGCATAAAAGTAGGATTGGTTCTTAGTGAAACTCTGTCCTGATGGAAAATAAGAAATGGCTGCACTGCCATTAATGCTTGTAACTCAGATACTCTTCTTGCTGAAGTTATTGCCAGAAGGAATGCAGTTTTCTAAGACAGAAACTGTATATCCGCTGATGCTGCTGGCTCAAAAGGAGGAAGTGTCAGTTTCTCCAGCACAAAGTTGAGATCCCAAGTAGGTAGAGGCGGTCTTCTTGGCGGTTTAATATTCTTGATCCCTCTCAGAAATTGTCTGAGGAGAGGGTGTGAGAAGATAGGTGGATCCACATTGTATCCTGCCGAAATTGCAAAAGCATCGATCTTAATGGAGGAATAGGACAGGCCATTGTGGAACAATTCTGCTAAGTATTCCAGGATATGCGTCATGCTTGCCACTGAGACATCTGAGCCTTTTGATGTGCTCCAAATGAGAAATCTCTTCCATTTAGCTGAGTATGTCTTCCTTGTGGAAGGCCTGCGAGCCTCCAAGATAATATCCTTCACCCTCTGTGATAAAACAGTTTGATTGGGATTTAAGGAATTTTCCAGGCAGTTAGCTGCAATGTTTTCAAGTTGGGATGCATGGTCTTGAAATTGTTCTGCGTCAGAAGAAGAGGCCATAGGGGGAGAGGCCATGGTTTTGCCTGAGACATGCTTCTCAATAATGGATACCAGTGTTGCCTTGGCCAGTCTGCAGCTATCAGTATCACTCTTGGCTGTTCTTCCCTGATCTTCAGTAGAACCTTGTACATCAATGGGAGAGGTGGGAAGGCATATACTTTTAGAGCTTTCCAGCTGAAAGAGAGAGAGTCCACCCTCCAAGCTTGTGGGTGGTATGTCCTTGAGCAGAATGCCTTCAGTTGATGGTTGAGTGGGGAGGCGAACAGATCTATCTCCGGCATTCCCCATGTCTTTGCTATGAGTTGGAAGATGTCTGGGTGCAGCATCCATTCGTGTGCATCCATGGTAGTTCTGCTTAAGCTGTCTGCCAGTGTATTCTCTTTCCCTGGCACGAATTGGGACTGTAGTTGGATATTGAGCTTCAGGCATAGTTCCCACAGATTCATAGCCAGCCGGCATAGAGGATAAGAGTGTGTGCCTCCCTGCTTGTTTATGTACCACAAGACCGTGGTGTTGTCTGTCCTTATTAACAGGTGGCCTTGTTGGAGGAAGGGTTTGAAAGCCTCGATTGCATGCATCACTGCCAGCATTTCCTTTTGGTTTATGTGCATGCTTAGCTGCGCTTGAGGCCATAGGCCTTGTATACATTTGCCCTCCATGTGTGCTCCCCATCCTCGGTCTGAAGCGTCCGTGGTGATGGTCTGCCTTGTTTTTGGTCTGTTGAAAGGCAACCCTCTGTTGGCCTGGCAGGCCCGAGCCCACCACAGAAATTCCTTTTGAAGGCATGGAATGATTGGTATCAAGGTTTCTAAACTGTGACTGTGTTGAGACCATACACTCCTTAGGTACCACTGTAATTTCCTCATATGCAGCCTGGCGTGAGGTATCAGAATTATGCAGGATGCCATGTAACCCAGGGCCTGCAGGATTTTCCTTGCAGAAAGCTGAGTTTGTCTGGTCAGAATCATGAAGTAATCTGGAAGTTGTTTTTGTTTTTCTTCTGTGAGAAAGGCCATTTGGGTGGTTGTGTCCAGACCTGCCCCCAAAAAGGTTATCCTTTGGGATGGTACTAGTCTTTACTTTTGGATGTTGACTGTGTATCCCAAGGCCTGTAGCAGGTGGATGGCATAGGCCAAGTCCTTTATTAAATTTCCCTTGTTGTCTGCTTGTATTAGGCAGTCGTCCAGGTATGGGTAGATTTGAATTCCCTGTAGTCTGCAATGTGCAATTACTGATGCCAGGCATTTCGTGAATACTCTGGGCGCAGTAGATAAGCCAAAGGGCAATGCTGAGAATTGATAATGCTCTGATCCTGCAAGAAATCTGAGGTGTCTTCTGCAACTTTGTCGAATAGGGACGTGCAGGTATGCCTCCTTGAGATCTAGAGTCACCAGCCAAGACTCCTTGCCCAACATGGGAAGAAGCTGCTGTAGGGTCAGCATTTTGAATTTTGGCACAATGAGATAAGTATTCAGTGCGGACAGGTCGAGAATAGGCCTCCATTGATTTTCTTTTCTTGGTACAAGGAATAGTCTGGAGTAAAATCCTTGGCCTTGTTCTGAACATGGTACCTTTTCTATAGCTTTCGTCTGAAGCAAATTGTTGATCTGTCTTAAAGCCTCTGCCCTCTGATTTGGTGGCAGGTTTGGCATTCCGTTTCTTCTTGGCAAAGTGTGGAAGTGGAGCCTGTATCCTTTGTCTATTATTTGCAGTGTCCATGTGTCCCTTGTAATATAATGCCAGTTTTTTGAGAATAAAGCCAACTTTCCGCCTAAGGGTGCTTCCAGTTGATCCCTGGTAGGCGGAATCAGAGTTAAGTCATTGAGCCTGTCCTGGTGTAGTAGTTGTTGTTGTTGTTGTTGTTGCACTACTCCTGTGATTGGCAGGCTGCTACTGACGGCCTCTGTAGGAGCCCTTCGATTGACCTCTGCATCTAGGGCACCTGTTCCTGCCCCTCTGGGCTCTGTCCGAGTCTGGAAAGGACCAATTCTTAGTAGGCCAGTTTCTGCTGAATCTCGGTGGTTGTACTTGCAGGAAATCTTTAACTGTTTGCACAGATTTTGCCTTTTCTTCAACCTTTTTTAAGATCTCCTGAGCAGAGGAGCCAAATAAATTTTGTTTCTCCATAGGAGCATCCAGGAGTTTAGCTTTAACATGGTCTGGCAAAGATTGTTCCTTCAGCCAGGCATGTCTGCAAATAACTGCTCGTCATAGCTGATCTAAATGAAGCCTCCAGTGCATAATAGCCACATTTTAAGAAATGATTACTAACCTGTTGTGAATTGTGTACCAAATCCTGAAGGGATTTACGGTGAAGGGGTTCAGGAGAAGAAAGTTTCTTATTCAGTTCATCTAATAAATACTCTTGGTACTGTATCATATGAAATTGACAATTTAATGCCCTGACAGAAAGTTGCAGAAGTATATACCTTCTTTCCCCATCTCTCTAAAGCTCTAGACTCTCTATCAGAGGCTAGAGGATTTTTGGCTGTGGCGGCTGCAATCCCTTTAGGGCCCTGAGAAATAGTTTCTGGGTCTGCAGAATGTGCTTTAAACAGATGGTAATGGGAATCCGGGACCCTGTAGTATCTATCAGGTTTGGCAGGGGCCGGAGGGAGAGTATCAGGTGCTGTACTGACATCATTGTACACATCATCAATTACATTCAGAACAGGAGATATAGCTAAGGGCCTATGTTGAGGCAGATGTAAAAAGGTCCTTAATCTTTTCCTAGAATCAGAGAATTCCTGGCCTTGCCATTGAAAATGCTCTCTCATGGAGTGTAGAGTCTCACCAAAGGAAAACTCTTCAGGAGGGGAGGCCGAAGGAATAGATTCTTCAGCATCAGAAACCTCATAGGGCGAATAAGCCTCCTCCTGGTGGTCTGACAACTCAGAGCCATCCGTGGACTCATCCGAAGAGTGTGGGTCAGAGGGATCAGTCCTGGGCCTTTTGTCTGGTGGAGGTTGAGAGGCCCTGTCTGGGTGAGGTTGTGAACCCCTAATTAAAGAAATTAGGTCCTCTGCAAGGCTGAGGATCGGTGAACTAGAGGAAAGCCTCAGGGAGGTAGGCTTGGGAGGCAAAGCTTTGGAAAGTTTAGCAGCTTTAGCCCTAGAGAAGGCCTTAATGGACATGGAAGCAGGGGGCCTGGCTGCCCCATGTGCAGGAGTAGAAATGTCCAAAGGTATAGTGTCGGACATTTCCTGGACACTGGATTCGGTAGGTATTTCGGTAGCCGACTCAGCCGTGGCCTCCCGGGCCGCGGTGGTCGGTTGAATGGTTTCGGTAGAAGGAATCTCCGAGGACTCTGTTTCGGCCGAAACAGAGACACTTGCGGCGGGCTTTACAGTGGTTTCAGCCGAAACCGCGGGCAGCGAGTGTCGGTCCTTGTCCTTCCGTTTTTTCACTAAATGCGAAGTCGGAGTCTCCGACGGCATTTTATATGCAAAATTGGCCCCAAAAAACTCCTCTGCAAACTCCGACCGACATCTAAGAGTTCGTCGGTTAAAGGAAGCACAGGCTGAACAGGCCGATACGTCGTGGTCTGGGCCTAAGCAAGGAAGGCAGAAGGAATGGAAATCCTTGTGAGGTATTTGTTTCCCACAAGTTAAACAATTATTAATTTTGTCTGACATCGGCTGAGGCAAGAAAGAGTCCCCAACGGGGTACTTAGCTTTTTCGAAGTCTTCGGTAGCTGAATTCACTGGATCTGACCGACCAGCACTTGCAAACCGCTTCTGCTTCGGGCACCGCTCGGCAAGAAAGACTGAGGAAAATGGCGTCGGCTGATGCTTTTATACCCCAGACGCTCTGACGTCGGGGAAAGTGCGACATCAGCCGAGGCCAGACCCAGACTTTGGAATCCGGCCAACCGAAGGGCTGCCTGAGGCAGGACAACCCATATGTTATGACTGCAGATGCATCCTTGAAGGACATCAGGAGGTATAGCTAAAGGCCTATGCTGAGGTAAATGTAAAAAGGTCTTTAATCTCTTCCTAGAATCAGAAAATTCCTGGCCCTGCCATTGAAAATGTTCTCTCATAGAATGCAGTGTCTCACCAAATGAAAATTCTTCAGGAGGGGAGGCCGAAGGAATAGATTGTTCAGCATCAGAATCCTCGTAGGCCGAATAAGCCTCCTCCTGGTGGTCTGACAACACAGATCCATCCGTAGACTCATCTGAAGAGTGGGGGTCAGAGGGCTCAACCCTATGCCTTTTGTCTGGTGGTGGTAGAGAGCCCCTGTCTGGGTGAGGTTGAGAACCTCTAATTAAAGAGATAAAATCCTCTGCTAGGCTGAGAATCTAAGAGCCAGTAGAAGGCCTCTGAGAGATAGTCTTGGTTGGCAAAGCTTTAGCAAGTTTAGCAGCTTTAGCCCTAGAAAAGGCCTTAATGGACATGGATGCAGGGGGTCTGGTTGCACCACGTGCAGGAGTAGACTTGTCCAAAGGAATGGTGTCGGACATGTCCTGGACACCGGTTTCAGTAGGTAATTCAATAACAGACTCAGCCGGGGCCTCCGTGGCTGAGGTAGTCGGTTGGGTGGATTCGGTTATAGGAAGCACCGAGGACTCTGTTTCCGCCGAAACCGAGACACTCGCGGTAGGCCTGACCGTGGTTTCAGCCGAAACCGCGGGCCGCGAGGGTCGGTCCTTGTCCTTCCGTTTTTTAACCACATGCGAAGTCGGAGTCTCCGACGGCATCTTGTATGCAAAATTAGCCCAAAAAAATTCCTCTGCAAACTCCAACCGACGCCTAAGAGTTCGTCGGTTGAAGGAAACACAGGCTGAGCAGGCCGAGACGTCGTAGTCTGGGCCTAAGCAATGGAGGCAGTAAGAGTGGAAATCCTTATGAGGTATTTGTTTCCCACAAGTTAAACAATTATTTACTTTATCTGACATCGGCTGAGGCAAGAAAGAGTCCCCAACGGGGTACTTAGCTTTTTCGAAGTCTTCGGTAGCTGAATCACAGGAGCTGGCTGACCGGCACTTGCGAACTGCTTCTGCTTCGGGCACCACGCGGCAAGAAAGACCGAGGAAGATGGCGTCGGCTGATGCTTTTATACCCCAGACGCTCTGACGTCAGGGAAAGTGCGACATCAGCCGAGGCCAGACCCAGACTTTGGAATCCGGCCGACCGAAGGGCTGCCTGAGGCAGGACAACCCATATGTTATGACTGCAGATGCATCCTTGAAGGACATCTCTTACCCTACTGCATCTTTGCAATACACACAACCACCTGATCATTCTTCCTGTCAGATTTTGTTCTGTCCATGTAGTACCCAGACTCCCTCCAGACATCCATGTAGTGAGGAAGGCATTTACCCTGGTTACAGTAATTCAGAAAGAACAATGACAAATAAACAGTTTACTAACGCAGTGACCTTAAGCATAAAAGATGGCTTAGCCCCGACAGCCACACTCTCCTTGTGAGAAAACTAATACAGAAATTTGAAAAATCCAGAAACTCAAATTCTCTTTACAAATGTTATGGTTGTTAACATATTCTAAGAAAGGAATTTAAAATCAGTTGGCACTGTAGACTCAAAGGGAGAACGTCAGCTTCTCTACCATGAGGTAAATATCTCAGAGGGGAGGAAGGTTCCTCAACAGATGTCTGAAATACAAAGTGCCTTGTGCAAAGGCTCCTCATACTTTTAAAGAGGCTGGAGAAGCAGAATTTTGCCCTATGTAAAATTCAGACTTAAATGCCACATGTATTTATAGAGATAAGCAACTAAGACAAGAATCAACATTTTCTTTGTAATCACAGGACCAGAGAAATTGGCACCAAGAAAGGGACAATACCCCTATCGATAGCCCATACTCTTTAGTGTATGCTTTTAAAGTAGATGGCATCTTGACAGATGACAACCATGTTTGAGAAATTATATACTTTGGCTATCTTTAGAACTGGAGTGGCCATGACATCAACCTAATCTTGGCAGAACAGAGTCTTAACACCTGAGAAGCTGAGACGCAGAGAGGCAAATCTCACATGGTCAGAAACGTACAATTATAACAACTTTGGTCTTGCACAGTTTGGCTTATTGGGTAGAGTTCTTCAAAAAGGTGAAATGGAGTAAGCACTGATGAGGCTAGCTGGCCAACAGGTGAACTAAGACATCCCACACTTGACCTCCCTCAAGGAAAAAAAGTTTGGGCTACTGCCTGTTGGTTAGAAAGGGACAGACGCCATATTCTGGGAAGCATAAAAAGAATGAACATTTTCCTGGACACTGATGGACTAAGCAACCATTCATGGGGCACAACAATGCACTCTCTCAACCTGCTGTCTAGAAAGTATCGGTAATAAAAAGTACAGTTTTGTACCTACCATAAATGTAGATGTCCGATAGGAATGCATCTGCAGTCCTAACAAATGGGTTGTCCTGTCGTCAGGCAGCCCTTCGGTCGGCCGGATTCCAAAGTCTGGGTCTGGCCTCTGCTGGTGTCGCACTTCACCCGACATCATAGCTGCAGTTCTTCGGGTATAAAGGCATCAGCCGACGCCATTTTCCTCAGTGTTTCTTGCCCCAGATGCCAGGTGCCCTCTTGGATGGCTAAATTTGGATAAATGCCAATGTTTCCAAATAGTAGAGAGCAAACACAAAAAATAAGCATGTATGTACATATATACAAACAAATACACCATAATAGATCCCCCCCAGCTAGCTATTAGATGGGCAAATACCCTAGGAGTACCACAGAGGGGAAGGCGGGTGGGTAATCCTGACTGCAGATGCATTCCTATCGGACATCTACATTTATGGTAGGTACAAAACTGTACTATGTCCTTCAAGGATGCATCTGCAGTCCTAACAAATGGGTAGAACACCATAGCCAAACTAGGGGAGGAGGAAGAAGAGATTATGGTGTAGTTAGGATCCCTTGCAAAACAGCAGTGGCAAACCCTGCTCGGGATCTAGAGTATAAAGGTAAGTTATAATGCTTGGCAAATGTATGCACGGAGGTCCAAGTAGCAGCCTCTATGATGTCCTTGGTAGCCACTCCTCGTAAGAAAGCTGTGGTAGTGGCCGTAGCCCTTGTAGAATGAGGCCTGATGTTCTCTGGAGTTTGCTTTCCATGGTAGGAGTAACAAAATCTGATGCAATTTCCTATCCACTTGGAGATTGTCTGTTTTGAAATTGCTTTTCCTTCCCTTCCTGTTGCATATGCTACCAGAAGCTGGTCAGTTTTTCTATCGCCCTTGGTTCTGTCCAGGTAGTAGCATAACTGTCTATGTACATCCAAGGTATGTAACAGTCTTTCTCCCCTGTTCTGTGGGTTGGGGAAGAATGTAGGTAGGTGGATAGCCTGGTTTAAAGACACTCTGGATACCACCTTAGGCATAAATGTAGGATTTGTTCTCATGGACACTCTGTCTTGATGGAAGATCAGGAAGGGTTGCACTGCCATTAATGCCTGTAGTTCAGAAACCCTTCTTGCTGAGGTGATTGCCAGCAGGAAAGCAGTCTTCCAGGATAAGTATTGTAATTCTGCTGTTGCTGCTGGTTCGAAAGGAGGAAGTGTCAATTTTTCTAGCACAAAGTTCAAGTCCCATGCTGGCAATGGTGGTTTCCTAGGAGGTTTTACATTTTTAATTCCTCTCAGAAACTGCCTGAGCAGAGGATGTGAGAAGACAGGGGGATCCAAGCTATATTCTGCTGAAATAGCTGATGCATGTATCTTGATGGAGGAATAGGACAGGCCTGTATGGAAGAGCTCTGCCAAGTACTCCAGGATGTTGGCTATGTTTACCAGTGACGCATCTTTTCCCTTTGCAGTACTCCAAATGAGATATCTTTTCCATTTTCCTGCATAATTCTTTCTTGTTGAAGGTCTACGGGCCTCAAGGATAATGTCTTTAACCCATTGGGATAAATTTGGGTTAGATGATCTTATGTAATGTTCCAGGCAGTCAGCTGCAGAGTTTTCAGGTTTGGATGCAGGGTGTTGTAGTTGTTCTGTGTCAACAGCAAAGGGATCAGGGGTAGTGTCCACATTTGTTCCCGAGACATGCTCCTCAGTAGTGGGTACCAATGTTGTCTTGGCCAGTCTGGAGCTATCAGAATGATCCTTGGACGTTCCTCTTTGATCTTCAATAGCACCTTGTGCATCAAAGGAAGTGGTGGGAATGCATATGCTGTCATGTCTTTCCAACTGAAGGATAGGGAGTCCACCTTCCAAGCAAGTGGGTGGTGCGTCCTTGTGCAGAATTTCTTGAGCTGGTGATTGAGTGGGGATGCAAATAAGTCTATTTGTGGTAGTCCCCATTTTCTTGTGATGGCTTTGAAGATGTCCGGGTGTAGCATCCATTCGTGGGCATCCGTGGTAGTTCTGCTTAATATGTCTGCTAGGATGTTTTCTTTTCCCAGAACAAAAATTGCTTGTAACTGAATATTGTAACTCAGAGCCATATCCCATAGGTCCAGTGCCATCCGGCATAGAGGGTATGAGTGTGTGCCTCCCTGTTTGTTGATGTACCGCATAACTGTGGTGTTGTGTCCTTATCATCAACTGCCCTTCCTGGAGGAATGATCTGAATGTCTGGATTGCCAATTTTACTGCCAGCATTTCCTTTAGATTTATGTGCAGGTGTAGCTGATCTTGAGTCCATAGACCTTGTATACACTTGTCCAGCATGTGGGCCCCCCAACCGAGGTCTGAGGCGTCCGTTGTGATGGTTTGGCTTGGTTGAATGCTGTAGAAGGGCAGATCTGTGTTTGACTGACATGCCTGAGCCCACCATAGGAACTCTTGCTTCAGGCATGGGATTAGTGGAATTTTGGTTTCTAGGCTGTGCCTGTGTTGAGACCATAAATTCTTCAGGTACCACTGTAGCTTTCTCATATGCAGTCTGGCATAAGGGACCAGAATTATGCAGGATGCCATGAAGCCCAGGGCTTGCAGTACTTTTCTTGCTGTGAGATGGTTCTGCTTTGTTAATGCCAAGAAGTAGAGAGGAAGTTGTTCTTGTTTTTCTACAGTTAGGAATGCCATCTGCTTTAATGTGTCCAGCTCTGCACCTAAGAAGGTTATTCTTTGGGATGGTATCAGCTTTGACTTTTTTATACTGACTGTTTGTAAGTCTTCTGTTAGCTTGTTTTTGTTGTCCGCTTGTATCAGGCAGTCGTCCAGGTATGGATAAATTTGGATTCCCTGAAGCCTGCAATGAGCGATTACTGATGCCAGGCATTTCGTGAACACTCTGGGCGCAGTAGATAAGCCAAAGGGCAATGCTGAGAATTGATAATGCTCTGATCCTGCAAGAAATCTGAGGTATCTTCTGCAATTTGGTCGTATGGGGACGTGCAGGTATGCCTCCTTGAGATCTAGAGTCACCAGCCAAGACTCCTTGCCCAGCATGGGAAGAAGCTGCTGTAGGGTCAGCATTTTGAATTTTGGAACAATGAGGAATGTGTTTAAAGCGGACAGGTCGAGAATAGGCCTCCAATTTTTCTCTTTTCTTGGTACCAGGAAGAGTCTGGAGTAAAATCCCTTTCCTTGTTCAATAGATGGTACCTTTTCCACAGCTCTCATTCTTGCTAATTGAGCTATTTGTTTTAGAGCTTCTGTCTTTTGATTTGGTGGTAGGTTTGGCATTCCTCTTTTTCCTGGTAAAGTATGGAAATGAAACCTGTAACCTTGGTCTATAGTTTGCAAAATCCACTTGTCCCTTGTGATGCAGTGCCAGTTTTTTGAAAATAAGGCTAGCTTTCTGCCTAAGGGTGCTGCTATCTGTTCCCTGGTAGGCGGTGCCAGAGCCAAGTCACTGTGATTGTCCTGTTGCAGTGGTAGTAGTTGCGTCTGTGCCTCTCTGGTTGTTGCCCTGCCACTGGCGTCCCCTGTAGGCACCACCTCTGGATTGATTTCTGCCTCTTGAACGCCTATTCCTGCCTCTCTGTGCTTTAGAGGAGTCTGGAAAGGACCAATTTTTGGAGGGCCAGTTCCTGCTAAACCTTGGAGGCTGGACCTGTAAGAAATCTTTCACTGTTTGTAAGATTTTGCCTTCTCTTCCATTTTCTTCAGTACCTGCTGAGCAGGAGAACCAAATAAATTGACCTTATCCATAGGAGCATCTAATAGTTTTGATTTAACATGATCCGGGGCAAGGCCTGTTCTTTCAACCATGCATGCCTTCTGATAACTGTGCCAGTCATGGCTGATCTAAAGGAAGCCTCCAGTGCATCATAGCCGCATTTTAAAGAATGGTTACTAACCTGCTGAATGTTATGCACCATTTCTAGAACATATTTCTTATCTAAAGATTCATCAGAGGACAGTTTCTTAGTTAACTGATCAAGCATCAACTCCTGATACTGGATCATATGAAACTGACAGTTCAATGCTCTAGCTGACAGAGTAGCAGAGGTGTATACTTTTTTACCCCATCTCTCTAAGGACCTAGATTCCCTTTCAGAGGGGAGGGGATTTTTAACAGAGGTATAGCTAAAGGCCTATGTTGTGGTAAATGCAAAAAAGTCCTAAGCCTTTTCCTGGAGTCTGAGAAATCTTGTCCCTGCCATTGAAACTGCTCCCTCATGGCATGTAAGGTTTCCCCAAATGAGAATTCCTCAGGTGGAGAGGCAGAAGGAATCGACTCTTCAGCATCAGAGTCTTCATAAGGAGAAAAAGGAGCCTCTGGATGGTCTGTATTGTCAGAATCATCAGAGGAATCATCCGTGGACACTGGCTCAGGGGGCTCTGCTCTAGGTCTCTTTTCTGGAGGAGGTTGAGAGGCCCTGTCTGGATGAGGTTGGGATCCCCTTATTAAAGAGATGAGATCCTCTGCCAGAGAAAGCATTTGGGAACTGGAGCTGGGCCTGTGAGAGGGGGGCTTAACAGGCACAGACTTAGAAATTTTGGCTGCTTTAGCCCTGGCAAAGGCCTTTATGGACATGGCTGCAGGAGGCCTAGCAGCACCACGTGCAGGGGTTGAAACATCCAAGGGAATAGTGTCCGATAATTCCTGTGAAACAGCAGCAGGTTGGATTTCAGAGGCCAATTCTACCAGGTTAGAAGAGGCCTCGGTAGAAGGCATGGATTCGGCTGAAGTTAGAACCGCTTGCTCGGTTTCGGCAGAAACAGAGACACTCGCGGTTTGCTTAACCACGGTTTCGGCCGAAACCGCGGACCGCGAGTGTCGGTCCTTTTCTTTGCGTTTTTTAGCAATTTGTGTAGTCGGAGGATCCGACGGCATAATATACGTGAAATCAGAGCCGAAAAACTGTTCAGCAAACTCCGACCGACGTCTAAGCGTCCGTCGGTTAAAAGAAGCACAGGCTGGACAAGCTGCTACATCGTGGTCTGGGCCTAAACAAGGTAAACAGTAAGAGTGGAAATCTTTATGAGGTATTTGTTTCCCACAAGTTAAACAGTTATTCACTTTTTCTGACATCGGCTGAGGCAAGAAAGAGTCCCCAACGGGGTACTTAGCTTTAGAAGTCTTGAGTAGTATTCGGTAGTAGTAATCTCTGGATCTGACCGACCGGCACTTGCGAACAGCTTCTGCTTCGGGCGCCACGCGGCAAGAAAGACTGAGGAAAATGGCGTCGGCTGATGCCTTTATACCCGAAGAACTGCAGCTATGACGTCGGGTGAAGTGCGACACCAGCCGAGGCCAGACCCAGACTTTGGAATCCGGCCGACCGAAGGGCTGCCTGATGACAGGACAACCCATTTGTTAGGACTGCAGATGCATCCTTGAAGGACATCAACCTTTCATTAAATCAACCACAGTCATACTTGCAAGGCCATGTAGCACATGGGAGGAGAGAGAGCGATTCCTTTCTTGTTTGCTGATGACCACAGTGGAATGAGATAATACCTTTGGGAAGACAGTCCTGAAAAGGCTTAGACAACCATTCATCTTAAGGATACTATGAGATATTTACCTCATGGCAGAGAAATGACTCAAGTGTAGATGAGACTTGTGTGAACCCTGAATGCACACAAATTCAATCCAAGGACAAATATGAGTTAATTAGTACAGAACAATTGAAGGGTATGGCCTCTTCTGGAGGAATTTGCTTGTCAGACATCTAAATGGAGATGTGCTTCTCCATGGATACACGTCTGATGGAATATGAGCTCTGGCTGCTACTGGGATGAAAAGAACCATAATGTGAGAGGCAGCCTGTTGAAGACCGAGACAGTTTTACCTTAGTAACTGCAACAGATAGGATTTCTACCACATGGAGCTGAAAGCAAGGGTGAAGGACTACTACAAATTAAATGGAAATCAGGCTACAAAGGGAAAGTATTACCACAAACAGGATAGAAGTATCAGTAGAGCAGCTACATTCTCTGCTGTGGAAAAAAGTCTCAGAATCAGAGAAATGGGGATATACGCTATAGTACGTGGAGCTGGGGAGGCAAATTATTTTCAAAATATTCAGCCCATGAATGGGAACAGTGAAATGAACCTCCTTCAATTTTGCAGTTGTTCGGGATGCTAAAAGGTCCAACCTCAGAGAGAGAGAGAGACACACTTCTAGAAATGGGTATGACCCATCTCAGGCTCAATGACAACCAGTGCGTAAAAAAGCAAGATGTGAGTTAACCTATCAACTAGGCATGCCCAGACTATAAACTGTCAAAGTTACAAAAACACTCAAAGGTCTCCAAAAAGAGCTCCCATGCCCACTGACCTACCAAATCATTAATGTGTCTCTGCCTGCAGAAAGACAGTCCTTTCATTAGAAGTGGAACAAGTGGAACAAAATGCTGCTGGTCTAGCAACACCACTCACACCTGTACAGCCCCCTGAGCTGTATGATGCAGGAAATGGACTCACCAACAGCTTGTCGTGATGATGTCACCTTGGTCTTTAATAAAAATGGATAGACTGTGAGGAAGTACAGGGGAAGAGTCCAATAGTCTATGGCTATTTAACACATCATGGATGCTGTGATGCAGATCACCAATTCATGACAGTCTCGAGTCCAGTGCTATCTTGATCCCCCACAAGATAATTCTCAACTGTAGCCCTACCATTAACAAAACATGAGAACAAGACCTGTCCTGAAGCTCAAAATCTCAAAGACTGCTCTGCCACTTACTGCAGCAGAGAGAAAAAGCATACTATTAACTGCATAAACAGAAATGGGGTTCATGCCTAGATGTCTGCTAAGAAAAGGGGGTCAGCTGCAAATCAGACATGACAGCTTGGTTCACCATGATACCTGGATAGGGTGAAGGGAATCACATGACCAGTAGCCCTGGTCAAGGTTGGCATTTTACAAATACAAAAGCACAAATCTAGTCTCCTGTATAATGGGAGCAATAGATTAAATTGTGACATGAAGAACTTTTTCTTTGACTTAAGAAGATCAAAGAAATACAATTCTAAAATGGACCTTAGTTACGACTAGATATGGTGGCTTAGAGGAAACTGCGTGGAGTTATGATACTAGTCTGGCTGATTTGATCGTGAGCAGAGAAATATTTTTTCAAGACAAATATTTTGAGCCCTCCTTAGAAGCTGGTTGAATGTGGGGTCAAGGCCCTGCTTGAAGAAATATTGTTAAATCCCATGCTGGAGTAAGATCCTTAATGAGAGGTCAAAGTAAAAAGTACTTTTGAGAATGGCATCATCTAGATTATGCAAACCCCAAGAGAAATTGTTATGCATTGACAAAGAAAGTGTCAGGAAGAGATCAGCTGCCAAACCCTCACAGCTTCTCGACACAGGGGATAGGATATGGTTCTCCCCTGTTTGTGGATGTACTGGACTACTGACATATTGTCTGTATGGATGCCAAACATCCCTGAGCAGACAGCATCTTGAAATGCCTGAAATGCTAGTAGAACTGCTCTCATTTCCAGGACACTGATGTTAAGATTGACCTCCAAATAGGACCAAGTACCTTGCACCGTCCTTCAAAAGTAATAGCCCCCCCCCCCCCCATCTTAGCCAGGAGGCATCTGTAGTCACTGCTGTGACTGTGGGTGATGGAAGAATAAAAGGGTAGCCCGGAGAAACAACTTCTGCTGTGATCTACCAGGTGATGTGCTCCTTGCAAATCATTGTAATCCGTACTGATGCAGAGAGGGGCTGTCATCTTATCACCCATTGCACTGCAAGAGTCCACTGCAGTCTAGTAACCTCATACAATACCTTGCTAGAGGCACTAGAGCTATAAAAGATGCCATAGATCCTAAGAGTTGTAATACCAATCTTGCTGCTGGAGAAGGAAGAGAGAGAGAGAGAGGATGTAGGATGCTTGAGTCTGTGAAGTGCATATTCTTTTTTGCAGTAAACTTGCAATTTGTGTCACTGTATCCAGATGAGCACCAATAAACTCCAGGACTTGAGAGGGAGACAGCTGAGACATGGCATAGTTCATTGTGATGTCCAGGTGAAGACACAACTAGAGTGAGTAGCCCCTAGCTTGAATCAGTAGAGGCTTAGTGGAAGCAAAGAGGAGCCAATCATCAAGGGATGGAAACACCCAGAATCCCAGCAGTCTTAGGTGAGCTCTGACCACTGCCATGCATTTGGTGAACACTCTGGGGGTTATGTTGAGGCCAAAGGTCAGGGCTCTGAAATGGTAATGACTGGCTCCCGGCTGGAAGCGGAGAAATCACCTGTCTAGTATTTTTTTTAACACCTTTAATGAATTATCACTTGTGACACAGAAAAAATTACATTTATATAAAAGTAATCATAATGTATTAATAAATTAAACACAAATCTTCACATATTACTATATGTCAAATAACCTAAGCAACATTACATAAATTATTCAATTCCTGCTGTCTTTTTTAAACAAGAAACATCTTTATTAAACCATCACTTATGACATAAACAATCATATATTTATATAAATTAAAACAAACCACACCAACACAATCCTAGTTGCAAGCATTTTACATCACAAACCATATTGACACTCCCAGCTGCAAACATTATACATGACTTATAATCTACCCAATCATTTTCAGTCAAACATTATATAGCTTGTTTAAGTCCTGCCTTCTTTTAAACCTCATTCCTTCCCTGAATGTACTGCTTCCACAATTCCCAATTTTCCTATGTAGTTTGCTCAAGCCTTTTTCTAACAATCCAAATTCCAGTTTTATCTATGTTACTATATTCACTACTTCAAATACAGATGGTTTAGATTTTGATTTCTGTTGTCTAGTAATTCCTTTTTTGGCAGCCACCATAATTAGACAGAGCAAGGCCTTACCATATCTAGCCAATTCCGATTCTGTATCACAGCTCAGAAAAAATCATCTCCCTCATCATAACAATCCACCCACAGCATCTCTGACAGTGCATCCCACAGGGAATCCTTAAAATCTGCCAACCCACTGCACTCCCAGAAAATATGTTCTCAAGTACCTCTTTCTTCCCCATCACACCTCCAACACTTGCCATCTATACGAGGTAAAAATTCTCTGGAGTCTACTTGGGGTAAAAAGAATATATATGTAAAAATTTACAAACAAAAATCCTGAATCTTCTAGACTTTGCTGCATATTTGGGAAACATACACATATCCTCCCACTGTTTCTTTGTGAATTGCTTATCCAGTCTCTCTTTCCAATCCTTTCTCTTCCTCCAAATGATTATTATTAGTTATCATGCAATTTTTTTTATGTGCTCTACTAATTGCTCCTTTTTTAATGGCAGCTTCTGTTCTAGATTCTACTAAAGACTCTATCAGTGCTAGTCTTTAATTTAGGACCCCCCCCCCATTTCCTTCTCTTTGCCTATACTCTGATATCAATCCTGGATAGGGAAGGCAATCACTAACCTGCAGTCCAAATAAATTCTTGGCCTCTTCCAATTCTATCACCTTTCCCTTTCTAGTTATTTGCTCTGCTCCCAATATCTTATTTTTTTTAAAACACCTTTACTGAATCACTTCTGACACAGGCACGTTTACATTTATATAAAAGTAATCAAGCTGTACTAACAAGTTAAAATTAACAAACATTAAGCTTCACATATATTGCTATGTCATATAACCTAAGCAACATTATATAAATGATTCAATTCCTGCCCCTATTTTTAAGCAAGAAACATCTTTAGTAAACCATTACTTACAGCATAAGCAATCATGCATTTATATAAAATCATTTTTTTATTTATTTTCCATGTGTTTACCAGGAAAGTCCGACAGGGTGTGAACCCATTTTCAGCAAAGATTCGGTGAGAAAAGCTCCACAATATGTACAAAAGAGTGAACGTTTACACACAATATGTACAGTACAGTAACATTATTACAGGACACAGAATAAAGCTTACTTGACATTTATTGCAAGGACAAAGCTGATCCACGTATGTACTTATAAAAACGTTATACAATAGTTTGAGGAGACAAACGTAGAAAAATAATTTTCAGAGTCTATAAGAACAAATTGTACAGTCTGAGTAAAGTGAAAGAAGATTCAGTAACTGGTTAGGTTAACAGTGCCATAAATTAGGAGAAAGAGATTTAATAAGAAGAAATGAAAGAATAAGATCAGGCAAAAGGTTCATGGGACAGACAGAGTCAATTTATTATAAGAAAATCAAGGACATAACGGATATGGTGCCTAACAGAGTAGCAGGATGATTTTGTCTATAGGGACTGCTTTACTAGCTGGGATGGAATGGGGAAAAGAAAGTTGTTTTAGGATTAGTAGGACAGCAGTTGGAGTAAAAAATACTCTGGATCACAGTGAAATTGGAGATGCACATACAGTTTATGTAGGGTGATTATAGTACTAGGAAGAAAGAGTAATGATGAATTGTGGAAGTACAAGGGGGAAGTGTGTTTTACCCTGGAGAGTTACACAAGCATAGCCATTGTTAGACAGATGATCTTTTGAGTATTTTTTTTTTTAAAGTGGGTGATGTTACGGATAGTTCTAAGATCTGGAGGCAGAGAATACCATAATTTGGCAACACAGCTAGAGTAGAGAGCATCACCTGGGTAATTTGTGGACCTAGTAACTTTTATTAAGGATTTATTAGTGGAACGTAATATTCTTGGGTTAGAGTTTTGTAGGAAAGGTGTTTTGCCGGGTTGATTTAGTAAATGAAAACAAACCATGACGACACTATCCTAGTTGCAAGCATTTTACATCACAACCACACCAACACACTCCCAGCTGCAAATATCATACCTCAATCTACCCAATCATTTTCAGTCAAACATTACACACCTCATTTAAGTCCTGCCTTCTTTTAAACCTCATTCTCCCCTGTATGGATTGTTCCCACAATTCTCATTTTTTCCTATGTAGGTTGTTCCTCCCTTTTTCTAACGATGTCAATTCCAGTTGTTTTATCTCTATTACTATATTCACTACTTCAAAGTCTAAACCAACTATATTAGATTTCCATTTTCTAGTAATTGCTTTTTTGGCAGCCGCCATAAGAGAGAGCAAGATATAAACATATCTAGACAATTCCGATTCTGTAGTATAGCTCAGAAAAATCATCTTCCTCATAACACCAATCTGCCCATCCACCTTCTCCAGCAGTACATCCCGCAAGGAATACTTAAAGTCCACACTCCTTCAAACCCCACAAACTGTTACTCAAAAAACAGGAAAGGTCCGCTGGCTATACCATAAAATACTTAAAGTCCACCAACTCACTGCACTCCCTGAAATTATGTTCCCAATTACCTCTTTCTTCCCCATCACACCTCCAACACTTGCTATCTCCCCAAGGAAAAATTCTCTGGAGTCTACATGGGGTATAAAAATATCTATGTAAACACTTCCAAGCAAAAGTCCTAAATCTTCTAGATTTTGTTGCATATCTGGGAGATATACATATATCCTCCCATTGTCTCTTTGTGAATTGCTTATCCAGTCTCTCTTCCCAATCCTTTCCAACCTCTTCTGATTGAGTTATCATGCAATATTTTATATGAGCTACTAATTACTCCTTTTTTAAATGGTATTTTCTGTTCTAGATTCTAAGGGTGGCCAAGGTGGTGCAGTGGTTAGCGTTGCCGCCTCACCAGCAAGAGGTTCTCTGGTTTGATTCTCGGCTGGAGTGCTTTCTGTGCTGAGTCTGCATGTCCTCCCTGTGGTCGCGTGGGTTTCCTCTGGGTGCTCCGGTTTCCTCCCACATCCCAAAGACATGCAGTAGGTGGATTGGACACTCTAAATTGGCCCTAGGTGTGAGTGTGTGCATGTGTGTGCCTTCTGTGGAAGGCTGGCAACTCGACACTGTAAAACTCCACTGCCAATCATGAGCGGACAGATGTGGCGACCCCTAACCAGGAAAAGCCGAAAGAAGATTTTCTGTTCTAGATTCTCCTAAAAACTCTACCACTGCTGATCTTTCATTTAGGATCCCCCTACTTTTTTCTCTTTGCCTATACACCAATATCAATCCTTGATAGGGAGGGCAATCTCTAACCTGCAGTCCAAAATACATTCTTAGCATCTTCCCATTCTATCATCTTTCCCTTTATAGTTATTTGCTCCCAGTACCTTGGTTCATTTGCCCTAACTGCAGTCATCCCTATCAGTAGAATCTCCTTTCTTCATTCCCCTGTTGGCTTAGTTCTTCGAATACTTTCTGCTATTTTATGGATATAATATTCTGTACGATTATTGTTATTCTCCTTAAAGACCTGTATCCAAAATCCCAGTCTCTCCTTGCTTCTTTAGCTTCCCCCCTGTTTCAACATTATCCCTTTCCACTTTGAATTAGGGTTTTCTGCTTGTGCTATGTATAATAGCCTTAACTGTGTGGCTCTGAAACACCCCTTCAAATTGGGTAATCCCAATCCACCATGTTTTACTGGAAGAATCAGATAATCCCACTTGACTCTTGCCGTCTTCCCCTCCCAGATAAAGTCCTTTAGCTCTTTATTAATTGCTATCCACAACTTCTCCTCTGGTTGATAAAAATATGCCTGATCTGTGTGTAAGACTAAAGGGACTAAAAATATTTTGACTGCTTGTATATTACTAACCACAAACAAACCTTCAATTTTCTCAGTTTTTTGTATTATCTTTTGTTCACTTTCTCACATATATCCTTAGATGCCTCACCAGAATCATTTTTAATCCATACTCAAATATTTCATTTTATCATGCCCCCATAAATACGGATATTGCTACACCAACTAGTATGTGGGCATATCATTTTCTGCTACTGCCTTTGTTTCAGCTTCATTAATTTTGTATCCTGAAAAGATTTGAAATGGTCTCAAAATGTTCCAGAACACTGTAATGTCTCTTTCAGGTTTTGTCGGGTATAAAATAATATCATATGCAAATACAGCCAGCTTTTCTTGACTACTATATCAATTATATCCTTGAATTTCCGAGTCCCTCATTTTCTTTGCCAGTGGTTCTAAACACAATGCAAATAACAATGGGGATAGAGGACACACCTGAGGCAGGACAACCCATATGTTATGACTGCAGATGCATCCTTGAAGGACATCTGACTGGTTCCTCTGTTCAAGCAGAAATTACCAAAGACGATCCCACCCACTTTAATTTTCACCACTGATCCCCTCATATATCCTTCTAATCAACCATACAATATTTTCAGGAAATGCAAATGCTTCCATTGCCCTACTCATAAAGTCCCTGCTTATTCTGTCAAATGCTTTCTCTGCATCAAGACAGTACAGTTGTACACTTACCATAAATGTAGATGCTCGGGTGTATTCAGTGTTGCAGTCATCACCTGTGGGTTAACCCTGCTGTGGTAGCCCTTGGCAGTCCCGAATACCAGAATCAATGTTTTTCTGCGTTGGCTGCTGTCGCTTGCTGACTGACGTCAGGTCGTCAGTGCTATAAAGCAAGGCAGCCGACATTATTACATCAGTTTTTCTTGCCCTAACCAGTCAGAAACCCAGGAAATATGGTAAAGTGGTCCTTTAGCCATCTAGAGAAGCTTATGTCTCCCTAAATTAAGAAGATACAAGGGGGAAGGAGGGAGGGAAACCAGGATGTAACAGTGAATACACACGAACATCTACATTTATGTTAAGTGTACACAACTTTACTATGTTCTTCAAGTTTCACTGTTGCAGTCATCACCTGTGGGAGGATTACCAAAGCTGAGGAGAGGAGTGATAGGATTAGTAGGAGACCTAGACCTGGGTCAGCAAGCCCTGCTGAACTGCAGAGGCAAGCCCTGCCCTTGCCTTAGAAAACAGAGGTAGGTGGTACTGCTTGGTAAACGTATGGACAGAAGTCCAGGTGGCAGCCTCCAGGATGTCCCTGGTGAGAACTCCTCTGAGGAATGGTGTGGAAGTGGACGTTGCCCTAGGGGAATGGGTTTGAACAGATTTCTTTTTGGGGGGGGGGGTTCCCATGTAATCTGTAGCAGAAATGGATACAGTGAGATATTCATTTGGAAATGGTTTGCTTGGAAAAGGGTTTCCCCTCTGTCCCAGGGGCAAAGCTGACAAGCAGTTGGTCTGTTTTCCTGAAGGGTTTAGTAAGGTCCAGATACTATCGGAGTCATCTGTGCACGTCTAGTGAGTGAAACAATTCTTTCCCCGTTGTTTTGAGGGTTATGAAAGAAGGTGGGTAGATGTATGGCCTGGTTGAGAGTCACATCAGATACCACCTTGGGCATAAAGGAGGGATTAGTCCTCCGGGAAACCCTGTCTGCATGGAAAATGATGAAGGACTCAGTGGCCATCAGTGCCTGAAGTTCTGAAACCCTTCTAGCTGAGGTGATAGCTAGGAGAAAGGCAGTCTTCCAGGAGAGGTATCTTAGTTCTGCTGAAGCAGCAGGTTCGAAGGGTGGTAAGGTTAGTTTTTCCAAAACATAATTCAGGTCCTAGGCTGGTGTGGATGGCCTTCTGGGAGGTCTGATATTAGAAGCCCCTCTGAGGAATTGTTTGATCAAAGGATGAGAGAACAGGGGATGATGTGTGTCAAAATGAGCTGAAATGGCTGAGGCATGGATTTTAATAGAAGAGAAGGAGAGGCCACTATTAAATAGCTCCGCTAGGTAGTCCAGGATAAGAGGGATGGAAGGTAGTGAGGTACTGACCCCTCTGAACTGGCTCCAGGAGCAGAACCTTTTCCATTTTCCTGCACAACATTTTCTGGTGCTGGGCCTTCTGGCCTCTGTGATAATGTCCAGGACCTGTTTACTCAACTGGGCCCCCTTGTTTGCCCTTAGAGTATTAGCCATGCTGATAGTTTGAGAGTCAAAATGAAACAAAGAACGTCGCTGGACACTGCTGCTCCTTATAAAAACGTTTATTCAATATAAACAGAATCAATAAAAATGGGTAAGCGCTTTCGGGACTACTCCCTTCCTCAGACAAAATTACACATGCAAACAATACTCTATTTAAAAGACAACTTATCCAATAAAATTCAAGTAAAAAATTCAATAAAAGACCCGCCTATTCTGAAGTGTGGGTCTTATTGGTACTGCTTCATTCAAACCAGGTGCTCGTGTAGCCATTAGTTCAACAATCCACTTTGATTCTGATAATTCAGTTTTATGTTTCAAATCACCCCCCCCTATTGGTAAGTCTAATGTTGACAACAGCCCTAAACAAAAAACTATGCGTGGGAAACTCTTCTATATACCTACTAAGTGCATTGTGTGGATCTTTATTTCTAATGCTTGACATATGTTGGAAGATCCTAGTTTTAAACATTTGATTTGTCTTTCCCACATAAAAACTAGGGCAGTGTTCACATTCTGCCAGGTAGACCAAATCAGTGGTATGGCACGTTGCCTTACCTTTTAAAATAAACTGCCTACCTGTTACGGGGTGAGTGAATACTGAATTCTTGTTGTTAATATGGCCACAAGCTTTGCATCTCCTACACGGTACTGTTCCTGCCCAAATTAGGGAAACTGATCCATTATTAATAGGTTTTTCTCCACATACTATATCTTTAAGGTTTTTATTCCTTCTATACCTAAAACAGGGTCCATTTCCTACTATATTATTCAAATTCACATCACTGGTCAAAATATTCCAGTTTTTCCGGACAATGTGACATGTCCCCTATATTACTACTGTATGTGAACGACACCTGTGGTTCTTTAAAAACTTTAGTCCTATCCCTTACTTCACTTTTTACTGTACCCGTACGTTTTAACCAAGGTTGATATTTATTACCCCTGTGACACTTACTGTCACTAATGATTTTATTAACCTTCTCACTCTCATATCCCCTATCTTGCAGGCAACCTTTAAGTGTCACTAACTCCTTCTCAAAATCTTCATCATCTAAACAGATCCTAGAGATCCTACTAACCTGTCCTTGTACTATGTTAGAGTACGTATATCGTGGATGCATGCTATCATATGGGAGTAAACTATTTTTCCAACATTCCTTTTTAAACAACTTAGATTTAAAACCTTCCCCTCCTTGTATTATATTCACATCCAAAAAGTCTATGCATTCAGTGGAGGCTTTCATAGTAAACCTAAAAAATGTGGTCGTGGAATGTAAATAATCTACAAATTGTTGCAATGTATCTAAACATCCATCCCATAAGATAAAAACGTCACCCACGAAACGTACATACATTTTCAAATAACTTTGCCAAGTTTCACTATTTAATACAAATACTTTCTCCCATTGTGATATTACAAGATTAGCATACGTATTGGCACAGGGGGTGCCCATCGCCACCCCCTGTGCCTGTCTGTACATGGAATCACCCCCTATAAAAACATTATTCTCCAACACTAAACCTAACAATATTTTCACTAAATTAATCTTATCATCTGTAGCCCCTGATTCCAACAATAAGGTGCCTACCATCTCTATGCCATAACTGTTTTCTATTACAGTAAATAAATTAACATCTAGTGTGACCATCAACAATTTTGTATTGTTGAATGTACCTTTCTCAACATTACCTAGCTTTTTCAAAAAGTCTCCCGTATCCTTCAATATATTGTCCACACTATCTACATATGGTCTAAGATGATGTTCCACCCATATCGAAATGTTTTCAGTCACCCACCCCCTCCCCGAAACTATCGGTCTAAGGGGTGGGTTCTCCAGGGATTTATGTATCTTTGGGAGGGCTTTAAAGATAGGAGTTATAGCATTTTCTATCCATAAAAAGTCAAAAACCTCATCATTAATCTTCAGGTCAAAATGTAGTGCTTTCAGAGCTGTATGAACTCTGTCAACCACTCTTTTCACTCCCAAGGGATTAATGCGTATGTATGTAACTTCATCTGCTAGAAGTTGCTTCAACCTAGAGTTATACCAGTTAGCATCAAGGACGACCACCGCCCCTCCCTTGTCTGCTGGCTTTATTATGATTTCCCTGTTTTTGCTTAGATTATCCAAACTTTCCTTCTGCTTCTGTGTCAGGTTATAAAATTTACTAATGTTGCCTTGCTTAAAATACTCTATGAGATCATTCTCACAACTTCTGAGAAACAAGTTCATGGTAGGTGTAAGTGGGGGGACATAAACACTAGGTTTCCTTAGGGTTAAATTGTAATCATTCTGCAGACCATACGACATTCTTAAAGTTAAATTACGGCAAAATAACATGACATCCATCATGACCTCATTAAAAACACTGTTGTTACTGGGTATAAACGTTAATCCTCTGTTTAAAATCATCAATTCTTCGTCACTCAAAACATAGCTAGATAAATTATAAACAATACCATGATCCAAACTATAGTCAGTCAGTCCAACAACTTCCTTTTCCTGTCCGCCACTCGATCTTCGCTCGAAGATCTCTTCCATGCCTCCTCCTTTTTCACGGGGGCGGGTAACATTTCCAAAAAAATGTTTTCCCCACTGCTCCTTCGGTCGTGCTCCCATAGCTCCTGAGGTATTACCCTCTTGCTGTGACCCCGCTGAAGTAGTCGCTATGGCGGGAGTTATGTTCAGGGCATCAGAAGACTGCGTAGAAATGGTGTTGCCCATAATCGTTGTGGGTTCCTCGTGCCTATCTGGATTATGTATCATCACATCTAGTTGAGGTTCTATAGTTACAGATGTCAACTTAACTAAAGGCATAACACCCTTCGCACATCCATTCTTCTCAACACTTGATGGTGCTTCAGTCACTCGTATTTGCTGTTCTTCAGCAGCACTAGCCCGTCGGTTGTTTATAATTTATCTAGCTATGTTTTGAGTGATGAAGAATTGATGATTTTAAACAGAGGGTTAACGTTTATACCCAGTAACAACAGTGTTTTTAATGAGGTCATGATGGATGTCATGTTATTTTGTCGTAATTTAACTTTAAGAATGTCGTATGGTCTGCAGAATGATTACAATTTAACCCTAAGGAAACCTAGTGTTTATGTCCCCCCACTTACACCTACCATGAACTTGTTTCTCAGAAGTTGTGAGAATGATCTCATAGAGTATTTTAAGCAAGGCAACATTAGTAAATTTTATAACCTGACACAGAAGCAGAAGGAAAGTTTGGATAATCTAAGCAAAAACAGGGAAATCATAATAAAGCCAGCAGACAAGGGAGGGGCGGTGGTTGTCCTTGATGCTAACTGGTATAACTCTAGGTTGAAGCAACTTCTAGCAGATGAAGTTACATACATACGCATTAATCCCTTGGGAGTGAAAAGAGTGGTTGACAGAGTTCATACAGCTCTGAAAGCACTACATTTTGACCTGAAGATTAATGATGAGGTTTTTGACTTTTTATGGATAGAAAATGCTATAACTCCTATCTTTAAAGCCCTCCCAAAGATACATAAATCCCTGGAGAACCCACCCCTTAGACCGATAGTTTCGGGGAGGGGGTGGGTGACTGAAAACATTTTGATATGGGTGGAACATCATCTTAGACCATATGTAGATAGTGTGGACAATATATTGAAGGATACAGGAGACTTTTTGAAAAAGCTAGGTAATGTTGAGAAAGGTACATTCAACAATACAAAATTGTTGATGGTCACACTAGATGTTAACAATTTATTTACTGTAATAGAAAACAGTTATGGCATAGAGATGGTAGGCACCTTATTGTTGGAATCAGGGGCTACAGATGACAAGATTAATTTAGTGAAAACATTGTTAGGTTTAGTGTTGGAGAATAATGTTTTTATAGGGAGTGATTCCATGTACAGACAGGCACAGGGGGTGGCGATGGGCACCCCCTGTGCCAATACGTATGCTAATCTTGTACTATCACAATGGGAGAAAGTATTTGTATTAAATAGTGAAACTTGGCGAAGTTATTTGAAAATGTATGTACGTTTCGTGGATGATGTTTTTATCTTATGGGATGGATGTTTAGATACATTGCAACAATTTGTAGATTATTTACATTCCACGACCACATTTTTTAGGTTTACTATGAAAGCCTCCACTGAATGCATAGACTTTTTGGATGTGAATATAATACAAGGAGGGGAAGGTTTTAAATCTAAGCTGTTTAAAAAGGAATGTTGGAAAAATAGTTTACTCCCATATGATAGCATGCATCCACGATATACGTACTCTAACATAGTACAAGGACAGGTTAGTAGGATCTCTAGGATCTGTTTAGATTATGAAGATTTTGAGAAGGAGTTAGTGACACTTAAAGGTTGCCTGCAAGATAGGGGGTATGAGAGTGAGAAGGTTAATAAAATCATTAGTGACAGTAAGTGTCACAGGGGTAATAAATATCAACCTTGGTTAAAACGTACGGGTACAGTAGAAAGTGAAGTAAGGGATAGGACTAAAGTTTTTAAAGAACCACAGGTGTCGTTCACATACAGTAGTAATATAGGGGACATATGTCACATTGTCCGAAAAACCTGTCTATATCAGAATCCGACATTCTCGAGACCGAGAAAAAAGAAGCGGGTTAGAAGACCTCTCGGCCCCCAATGGACTAGGGGACCGGCCGGGCTCTCGATGAGGGCTCGGCGGCGAAACACACACACACAGATTCCATCGGTGCGTGCCGGTGGTAGACTTCGGAGGAGGAAGGGGGCGAGCTCTGAGCTCCTTGTCGGCCCGAGCGGCCGGCAGTGCCCTCTCGGTGACCCGCCTCTCGGCCCCTCGCATGTCCCCCAAGCCCGAGGGAGTCGAGCATTGAGCATCATCGGCTCAGACTGTTTCCCGACGCCTCACTCAAGTCTCTTGGAGAAGGAGGCGGAAGCTAGGGTCTTTCGCATCGGGATCGGATGGCAGGAGTAGTCGAGCCAAGCTCTTTTTTGGGCAGGGTAGGGAGCGGAAGAAGCTTTTCTTTCAAAAAAGAGGAGGACCCTAGAAAAAAAGTTTTTCCTCTCCTGAGGACCCTCCCTAAGCTAGAGGAAAATGACTCCTGCAAGTGCTATTCCCTAAACAATAAAAAGCAACAGAGATGGTAAACAGTAAAAGAGTAGTTTTTTGCCAGTACACATTTAAAAGCCCGGGCACCTAGGGGCTTTTTTAAAGCCCTAACAAGGAAAGCTTGAAACATAATGCTGTAGAATCGAAGACAAAAAAAAGCCTAAATGAAACTGAAAAAATACAACCGAAAGTGTAAAAACCGGAGTAAAAAACAAAAAGTTCAGTTAAAGAGTTTGACCAAAAAGGCCCTGGATTAAAAGTTGGGCAAAAGTTTGACCAAAAAACAATCCACAATAAACAAACAAAACAAACTCTACACAATCATATCAATAGCATATTTAGTATTAGCAAAGCACAAGCTAAAATAGCTATAGCATTAAAAATTAAGCAACTAAATGAATGAAAAAGTAGCTAAAAGTTTTACTCGCCCAGCTGCCAGCTGAGACTCCTCCAGCCACAGCTAAGCCAAAAAGCATCTGTGGGGCAACAAGCGTTGGCATCCTGGGATGTAGGGAGCCCAGCTAATAAGAATGATCTGGAATATTTTGACCAGTGATGTGAATTTGAATAATATAGTAGGACTTGGACCCTGTTTTAGGTATAGAAGGAATAAAAACCTTAAAGATATACTATGTGGAGAAAAACCTATTAATAATGGATCAGTTTCCCTAATTTCGGCAGGAACAGTACCGTGTAGGAGATGCAAAGCTTGTGGCCATATTAACAACAAGAATTCAGTATTCACTCACCCCGTAACAGGTAGACAGTTTATTTTAAAAGGTAAGGCAACGTGCCATACCACTGATTTGGTCTACCTGGCAGAATGTGAACACTGCCCTAGTTTTTATGTGGGAAAGACAAATCAAATGTTTAAAACTAGGATCTTCCAACATATGTCAAGCATTAGAAATAAAGATCCACACAATGCACTTAGTAGGCATATAGAAGAGTTTCCCACGCATAGTTTTTTGTTTAGGGCTGTTGTCAACATTAGACTTACCAATAGGGGGGGTGATTTGAAACATAAAACTGAATTATCAGAATCAAAGTGGATTGTTGAACTAATGGCTACACGAGCACCTGGTTTGAATGAAACAGTACCAATAAGACCCACACTTCAGAATAGGCGGGTTTTTTATTGAATTTTATTGGATAAGTTGTCTTTTAAATAGAGTATTGTTTGCATTTGTAATTTTGTCTGAGGAAGGGAGTAGTCCCAAAAGCACTTACCCATTGTTATTGATTCTGTTTATATTGAATAAACGTTTTTATAAGGAGCAGCAGTGTCCAGCGACGTTCTTTGTTTAATTTTGGCTTCATATCATAAGCTGGACTTTGGTGCAGCACCCAACTTCTTTGTGCATCGATAGTTTGAGAGTCTGCAAGTCTGGGTGCAGCATCCCCCCCACACACACACCTGAGTCAGGAGGTCTGAGATCAGGGGAAGCTGCCTGGGAGGCTGTAATGTTAGGCTGCGCAGTAAAGGGTATCCATGTTATCTGGGCCAATCTGGAGCAATGAGGATGGCCTTTGGTCTCTCCTCCCTTATTTTGATCAGTACTTTGGGGATAAGAGGCAGAGGAAGGAATGCGAACACAAAGAGGGTGTTCCAGGGGAAGGTCAAGGCATCCACCTTCCACGCTAGGTGGTGATACTCCCTGGTACAGAATTTATTTCAGCTGATGATTAAGATGGGAAGCAAAGAGATCCCCCGTAATGGTCTGCCCGGCAAGGCGAAGGGAAAACCCTTGTTGTTGGCACAGGCCACTGCCCACCAGAGAAACTCGGCCCTTATACAGTGGATCAGAGGGAGAGAAGTCTCTAGAGGTAGAGAGTGATGACACCAAAGGTTCTTTAGATACGATACCACGGAAGTTTTCTCATGTGAAGTCTGGCCAGAGGAATTAGAAGGATGCAAGATGCCATGTATCCCAAGGCTTGCAGGAACTTCCTCACAGTGAGGTGACTTCTGGAAGCCAGCTGGGTAAAGTAAAGAGTCAGGAAGCTCTGCTTTTCTGGGGATAGGAAGGCCATTTGGGATGCTGTGTCCAGCAGTGCTCCCCAAAAAATGATCTTCCTGGAGGGTGTTTGCTTGGATTTCTTCTCGTTGATGATATACCCTAAGGAGGTTAGGAGAGTTTTGACAAAGAGGAGGTCCTTAAGCAGCTACTCTTTGCACTCTGCCTGAATGAGGCAGTCGTCCAGATAAGGGTAAATCTGTATATTTTCTGTCTGCAAAAGGCTATGGCCGGGGCTAAGCATTTGGTGAATACCCTAGGAACAGCAGATAAGCCAAAGGGTAGCGCAGAGAACTGAAAGTGTTGTGAGCCTGCTCTGAAGTGAAGGAATTTCATGCAGGACTCCCTTGTGGGGATGTAGAGGTAGGCATCTTTTAGATCTATAGTAACTAACCAGGCATTTTTGGTCAGCTGCTGCAAAGTTAGCATTTTGAATTTGGGAACCACCAGGGAGGTGTTCAAGATGGATACATACAGGATAGGGCGCCAGGTGCTCTCTTTTCTGGGAAGAAGGAATAGCCTGGAGTAAATGCCTTTGCCTTTTTGATCTGACAGGTTCTACTGCCCCACGGGATATTAGACTCTGGACTTGTTTCATTGCCTCTGCCCACTGATTTGGAGGCAAGTCTGGGTACCCTCTTGGAATAGGGAGTTCACTGAAGGAGAATTTGTATCCCTGGAAAATGACCTTTAAGATCCATTGGTCCTTTGTTACAGAAAGCCAATTTTCTTTGCAGAGGGAGAGTCTTCCTCCTAATTTATAGAGAGTGACAAGCGGGCAGAGGGGGGAGAGGGAGTAATTGAGAGTTCTTGCCATAGAGGGATGGCTTAGAACTCCTTGCCTTTGGAGCAGGAGTGGTCCACTGTTTGGTTCTCTGCTGTCCCTGGGATAGGAGTCTAGATGGTCTGCCCCTGCGGGGCTTACCTTGACCCTGTCTGCTAGGTGCAGGAAAGGACCAGTGTTTAGAGGGAAAATTCCTGCTGAACCTGGGAGGCTGTACCTGAAAGAAATCTTTTACTGTTTGCATAGATTTTGCTTTATCTTTCATCTTAAGTATCTTTTCTGCTTTTACTCCAAACAAGCAGTCCTTATCCAAGGGTGCATCGAGTAATTTAGATTTGACATGATCAGGGAGAGGTTGTTCCTTCAACCTTGCATGTCTCCTAATGACAGATCCCGACACTGCTTCCCTGCTTGAGGCTTCTAGGGTGTCATAGCCACAATGTAATGAGTATTTTGCCACTTGACAAGTAGAGTGCAGTAAATCTGCTAACTCCTTCGAATTGGCACAGTCAGGAAAAGTTTAAATCTTTTGCTTTAATAGTTCCAAAGTGTGTTGTTGATACTTCAACATGTGGAACTGACAGTTAAGTGCTCCAATAGCTAAAGTTGCAGAGGTGTATACTTTTTTTACTCCATCTGTCCAGAGCTCTGGAATCCTTGTCAGAAGGAATAGGGTTCTTTGCAGAACTAGCCTTAGCTCCTTTTGGTCCCTGTGTAATGACTTCTGGGTCTGTAGCAGGATTTCTGTACAGGTGTTTGTGAGAATCTGGTGCTTTGTAATACCTGTCAGGTTTACTGGGAGCAGGTGGGAAGGCATCAGGAGCTAAGCTGGATTCATGGAAGACATCATCCACCACCTCTAAGATGGGGGGGTGGCCAAAGGTTTGTGCTGTGGCAGGTCTAGAAACTCTCTTAATCTTTTCTTAGTCTGAGGGAAGTCCTGGGATTCCCAGTGGAAATGTTCCCTGAGGGTGTGGAGAGTTTCCCCAAAGTAAAGATCTGGTGGAGGGGGTAGAAGGAATGGATTCTTCTGCATCTGAATCCTCATAAGCAGTCAGAGGTTGTTATTCTTCTGAAAAATCAGACTCCTCAGAATCCTGTTCTGTCAGTATTTCAGGAAAAGGGTCTCTTTTCCTTTTAGAAGTTGTGGCCCGAGTACCCCTGATAAGGGAGAGAAGATCCTCTGCCATTTTGAGCGTTTGAGCTTGGGATCGTGGAGCAGAAAAAAAATGGTAGCTAGAAGTAAATGTTCTAGGAGTAGCCTTACTTCTAGGCAGAAGGGTATCCATCGGTCTGAGAGGAATGGTAGTCTGATGAGAAGACGTCGTTTTTTGTCTAGATTCGGTAGTGCGAGAAACCTCCTCAGAAGCCGGTGCCAGCATCGCGGCTCCAGACCCAAATGAGGCAGAGACATCCAAAGGCTTGGAGGACGAAGATTATTTCTGCGGCATACTGGACTCCAAAAGCATCTCAGCAGAGGCCTGTGAAAGTATTGGATCAGTCATCAGGGGCTGCAAAAGCACCTCACTGAATTCTGGAGAACTGACTACCTGCTTAGCGGAAGAGTTGTCGGAATGATTAGCCTTCAGTGGTCTGTCTTTATCTTTATTTTTTTTGGAATGTCTACGGATTGTTGGCTGATGGACGCCATTTCGGAATGCAAAGACAGAATACGAAAATACCTCGCTGCAATAAGAGCTCTACAAAGTACAGTTGTGTACACCTACCATAAATGTAGATGTTCGAGTGTCTTCACTGTTGCAGTCATGACTGTAGGGTTCTCCCCTGCCGGCAGGCAGCCCTCGGTCGGCCAGAATCCCAAAGTCTGGGTCCGGCGTCGGCTGTTCAACCATGCTCCCTGACGTCAGAGCATCAGGAGTATAAAGCTGACAGCCGAAGCCATCTTCTCCAGTTTTTCTTGCCCCAGATGTCAGGAGTCCCAAAATGAAAAAGGTCCCATAACCCTTGCAAATACACCTCAGAAGAATGGTGAAAACAGGAAATACACAAAAGTAAAAATAAGAGGGGACAGGAGGGAGGGAAACCCAGACTGCAACAGTGAAGACACACTAACATCTACATTTCTGGTAGGTGTACACAACTGTACTATGTTCATCGTGTTTCACTGTTGCAGTCATGACTGTAGGGTAGAATCCCAAAGCTGAAAGAAAGGGAGGTGGTCATAAAGAAGAAGGGGCGGCTTAAAGGCCCTGCAAGACTGCAGAGGCAAAGCCTGCCCTAGACAGAGTAGAGAGGTAGATTGTAGTGCTTAGAAAAAGTATGCACTGAACTCCAAGTTGCAGCTTCCAAAATGTCTTTGGTAGGAACTCCCCTGAGGAAGGCTGCAGAAGTGGCAGCAGCTCTGGTGGAATGAGTCCGTATGCTCCCTGGGATTTGCTTTCCATGGTGTGAATAACAAAATCTGATTCCATGAGCAATCCCATTTAGAAATGGTCTGTTTTGAAATGGCTTTACCTTGGGAACTTGAAGCATAAGAAACAAACAATTGTTCTGATTTTCTGATGCCTTGGTTCTGTTCAGGTAAAAACGTAGTTGTCTGTGTACATCCAAGGAATGTAAGATCCTTTCCCCTTTATTTTGAGGAGTGGGGATAAAGGTTGGCAAGTGGATAGTTTGATTTAAAGCCACTTTGGAAACCGCCTTAGGCATGAAGGTAGGATTAGTCCTCAAAGATACCCTGTCTTGATGAAAAAGAATATAAGGTTCCACAGCCATAAGAGCTTGCAACTCTGAAACTCTCCTGGCAGAGGTTAGTGCTAACAGGATAGCTGTCTTCCAAGATAAAAACTTGATATCAGAAGAAGCGGCAGGCTCAAAAGGAGGCAAGGTTAGTTTTTCCAAAACATAGTTGAGATCCCAAGCAGGAATGAGAGGAGATCTAGGAGGTCTTAAGTTCTTAGCTCCTCTGATGAACTGTCTCATGAGCTGGTGGGAAAAGATGGGAGGGTCTGTATTATAATGAGCAGAAACAGCAGAGGCATGTATCTTAATGGAAGAGAAAGAGAGACCCTTATGTAAGAGATCTGTCAAGTAAAGTAAAATTAAAGTAATGTTGGGAAGAAGAGGATCAGAATCCTGAGCCTGCATCCAGGAACAAAATCGTTTCCATTTTCCTGCATAAGATTTTCTAGTGCTAGGATGTCTGGCTTCTAAAATGACATCCAAAACCTGCTTGGGTAGGAAAGAAGAAATCAAAGGCCCTGGATTAACCAGGCCGCCAGGCTGAGAGTTCCGACATGAGAGTGTAGAACCTGACCCTGATGTTGGGACAGAAGGTTCGGAGACTGAGGTAAAACCCAAGGGGGCTCCAGGCATAGGTTTTTTTAGAGTTGGATACCAAAACTGCCGAGGACAATTTGGAGCCAGCAAGATTATCATCTTGGGCTTGTCCTGCTTTATCTTCAATAAAACTCGTGGAAGAAGAGGAAGAGGCGGAAAGGCATATCCCGAGAGGTTCCTCCAACTGAATGACAGGGCATCCACTTTCCAAGCTTCTCTGTGGAAAGTCCTGGTGCAAATATTCTGTAGCTGATTATTTAGATGGGATGCAAAGAGGTCCACATGAGGACATCCCCATACTGCTGTTATCATCCTGAATATTTTGGTGTCCAGCATCCACTCGTGTGGATCCGAAAGGTTTCTGCTCAAACTGTCTGCCAGGAAGTTTTGCTTCCCTGGTAGAAACTGAGCTTGAAGATCCAGATTGCAAGCTAGAGCTGTGTTCCATAAATCCATGGTTAGTCTGCAAAGGGAGTAGGAAAGAGATCCCCCTTGCTTGTTTATGTACCACATAACTGTGGTGTTGTCCATCCGTATTAGTAGTTGTCCTGGTTGTATGACATTCCTGAAGGCCAATAGAGCTTTCTGAACGGCTAACATTTCCTTTAAGTTGATATGCAGGTGCTTCTGATCCTTTGTCCAAAGGCCCTGCAGACAATTGCCCTGAAAATGGGCTCCCCAAGCATAATCCGAAGCGTCCGTGGTTAGAATCTGAGTTGCAGGAGGCAGACGGAAGGTTTTCCCTTTGTTTAGAGCACATGCCCTGGACCACCAAAGAAATTTCTTTTGAAGGCAAGGAAGGACGGGGATCAGTATGTCCAAACTGTGGCAATGCTGAGACCATACACTTTTTAGGTACCACTGTATTTTCCTCATGTGTAGTCTTGCATATGGTACGAGAAGGATGCAGGAGGCCATGTAACCCAAAGCCTGCAGGAATTTCCTTGCAGATAGTTGGGTTAAAGTTGCCAAGATTTTGAAAGTTGAAGCCAGCTGTAATTGTTTTTCGGATGTCAGAAATGCCATCTGGGTTGTAGTGTTTAGAAGTGCACCCAGAAAAGTTATCTGTTGAGATGGTGTCAAATTTGACTTTATGTTTACAGAGAATCCCAGGAACTTGAGGAGGTTCTGTACAAATTCTAGATGCTGGAGTAAGACATCCTTGCTGTCTGCCTGAATTAGACAATTGTCCAGATAAGGGTAAATTTGAATTCCCTTGAGTCTGCAGTAAGCTACTACTGGTGCCAGGCATTTGGTGAAGACCCTGGGCGCAGTAGACAATCCAAAGGGCAGCGCAGAGAATTGAAAGTGCCTCGATCCGGCCTTGAACCTGAGGTATTTCCTGCAATCCTGCCTGATGGGAATGTGTAAATATGCCTCCTTTAAATCCAAAGTTACCATCCATGCATCTTTGGACAGCATTGGAATAAGCTGCTGTAGAGTTAGCATCCTGAATTTTGGAATCTCTAGAAAGGTGTTCAAGACCGACAGATCCAGAATGGGTCTCCATGAGTTTTGTTTCCTTGGGACTAGAAAGAGCCTTGAGTAAAACCCTTTTCCCATCTCTGAAAGAGGAACCAGTTCTATGGCATTCATAGCCAAAAGAGCTTCCACCTGGTTTAAGGCCTCCGTCCATTGATGTTTTGGAAGGTCTGGCCATCCGCTTGGCCTTGGCAAGGTATGAAAATGGAATTTGTAACCTCTTAAAATCACATCCAAAACACATTTGTCTTGGGTTATTTGAGACCAATTTTGATAAAAGAGAGAGAGGTTTCCTCCGAGAGGGGCTTCCAGGCAAGACATTCATGTAGCCCAACAGAGGGAGTCATTGAGTTTGTTTCCTTTGAGATTGTGACCTGTCCTCTCCTCCCTTAGGGGTAAAAGCAGTCCACTGTCTTGGTCTATAAGCAGCTTGTGTTTGAGGCCTCCCTCTGGAGCATCTATATCTACCCCTCTGAGGCCTGTCTGAAGAGGGAAAGGACCAGTTTTTTTGAAGGCCAATTCCTGCTAAATCTAGGAGGCTGTACTTGTAAGAAATCTTTAACTGTTTGCATGGATTTCGCCTTAACCTCCATCTTTTTAATCACCTCTTCAGCTTTAGATCCAAACAAAACATTATGCTGAACAGGAGCATCCAATAATTTAGCCTTTACTTGTTCAGGTAAATTTTGTTCCTTTAGCCATGCATGTCTTCTAATGACTGTGCCAGAGGCCGCAGCCCTACAAGAAGCCTCTAAGGCATCAAATCCAGTATAAACCATGCTTCCCAACCTGTTCAGTGGCATGCAATAAGCCATGTAATTCCTTATCTGCACAGGCAGAAATGGAAGTAAATTTTTGTTTTAAGACAGACAAGAGAAATTGCTGATATTTAAGCATATGAAACTGATGGTGTAAAGCCCTAATGGACAAAGTAGCAGAAGTGTACACCTTTTTTCCCCATCTTTCCAAGGCTTGAGAATCCTTTTCAGTAGGAATGGGATTTTTAGCAGAAGCAGCCTTAACTCCCTTAGGACCCTGAGAAATGGTTTCAGGGTCAGCAGTAGGGTTCTTATATAAAAACTGATGGGAATCAGGAACCCTGTAATATCTATCAGGCTTAACAGGAGGAAGAGAGTCAGGGGTAAAGTTAGCCTCCGAAAAGGCATCATCCACAATATCCAAAACAGGAGGAATAGCCAGGGGTCTATGTTGGGGAAGAAGAAGAAAATCCCTCAGTCTTTTCTTGGATTCCGAATACTCCTGTCCCTCCCAGTGGAAATGTTCCCTCATTTCATGCAAAGTTTCCCCAAAAGAGAAATCCTCAGGAGGAGAAGTTGAAGGAATGGATTCTTCCGCATCAGAATCCTCATAAGGAGGGAAAGAATATACCTGATCAGAAGAAGCAACTGAAGAAACAGAAGCCTGATCAGAGGAATCATAATAAACATCCTGCCTTGGCTTTTTGTCTGGAGGGGGATGAGAACCCCTAATCATAGTAAGTAAATCCTCCGCCATCTTGAGTAACTGTTTCTGTGACTTGGGAGCCGGTTCAGAAGAGGCCTGTGTTGTAGTCTTTGATTTAGAAGGAGTCTTTGCCTTTGTCTTTGCCTTTACTAGAAGCTAAGTAGGCCTAAAAACCCATTCAGAAGCCGGTACCTGCACAGCGGCTCCGGACCCATCCGAAGGAGCATTGTCTGAAGGTCCCGCAACCGAGATATTTAAAGGCCTGGTGGGCTCCTCATGAGAGTCCGTTTCGGCCGTCGGTTCTGAAATTGCCGACGACAGGGGCTGCAAAAGCGCCTCACTGACGACGGCCGAACCTGAAGCTGGCTCCGCATGTACGCTATCATCAGATTTGGACCTCTGAGGCCTGTCTTTATCCTTGCGACGTTTGTGAACTCCGGTAGCCGGAACCGTATCCGATGATATTTTGTAGTTAAAACGCCTACCGAAGTAATGAAAAGCAAAATCGTACCTTCGCTTAATTGTACGTTGAATGAATCTAGCACAAAACAGACAACTAGCTACGTCGTGGTCAGGGCCTAAGCAAGGAATACAGTAAGAATGAAAATCCTTATGAGGTATTTGCTTCCCACATGAAATACAATTTTTAACTTTTTCTGACATCGGAGTGGAGCAAGAAAAAAGTTTCCCCAACGGGGTACTTAGCTTTGAGTGGAGAAGAAAGTCTTCGGACCGAAGTATATAGAAAAATTCGTCAGGAGTCAACCGACCGGCACTTGCGAACTGCTATCACCACACGGCAAGAAAGAGTGGAGAAGATGGCGTCGGCTGTCAGCTTTATACTCCTGGCGCTCTGACTTCAGGGAGCATGGTTGAACAGCCGACGCCGGACCCAGACTTTGGGATTCTGGCCAACCGAGGGCTGCCTGCCGGCAGGGGAGAACCCTACAGTCATGACTGCAACAGTGAAACACGATGAACATCGAATAGTTCTTGCGTTAAAGAGGGCACAAAACTGGCAACGGGGGACGTCATGGTCTGGGCCTAAACAAGTGACAGTATGAATGGATGTCTCTGTGTGTGATTTGCTTTCCACGGGCGAGACAATTGTTAACTTTTTCGGACATTGGTTAGTGCAAGATAAAAAGGATCCCCAACGGGGTACTTGGCTTTATAGACATTTTCAGCTGGAATTCAAAACTCTGGTGGCGACCAACTGGCACACTTGTGAACTGCTTCTGCTACGGGCTCCATGGCAAAAAAGACTGACGTAATGACAATGGCTGCCTTGCTTTATAGCACTGACAACCTGATGTCAGACAGCAGCAGACACACAAAAACACCGACTCTGGTATTCGGGCCGGCCGAGGGGTACCACAGCAGGGATAACCCACAGGTGATGACTGCAACAGTGAAACACGAAGAAAGTACAGTTTTGTACCTACCATAAATGTAGATGTCCGAACAGGATAGCATCTGCAGTCATAACAAATGGGTTGTCCTGTCGTCAGGCAGCCCTTCGGTCGGCCGGATTCCAAAGTCTGGGTCTGGCTTCGGCTGGTGTCGCACTTCACCCGACGTCATCTCTGCTGGTCTTCGGGTATAAAGGCATCAGCCGACGCCATTTTCCTCAGTGTTTCTTGCCCCAGATGCCAGTTGCCCTCTTGGAGAGCTAAATTTTGGATGAATGCCAATGTTTCCAAAAAAAATAGAAGGCAAACACAAAAAATAAGCATGTATGTACATATATACAAACAAATACACCATAAGAGATCCCCGGAGCTAGCTATTAGGAGGGTAAATACCCTAGGAGTACCACAGAGGGGAAGGAGGGTGGGTAATCCTGACTGCAGATGCTATCCTGTTCGGACATCTACATTTATGGTAGGTACAAAACTGTACTATGTCCTTCAAGGATGCATCTGCAGTCATAACAAATGGGTAGAATACCATAGCCAAACTAGGGAGGAGGAAATAGAATTATGGTGTAGTTAGGATCCCTTGCAGAACAGCAGTGGCAAACCCTGCTCGGGATCTAGAGTAAAGAGGTAAGTTATAATGCTTGGCAAATGTATGCACGGAGGTCCAAGTAGCCGCCTCAATAATGTCCTTGGTAGCCACTCCTCGTAAGAAAGCTGTGGTAGTGGCTGTAGCCCTTGTAGAGTGAGGTCTTATGTTCTGTGGAATTGGCTTTCCATGGTAGGAGTAACAGAATCTTATGCAATTTCCTATCCACTTGGAGATTGTCTGTTTGGAGATTGCTTTTCCTTCCCTTCCTGTTGCATAGGCTACTAGAAGCTGGTCAGATTTTCTATTGCCCTTGGTTCTTTCCAGGTAGTAGCGTAACTGTCTATGTACATCCAAGGTATGCAGCAGTCTTTCTCCCCTGTTCTGTGGATTGGGAAAGAAGGTAGGTAGGTGGATTGCCTGGTTTAGAGACACTCTGGATACCACCTTAGGCATAAATGTAGGATTAGTTCTCATGGATACTCTATCTTGATGGAAGATTAGGAAGGGTTGTACTGCCATTAAGGCCTGTAGTTCTGAAACCCTTCTTGCTGAGGTAATTGCCAGTAGGAAAGCAGTTTTCCAGGATAGGTGTTGAAGATCTGCTGTTGCTGCTGGTTCGAATGGAGGGAGTGTCAGTTTTTCTAGCACAAAGTTCAAGTCCCATGCTGGTAATGGTGGTTTCCTAGGAGGTTTTACATTCTTGATTCCTCTGAGGAACTGCCTGAGTAAAGGATGAGAGAAGACAGGGGGATCGAAGCTGTATTCTGCAGAAATAGCTGATGCATGTATCTTGATGGAGGAGTAGGACAGGCCTGTATGGAGAAGCTCTGCCAAGTACTCCAGGATGTTGGCAACATCTACCTTTGACACATCTTTTCCTCTTTCAGTGCTCCAAATGACAAATCTTTTCCATTTCCCTGCATAGTTCCTTCTAGTCGAAGGTCTGCGGGCCTCCAGGATAATGTCTTTAACCCTTTGGGATAAATGTGGGTTAGTTGCTGTTATGTAATGTTCCAGGCAGTTAGTTGTAGAGTTTGTAGATTTGGATGCATGATGTTGTAGTTGTTCTGAGTTAACATCAAAGGCATCAGGGGTAGTGTCCACGCTCTGTTCCGAGACATGCTCCTCAGCAATGGATACCAGTGTTGTCTTGGCCAGTTTGGAGCTATCAGAATTATCCTTGGACGCTCCTCTTTGATCTTCAGTAGTACCTTGTGCATCAAGGGAAGAGGTGGGAATGCATATGCTGTCAGGCCTTTCCAACTGAAGGATAGAGAGTCCACCTTCCATGCAAGTGGGTGGTATGTCCTTGTGCAGAATTTCTTTAGCTGGTGATTGAGTGGGGATGCAAATAGGTCTATTTGTGGCATTCCCCATTTCTGTGTGATGGCCTTGAAGATGTCCGGGTGTAGCCTCCATTCGTGAGCATCCGAGGTTGTTCTGCTTAACATGTCTGCTAGGATGTTTTCTTTCCCAGGTACAAATATTGCCTGTAACTGAATGTTGTAGCTCAGAGCCATATTCCATAGGTCCAGAGTCAATCTGCATAGGGGGTAGGAATGAGTGCCTCCCTGTTTGTTGATGTACCACATGACTGTGGTGTTGTCTGTCCTTATCATCAAATGGCCTTCTTTGAGGAATGGCTTGAAATTCTGGATTGCTAATTTTACTGCGAGCATTTCTTTTTGATTTATGTGCAGGTGCAGTTGATCTGGGGTCCATAATCCTTGTATGCATTTGTCCAGCATGTGGGCCCCCTAACCTAGGTCTGAGGCATCCGTTGTGATGGTCTGGCTTGCTTGTAAGTTTTGGAAGGGCAAGCCTGGGTTCGACTGGCAAGCTTGAGCCCACCATAGGAACTCTTGTTTCAGGCATGGGATTAGTGGAATTTCTGTTTCTAAGCTGTGCCTGTGTTGAGACCATAAATTCTTTAGGTACCACTGAAGTTTTCTCATGTGCAGTCTGGCATGGGGGACCAGGATTATGCATGATGCCATGAAGCCCAAGGCCTGCAGTACTTTCCTTGCTGTTAGTTTGTCCTGTTTTGTTAATGCCAAGAAGTAAAGAGGGAGTTGTTCTTGTTTTTCTGCAGTTAGGAATGCCATCTGCTTTACTGTGTCCAATTCTGCACCCAAGAACGTTCTTGTTTGGGATGGTATTAGTCTTGATTTTTTTTAAATTGACTGTGTATCCCAGGGCTTGTAGTAAGCAAATGACTCTTTGTAAGTCTTTTGTCAACTTGCTTTTGTTGTCCGCTTGTATCAGGCAGTCGTCCAGGTAAGGATAAATTTGGATTCCCTGTAGCCTGCAATGAGCGATTACTGATGCCAGGCATTTTGTGAATACTCTGGGCGCAGTAGATAAGCCAAAGGGCAATGCTGAGAATTGATAATGCTCTGATCCTGCAAGAAATCTGAGGTATCTTCTGCAATTTGGTCGTATGGGGACGTGCAGGTATGCCTCCTTGAGATCTAGAGTTACCAGCCAACACTCCTTGCCCAGCATGGGAAGAAGTTGCTGCAAGGTCAGCATTTTGAATTTTGGAACAATGATGAATGTGTTTAAGGCGGACAGGTCTAGAATAGGTCTCCAACTTTTCTCTTTTCTTGGTACTAGGAAGAGTCTGGAGTAGAATCCTTTGCCCTGCTCTGTTGGTGGTACCCTTTCCACAGCTCTCATTTCTGTTAATTGAGCTATCTGTTTTAGAGCTTCTGTTTTCTGATTTGGAGGTAGGTTTGGCATTCCTCTTTTTACTGGTAAGGTGTGGAAATGAAACCTGTAGCCTTGGTCTATAGTCTGTAGAATCCACTTGTCTTTTGTGATATAGTGCCAATTTTTTGAAAATAAGGCTAACTTTCCGCCTAAGGGTGCTGCTATCTGTTCCCTGGTAGGCGGTGTCAGAGCCAAGTCACTGTGATTGTCCTGGTGTCGTGGCAGTGGTTGTGTCTGTGCCTCGGTGGTTGTTGCCTTGCCACTGGCGTCCTCTGTAGGCACCTCCTCTGGATTGGTTTCTGCCTCTGGATCATCTATTCCTGCCTCTCTGAGATTTAGAGGTGTCTGGAAAGGACCAGTTTTTAGAAGGCCAGTTCCTGCTAAACCTTGGGGGCTGAACCTGTAAGAAATCTTTAACTGTTTGTACAGATTTTGCCTTCTCTTCCATTTTCTTCATTACTTGCTGGGCAGGAGAACCAAATAGACTGGCCTTATCCATAGGAGCATCTAACAGCTTTGCTTTAACATGATCCGGCAAAACCTGTTCTTTCAACCATGCATGCCTTCTTATAACTGTGCCAGTCATGGCTGATCTAAATGAAGCCTCCAGTGCATCATAGCCACATTTTAAAGAATGGTTACTAACCTGCTGAATGTTATTCACCATTTCTAGAACATATTTCTTATCTAAGGAATCATCAGTGGACAGTTTCTTAGTTAACTGATCAAGCATAAACTCTTGGTATTGGATCATATGAAACTGGCAGTTCAAAGCTCTAGCCGAGAGGGTAGCAGAGGTGTAAACTTTCTTACCCCATCTCTCTAAGGACCTGGATTCCCGTTCAGAAGGGAGAGGGTTCTTTGAGGTCGAAGCTACTGCCTTAGGGCCCTGGGAGATAGTCTCAGGATCTGCGAGTGGGGCCTTGTATAGGTGGTGATGAGTGTCCGGTACCCTGTAAAATCTATCTGGTTTGGCAGGGGCTGGAGGTAAAGTATCAGGAGCAGTGCAAACATCATTAAATGCATCATCCACAACAGGAAGAACTGGAGGTATAGCTAAGGGCCTATGTTGTGGTAAGTGTAGAAAGGTCCTAAGCCTTTTTCTTGAATCTGAGAAATCTTGTCCCTGCCATTGGAATTGCTCTCTCATGGCATGCAATGTTTCTCCAAAGGAAAATTCCTCTGGTGGAGAGGCAGATGGAATAGATTCCTCAGCATCGGAATCTTCATAAGTAGACAAAGGAGCATCTGGTTGGTCTGTAATGTCTGAGTCATTAGAAGAATCATCTGAGGACACAGGTTCTGGGGGCTCTGCTCTGGGTCTCTTTTCAGGAGGCTGAGAGGCCCTGTCTGGGTGAGATTGGGATCCCCTTATTAAAGAGATGAGATCCTCTGCCAGAGTAAGCATTTGAGTACTGGAAATGGGCCTGTGTGAGGGGGGCTTAACAGGCACTGATTTAGCAGTTTTGGCTGCTTTAGCCCTGGCAAAGGCCTTAATAGACATGGCTGCAGGAGGCCTAGCAGCACCACGTGCTGGGGTAGAGACATCCAAAGGAATGGTGTCCGGTAATTCTAAAGGAACCACAGTAGTAGGCAAAACTTCAGAGGCCGATTCAACAAGGGTAGCAGGAGCCTCAGTAGTAGTCATGGATTCGGCTGAAGATTGACCCGTTTGCTCGGTTTCAGCCGAAACCGAGACACTCGCGGCTTGCTTAACCGAGGTTTCGGCCGAAACCGCGGACCGCGAGTGTCGGTCTTTTTCTTTGCGTTTTTTAACAATTTGAGACGGAGGATCCGACGGCATGATGTACGCAAAGTCTGAGCCGAAAAACTGTTCAGCGAACTCCGACCGACGCCTAAGCGTTCTTCGGTTGAAGGAAGCGCAGGCTAAACAGGCTGCTACGTCGAGGTCTGGGCCTAAACAAGGTAAGCAGTAAGAGTGGAAATCTTTATGAGGTATTTGTTTCCCACAAGTTAAACAGTTATTTACTTTTTCTGACATCGGCTGAGGCAAGAAAGAGTCCCCAACGGGGTACTTAGCTTTTTAGAAGTCTTTGAAGTAGTATTCGGTAGTAGTAATCTCTGGATCTGACCGACCGGCACTTGCGAACAGCTTCTGCTTCGGGCGCCACGCGGCAAGAAAGACTGAGGAAAATGGAGTCGGCTGATGCCTTTATACCTGAAGACCAGCAGAGATGACGTCGGGTGAAGTGCGACACCAGCCGAAGCCAGACCCAGACTTTGGAATCCGGCCGACCGAAGGGCTGCCTGACGACAGGACAACCCATTTGTTATGACTGCAGATGCATCCTTGAAGGACATCATCCACCACCAACAACAGTAATTTCTTGCATTCTGCTTCCCATTGGATTATCAATGTTCTGTTAATGTTAAATGTTTGCCTCCCCTCCACAAATCCCCACTGATCCAAATCTATCAATTTTGGCAGTACTTTAGTTATTTCTTTAGCCATTATAGGACGTGAACACTTTATAAGAAAAAGTTATGTACTCACCATAATGTTCCATGTTTGTTGTCCATAATCTCGCCTTCATTCTTGCTGGTTGGGTTTGGAACAGAGCATTGGCTCAACCTGGTCTACTACTAAAGCTCGAGAGCTTCCACTGGCTCGAGGCTATACCCTATCCAGTCATGCTTAGGGAAGATAACCCAGATCTTGTTTGCAAAATAGTAACACATTTGCAATCATATACAAAAAACCCAATGGTAATAGTCATTTGCCTATGTCTCAAGAGGCAAGAAGGAAAGCAGAAAACACAATTTACAGCCAATAAAAGTTTCCTCTCGATCCTCCAGGAGAGAAGGTTGGGGGAAAGAGGGTGGGAGGCAAGATTATGGACAACAAACATGGAACGTTGTGGTGAGTACATAACTTCTTAATGTTATGTTGTCCTATCTCGCCTTCATTCTTGCTGGTTGGGACAGCTATCCTAGCACCCTCTTTCTTGGGTGGCTCAAGAGAATAAACACTTCAGAACAGTGGAACCAAAAGAAGTCCTGCTCCGTGAGGCCACGTCTACTTTGTAATGAGTGACAAATGTATGAGGTTTGACCCATGTTGCTGCACCACAGATTGAGTCCATAGGTAATCTGGCCTGAAAGGTGGTCGAAGTTGACATAGTTCTTGTTGAGTGGCCTCTAATCTTTCCTTGCAGTTGCATATGTTGAGAATTATATGCGTGAGTAATAGTGTCAGTAAGCCATTTTGATAAGGTAACTTTTGATATCGGTGCACCTCTCCTGTTATCCGAGAAGGAAATGAATTACCTGGTCAGATTTTCTAAATTCCTTTGTTCTATGCAAGTAAAAGCATAACTGCTTGTGGACATCCAATTGGTGTAGCGAATATTCTGCCTTTTTGCCATAGTTTGGAAAGAAAACAGGCAGGTCAATGGACTGATTCAAGTTGGTCTCAGAACAAACTTTGGGAAGGAATGAAGGATTCATGTATTTGTGAAAAACTAAATATGGAGGGCATATGAACAGAGCTTGAAATTCTGAAACCCTCCTGGCTGAAGTAATGGCTGCTTTCCAGGTTAGAAATTTTAGTTGGCAAGAGGAAGCTGGCTCGTATGGTGGGAGAATCAGAGTAGACTGTACCAAATTTAGGTCCCAAGGAGGTGGTGGTTCCTTTATTAGAGGCCTTAATAAAAATGTACCTCTCAGGAAAGCTTTGCACAATCTGTGTGAGACATTTTTGATCCCATGTCTCCTATGTGGTAGTTAGATATGCGGCTAATTGTACTCTTATGGCAGCTACTGCTACGCCTTCAATAAAAAGTTCTGCTAAGAAATCTAAAATTGTACTTACGGGGGCTGTGAAGGGGTCTATGTGATTCTTAGAAGACAAACAAGAAAACTTTTTTCCATTTCCTAGCATAAAGCTTTCTAGTTATTGTCTTAGGAGATGATATTAGAATGTGTCTCACTGCAGGGGATATGTTTGGAAGCCAGGCTAAAACTGCCAAGCTGTCAGTTAGAGGGTTTGGATAGAGGGATGGAGCTTTCCTGACTGAGTCAGAAGAACTGGTATCGGGTCCAGAATCCACAGCTCTTCTCAGAGATGGGGCCTTAGGAAAGGAAACCAGATATGACAAGGCCAGTACACAGCAAGGAGTATTAATGTGCAACTCAATGATTTGGCTTTCTGTAAAACTTTGGGGATTAGAGGAAATGGGGGAAAGGCATAAAAAGAGTCCCGGGGGTCAATCGTGAACGAGTGCATCCCTTGTTGACTCCCCGGAGGGATTAGGGCGAGGTAGCTGCTGCATTTGGTGTTCAAGGATGTGGCAAACAGGTCGCAGCAAGGCTGGCCCCACTTGCAAAAAATCTGGTTTGCAATTTCTTGCTTTAGGGACCTCTTGTGAGGCACTGGAATTGCTCTGCTCAATTTGTCTGCTATCACTTTGGATTTCCCCAGAATATGCGCTGCAATCAGAAAACGTTGAGAAGAGACTGTCCACTGCCATAGTCTTTGAGCCTCTCGACACACAGGGGTGGTAGGATCTGGTTCCGCCTTGTTTGTTGATATACTACATTACCGACATACTGTCTCTGTTTGTACGGCAATCATACCTGGTGGAAGAGAGTTCTGGAATGCCTGCAATGCCAGAATCACCGCTCTCATCTCTAGGACATTGATGTGTATGTGGTACTCGTGTTCCTGCCAAGTTCCTTGGACGGTCTTCCCTAGATAATGCCCCCCACCGTATCTGGGAAGCATCTGTGGTCACTGTGGCTACTGGTTGAGGGAAAGTGAACAGCCTGCCTAGAGTTACTTGCATGGATTGAAGCCACCAACGTAGGTCTTTCTAGCAGGAGTCTAATGAAGATCTTGTGGGACATGGGTAACTCCTGCATGGACCATTGAGTGAAACATTGCCACTGTAGGACTCTCATAAGTAGACGTGCCAGGGGTACTTATGTTATAGCAGCTGCCATAGTCCCCAAGACCTTTAAAACAAACTTTGCCTGTACTTTCTTTTTTGAGAGCAAGATCGACACTTGATGGCGCAGTATCTGTACCCTGTCGTGAGGCAGTTTTGCTACCATGCCTTTTGTGTTGAAGTCTGCTTCTATGAACGTAATATGCTGTGATGGCAACAAGGCAGATTTTTTTTTAATTTATGGTAATGCCCAGCTTAAAAAAAAAGATGAACGGTGGTGTCTCTTGCCTTGGTTAGTAGATGCTCAGTGGTGGCGGTCAGGAGCCAGTCATCTAAGTATGGAAACACCCGGAATCCTAGACGCAGCAGGTGAGCCATGACTACTACCATGCATTTGGTAAACATTCTGGGAGCTGTAGTGAGACTACAGGGCAGAGCTCGGAATTGGTAATGAGTGGCCCCCAGCCGGAAGTGTAGCTGTCTCCTGGATCACCTGTCCATTTTTATATGGTAGTACGCATCCTGAAGATCTACTTTGCACATCCAATTGTGTTGTCCCAGAAATGGGAGTATAGATTGTAGTGTCACCATCAGGAACTTTGATTTTTTTTACGGACTTGTTCAGCCTGCTGAGATCCAAGATGGGTCTCCAGTCCCCTGTTTTTTCTGGAACTAAAAAAAACCTTAAGTAAGTTCCAGATCCAGTTTGGTGTGCGGGACTTCTTGGATGACTCTTTCTTAGCAACCTTTGTACATCTAGGGTTGCTTGATCCCTTTGACAGGGTGGAATATCTGGGACTGATCTTGTTTTTCGGGGTGGAGTGGAGAAAAGTATGTTGTATCCCCTGGATATTATTGACAGTACCCATTTGTCTTGAATGATATTTAGCCAGACTTTTGGGTACAGTGATAGCCTGCTCCAGACTGCCTCCAGAGGTAGACAGACAGGCCTCCTTTCAGGAGCGTTGGAAGAGTCTGCCAGAAAACATATCCCTGTCGTCCTGATTTCGAGGTCCTCCTCAGCCGCGAGGTCGGTGTCTTCCATTATTTCCTCTGCTAGCTCTAGGGGAAGATTCACCATGTGCATCTGGTGAAGCTCTTTGGGCTGTATGGAACCACATTTTCCCACCCTTCTGGCCTTTGGGATAAGGCCTGGTAGGGAGGGAAAAACGTACTCCCAAGGCAGACAGAGTTTTGTCTTCTTGTTCGCACCTGGTCAGTGTCTCTAACTTTTTGCCTGAACAAGGGCGAGTCGTCAAAAGGGGCGACAATGAAGGAAGACTTAAAGGACTCCGCAAACTCGCAAAGGCGCATCCAGGAATGCCTCCTCAGAGTGATTCTTGTACCAGCTGCCCTACCCGCACCATTGGCTGCATAAGAAATGAGCTGTATAGAGGAGTTGACTATTGAATTTAAGGTAGCAAGCTGGGCGGTCACCTTGTCTGGAACCCCTCCAGCTGTGGAACCTTGGAGGGTATCACCTAGCTCCTTTAGGAGATCCCTCTGAAGTCTGGTAAAATGGGTCAAATAGTTCAGCGATCTGAGTGTAAAAGCCACAGACAAGAACGTACGCTTCCCATACCTGTCCATCATTCGAGATTCCTTATTCCGCAGATGGACAGATGAAGTCTCAGCTAACTCCTTTTTGGTGGCCGCCGCCACCACAGTAGCATCTACTGGGACACCACTGATTAAGAAGTCTTTGTCTAATGGTGCAGTTATAAATTTGTTGGCCCTCCTCGGAACAGGTTCCATTGATTCTGAAGAGGCCCATGCCTTTCGACTAATAACGTTGAGAAACTGGTCGAAAGGCGGAGACACCCAAAAGGTGGAGTGTCGAGAGCGAAATGCCTCCAGGTATACGGACTCATCTTCAGAAGGGGTAAGGGTCTTCCAGCCACCTCTCTGCTTCAGGATATCTAGGATGTCTGAAAAGGAGACATCCTCAAAGGGTGACCATGGGGACCATTCTGAACCATTTAAGTCCATATCTGAAGTGACAAACTCCTCAGGGGAGTCTAGAGGTTTCCTCTTACATCTTCTCTTCCGAGGGACCTCCCCGGCGGGGTCCTCCGGGGAGGTTTCAAAAGAGAGTGACTCACCCAATGGGGGGGTCCTGTGACATCAGTTCTCTATGCCTCTGGGGGGGAGGGATGGTAGAGAGGCAGACACCGGCACTTTTAGGGGAAGAGTGCTTGGATAAAAGTGTGGAGCTGTCAGGGGTAACAGCATGCTCCTCATCACCTTGAAGGCACCACGACCCACGTCCAAGGGAGACTCTGGCTCTGAAGAGCCAAGAAACTCCTCACATACTAAGGAGGTGGGTTCTGAGGCTGATGTAGGCACCAAACTCACCTGCACTGATGCCCAGAGAGGCAGATTCGGATCTGACAAGGGTTTAATCAGACTGTCCTGCCCGGACCCGATGGGGAGTGTCAGCTCCCAGACCCCTCAACATATGATGGTATGGAAGAGGTCGGAGCAGAAGTCGAGACTGAAAAAGTACAGTTTTGTACCTACCATAAATGTAGATGTTCGAAGATCCACATTGCTGCAGTCCTTACACTTGGGTAGTCCGCTGTCCTCGGTCGGCCCGAATATCAGAGTATAAGGCTGACGTCGGTCAAGGCGCATTTGACTGACATCAGAACGTCAGGGTACAAATGCGCATGACCGACGTCATATCCTCAGTCTTTTCTTGCCCCAGATGTCAGAAGACCCTAAAAATAAAGGTCAAAACTCACAGACAACAACCAAACAACCGACCATCCTAACACTAAAAAATCTGTACAATATATACAATATACCTCATATAGACAACCCAGCCCACACAACCGCCTCAAACTACAGAGGGGAAGGAGGGAGGTATTGGACTGCAGCAATGTGGATCTTCGAACATCTACATTTATGGTAGGTACAAAACTGTACTATGTTCTTCATCTCACATTGCTGCAGTCCTTACACTTGGGTAGAATCCCAAAGCAGAGGTAAGGGAGGATGGCCAAACTATAATGAAGCAGGAGCTGCCAAAATGCCCTGCAAAACAGCAGTGGCAAAACCAGCCCTGGATTTAGAGTACAGTGGAAGGTGGTAATGCTTAGAGAAAGTATGCACTGAACTCCAAGTAGCTGCCTCCAAAATATCCTTAGTTGCCACCCCCCTCAAAAAAGCTGTTGAAGTGGCAGTAGCCCTAGTGGAATGAGGCCTAATCCCAGCTGGAATCTCTTTGCCATGATGGGAATAACAGAAAGCAATGCAAAACCCAATCCACTTAGAAATAGTTTGTTTTGACACAGGCTTGCCCTGAGAACTCAAAGCAAAAGAAACAAATAACTGCTGAGATTGCCTGAACCCTTTAGTTCTGTCCAAATAATATCGCAACTGCCTGTGTACATCTAAAGTGTGCAAAATCTTTTCCCCTTTATTTTGGGGATTTGCATAAAAAGTAGGCAAATGAATAGTTTGGTTTAAAGCCACACTAGAAACCACTTTAGGCATAAAGGAAGGATACCCTATCCTTATGGAAAATTAAGAAAGGCTCAACCGCCATAAGGGCCTGCAATTCAGAAACCCTTCTTGCAGAGGTAATGGCCAACAAAAATGCAGTCTTCCATGACAAATATTTCAACTCAGTAGTAGCTGCAGGCTCAAAAGGTTGTAGAGTGAGTTTCTCCAACACAAAATTGAGATCCCAAGCAGGAGTAGGAGCTCTTCGTGGGGGTCTTATATTCTTTGCCCCTCTAAGAAATTGCTTGAACAAAGGATGAGAAAACAATGGTGGGTCACAGTCATAGAGAGCTGAAATTGCTGCAGCATGAACCTTAATAGAAGAGAAGGACAAACCTTTGTCCAGTAACTCAGTAAGATATTGAAGAGCCACACTTAAATTAGGCTCAGAAACATCAAAATCCTTTGCTGCACTCCAAAACAAAAATCTCTTCCATTTATCTGTGTACACTTTCCTTGTACTAGGCCTTCTAGCTTCCAAAATCACATTCAAAACTTGTTGTGGAAGATGAGACCCTCTATGGTTCAAAACAGAATATGCCAGGCTGTTAGGTGAAGAGAGTGAAGTTTGACATTGAGCAAATGACTGTCCTCCTGGGACAACAGGTGTGGAATCGAAGGCAAAGGCCATGGAGGCTTCCGTATTAGACTTCTCAGTAATGGGTACCAGTGCTGTCGAGGCCAATCTGGAGCTATTAAAATCATCCTTGGCTTGTCCTGTCTGACCTTCAGAAGTACCTTTGGGAGGAGAGGCAGAGGTGGAAAGGCATACACATGAAGATTGCTCCAATTGAAAGAAAGAGCATCCACTCTCCAAGCTGTGGGATGAAACCTTTTCGCAAAACTTTGGCAGCTGATGGTTTAGTGGAGAAGCGAACAGATCTATGTCTGGAGTTCCCCATGACACTGTCAATTTCTGAAATACATGAGGATCCAATTTCCACTCGTGGGGATCCATAATTCTCCTGCTCAACACATCTGCTAAGGAGTTCTGTGCTCCGGCAGAAACCTTGCCTGAAGATTGAGCTGTAAACTGAGAGCAGTCTCCCACAAAATCATTGCTTGCCTGCATAGAGGATAAGAATGAGTTCCCCCTTGCTTGTTGATGTACCACATGACAGTTGTGTTGTCTGTTAGAATCAACACCTGCCCTGGAAGAAGTAAATCCTTGAAAGCTATTAATGCAAACTGGACTGCTAACATCTCCTTCAAGTTGATATGTAGATGTTGTAGTCTGGCAGGCCACTTGTCTTGTATCCACTTTCCATTTAGATGAGCTCCCCAAGCTTTGTCTGAGGCATCTGTCGTTAAAATCCGACTCGCCTCTGGCCGGGTCACAGAGAGTCCCTTGTTTAGGTGACATTCCTGAGCCCACCACAAAAATTCCTTTTGAATGCAAGGTATTATTTGAATGACAGTGTCCAGATCCTGGCAGTGCTGTGTCCATACATTTTTGAGATACCATTGCAGCTTCCTCATATGCAGTTTGGCATTGGGAAGCACCAGAATACAAGATGCCATGAACCCTAAGGCTTGAAGGACTGTCCTTGCAGTCAGCCCGGACTGATGAGATAGTTGACGGAAGTAAAGGGAAAGATTCTTTTGTTTGTCCGGGGTCAAAAAGGCCATCTGGGATGCTGTATTCAGTCTTACACCCAGAAAGCACATGTCCTGAGAGGGTACTAGACTGGACTTTATTTCGTTCACAGAATACCCCAGGCATCTTAGCACTGCTATCACATATTCCAAATTATGAAGAAGCTCGTCCTTTCCTTGAGCCAGAATCAGGCAATCGTCCAAATAAGGATAGATCTGTATTCCTTTTAGTCTGAAGAAAGCTATCACTGGAGCCAGAACTTTTGTGAATACTCTGGGCGCAGTAGATAAGCCAAAGGGCAATGCAGAGAACTGATAGTGAGAAGTCCCAGCTCGAAAACGCAGATACTTCCTGCAACTTAGTCTGATAGGAACATGAAGGTAAGCCTCCTTGAGATCCAAAGTTACCATCCAGTGATCTTTGCCCAGCAGAGGTAAAAGCTGTTGTAACGTCAACATTTTGAACTTGGGAATGTCCAGATAAGTGTTGAGGATAGATAAATCCAAAATTGGTCTCCACGTGTTCCCCTTTTTTGGTACTAGGAACAGGCGAGAATAAAATCCTAGGCCCATTTCTGGCATAGGGACCGGCTGTATGGCCCCTATTTGGAGTAACAGAGAAATTTGCTTGTGAGCCTCTATTCTTTGTTGAGGAGGAATGTCTGGCATGCCTTTGAAAGGAGGCAAGGTATGGAAATAAAACCTGTAACCGTGGTGTATGATATCCAATACCCATCTGTCTTGGGTAATCAAACTCCAATTTTCTTTGAAAAGTGCCAACCTTCCTCCCAAAGGTGCTGCCAGACGAGAAGGCTCTGGCAGCTGAAAAGGTAGGTCACTGGGTCTGTTTACGAAAGGACTGACCCCTGCCCTCACCCGAAGACTGTGCAGGAGAACTCCCTGTTCTAGGCCTGAAAGAGCCCTGAGCTCTGCCACTGCCACGTCTAGATCTACCCCTAGACTGGGAATCATAAGAAGGATACGTCCACCCCTTAGTAGGCCAATTTCTACTAAACTTTGGAGGCTGAACCTGCAAAAAATCTTTAACAGTCTGCATAGACTTAGCCTTGTCTTCCATTTTCTTTAAAACTGCTTCAACAGGAGAACCAAACAACACATCAGATTGTAAAGGAGCATCTAAAATCCTTGTTTTAACATGGTCAGATAAATTTTGATCCCTCAGCCAGGCGTGCCTGCGAAGAACTGACCCAGTGGCAGCCACCCTAGACGAGGCCTGTACAGCATCAAAACCACATTGCAAAGAATGCTTACCCACCCGTTCAGAAACATGTACTAAATCTTATAACTCTTTACAATCAATACCTTCCGCCAGAGCATCAACCTTAGACTTCAATTGTGAAAGGAGATAATTTTGATATTTCAACATGTGAAACTGGCAATTCAAAGCCCTCATAGCTAGAGTAGAAGAAGTATAAACTTTCTTTCCCCATCTATCCAAGGCCCTGGCCTCTTTATCAGCAGGAACCGGATTCTTGACAACAGAAGCCTTAACACCTTTAGGCCCCTGGCTAACAGTTTCTGGGTCTGCCCTAGGACTCTTAAAAAGATACTTATGAGCTTCAGGCACCCTGTAATACCTATCCGGTTTAACAGGAGCAGGAGGCAAAGAATCAGGATTAAGAGAAGCCTCTGCAAACACATCTTCCACCACATTCAGAACAGGAGGTATAGCCAAAGGCCTATGCTGGGGTAAAACAAAAATTCCTAAGCCTTTTCCTGGAATCAGAGAAGTCCTGACCTTCCCATTTAAAATGCTCTCTCATGGAATGAAGAGTCTCTGAAAAGAAAAATCCTCAGGAGGAGAAGCAGAAGGAGTAGAATCATCCACATCAGAATCAGAATAAGGAGAATACTCCTGCAAGTCTTCAGCCGAAGACTCAGACACATCCGAAGCCTGCTCATAACCCCCCAACTCTGGTTCCACTCTAGGCCTCTTATCAGGAGGGGGCATAGAACCTCTAATTAAGGTAATTAAATCTTCTGCCATTTTAAGCATGTGCTTCTTGGGCACAGAACCTGAAGAACTAGGAGTGACACCCACAGAAGCTAAACTAGACCTGCCCCTGGGAGAAGCCTTGGAAACAGAAGGAGAGGGCCTAGTCACCTTAGGAAGGGAGGGGAGTACAGTTATCTGAGAAGCCCCTACAGCCTGACCTGCCTCCTGGGAGGCCACATCCTGTAAAATCAAAGTTTCCCCCTGGGACTCCAGAGAGGCCTCCGTCGGAACCACCGGTTCCACTGACGCCTCTAAAGAACCGGCGTCCGGTTCGGACGACTCCTCTAACCTAGGTTTGACTGCTTTGTCTTTGCCCTTCTTCGAGGAAGCCGGCGTCGGAGCATCCGACGGCATATTGTAATTGCACCGCTTCCCGAAGACCAACCTGGCACAATCTAACCTTCGCTTAATAGTGCGTTTATTGAACCTAGCACAAAAGCGACACCCAACAACGTCGTGCTCAGGTCCCAAACAAGGTATACACAAATTATGGTAATCTCTATGCGGTATCTGTTTCCCACAAGAAATACAGTTATTCACTTTTTCTGACATCTGGTAAACCACTGAGGCAAGAAAAAACTAAAATATTCCCCAACGGGGTACTTAACCAACTCTGACTTCGGTCTGAAACTCCGAATTCGAATAATTTCAGAACGCCGAACGGCACTTGCAACACTGCTTCTGAATCGGACCATGCGGCAAAAAAGACTGAGGATATGACGTCGGTCATGCGCATTTGTACCCTGACGTTCTGATGTCAGTCAAATGCGCCTTGACCGACGTCAGCCTTATACTCTGATATTCGGGCCGACCGAGGACAGCGGACTACCCAAGTGTAAGGACTGCAGCAATGTGAGATGAAGAACATCCCTGGGGCGAGTCTTGGTCCCGATGGTTTCACCACGAACACATCCAAGTACTCTGGCTCTGAAACCACTCAGGTTAGAAGAGGAACAGAAGAAGGGGAAGTAGCAGAAGTCGGTTCCAATTCCTTTTGGGCTGGACTCGAAAGGATCTTGGCCAGAGTCGAAGCAACATCTTGACCACCAGCTCCACATAGTCATCCAACAGACTCCTGGAGGACCAAGAGGAGGGGGCCGAGGATTTTACACTACCAGGCACTGACTGTAAGGAACTGAAGAGACCGGCTCCAAGATTGTGGACTGGCTCTGTATAGGGCTCGTAGTCCGTTCCAACAAAACTGGTGGAACCAAAGTAGTAGTCTTTTCGGGCCCAAAAGCCTTCAGGTCCAAAGTCATACCCTTAGATAGCTTTTTAGCCGGCTCAAAAGCAGGAGCCGAAGAAGAAGCTCTTAGCCGACTAGTCAGACTTTGGGGATTGAGATGATTTGGAAGAGGTCTGGTTCCCTTCTAGCGTCTCAGCAAATGGAAGCAATCCCCTGACCATAACTTTATTTCTACGTTCCTGCAATACCCTAGAAATGAACCCATGACAAATGGAACAAGAGTCTTGAAGGTGTAACGCACCTAAACAGTAGACACACCTAGTGTGCTCGTCAGTTAGAGACATTTTCTGAGAACAGGAATCACACTTTTTGAAGCCTGACTGCTTCATTTCTTTTCCTTCCTAAGACATAGTGAAAAACAACAACTACAACAAACACTGCCCAGGAAGCTAGGTTTTAGTGATAAGAAGGCTAGCAAAACTATCAAACTAGTAAACATGCCACACTATAAAAAGGTAACTATACATTTGCTACTCTAACAAAAAAAAAAAAAAAAAAAAAAAAGTAAACAGTCACGCAGGGAAGAGAAAGGGGGATAGCAGAGAGAACTCCAAGAAGATGTCTCCAACTTAAACAACTAAACCTCTAAGGAAGGGGTCGAATTAGAAGAAAAAGGTGCCCTCTGATTTAAACGGGCTACAGAAGGAAGAAGAAAGACAAACCCTCCAACTTAAACAGGTTCGTTAAGGGTTAAATAAGTTTTAAAGAACTGGATAGGGAGTTGTAGGCCTAACGGAAGCAACAGCCAACTACAACAAAACACAACAAGCAAAAAACTTAGGAATTCACCGCAAGCTTATACCTAAAAACACTGTCAACTAACAAAGAAAGTACAGTTGTGTACACTTACCATAAATGTAGATTTTCAAGTGTATTCACTGTTGCAGTCATTACATTTGGGTAATCTGCTGGCAGGTTGCCCTCAGTCGGCCTGAATAACAAAGTCTTGGGTCCTGAGTCGGCTGCGGTCTCCTCTTCCATGAGGTCAGGTCGTCAGGGGTATTAAAACATGCAGCCGACGCCATTTTAATCAATTTTTCTTGCCCCAGATGTCAGGTGCCCTCCAAATGGGGAGCAAAAAAAAAAAAAAAATATATATATATATATATATATATATATATATATATATATATATATATATATAAACTGTAAATATATAAATGCACTTTAGAAACATAAACTTTACCTTCAACTAAAAGCAAATACACCACAAAGGCTTTGGAGTATAGTGAAGGAAAGAAAACATATAGAAAGGGGGCTGGCGGATGGGTAATCCGGACTGCAACAGTGAATACACTCTAACATCTACATTTATGGTAAGTGTACACAACTGTACTATGTTCTTCGTGTTTAACTGTTGCAGTCATTACATTTGGGTAGAATCCCAAAGCTATGGCTGGGAGGATGGAACTAAACAGCATTAGGAGCAGCTATAAGGCCCTGTAGGACTGCAGTGGCAAAGCCTGCCCTGGATTTAGATGAGAGGTAAATGATAATGCTTTGTGAACGTATGAACTGAGCTCCAAGTAGCAGCTTCTAGAATGTCTCTGGTAGGGACCCCACTGAGAAAAGCTGCTGAAGTGGAGGCAGCCCTGGTGGAATGGGATCTGATCCCCTTGGGCACAGGTTTGCCATGGTGCAAGTAGCAGAAACAAATGCAATGGCTTATCCATTTAGAAATAATCTGCTTTGATATAGCCTTCCCCTCTGATCCTGCAGCAAATGTCACCAGTAGTTGCTCAGACTTTTAGAGATTTTGTTCTGTTTAAGTAGAATCTTAGTTGTCTGTGTACATCCAATGAATGCAGAATCCGCTCCCCCTTGTTCTGCGGATTTGGGAAAAAAGTTGACAGGTGAATGGTCTGGTTAAGAGCCACACTGGATACCACCTTAGGCATAAAAGAAGGATTGGTCCTGAGGGCCACCCTGTCAGGGTAAAAAATAATGAAAGGCTCCACTGCCATGACAGCCTGTAGTTCTGAAACCCTTCTAGCTGAAGTGACTGCCAAAAGAAAAGCTGTCTTCCAAGAAAGAAATTTTATATCCGCAGTAGCTGCTGGTTCAAAAGGAGGCAGGGTGAGTTTTTCCAGCACAAAATTGAGGACCCATGCAGGAGTTGGTGCTCTCCTGGGAGGCCTTAAATTTTTGGCCCCTCTGAGGTACTGTTTTAGCAGTGGATGAGAAAAGAGGGGAGGGCTCTGTGTTGTAATGAGCCGAGATGGCAGAGGCATGGATTTTTATTGAAGAAAAAGATAGGCCCTTGTCAAGCATCTCAGTTAAAGTATTGTAAAATCTGAGGAATATTGGGCTTTGCTATGTCTATTCCTTGTGCTTGGTTCCAGCACAGAATCTCTTCCATTTATCAGCATAATATTTTCTAGTACTAGGTCTTCTGGCTTCCAAAATGACATCCATCACAGGTTTACTGAAAGATGTGGTTGGTAAAATTAGTTGATTAGCCATGCTGCAAGATTCAGAGTTTGGAGCAGAGTGGGCAGAATTTGATAGTTCTGCTGAGACAATAGGTGAGGAGTTTGAGGCAAGTACTACGGAGGAAGGTGAGACATATTTCTTAAAAGCCGTTACCAGTGTTGGCGAGGCCAGTCCAGAGCAATTAGAATCATTTTTGTTTTTTTCTGTCTGACTTTTAGTAAGATCTTGGAGAGAAGAGGCAGAGGGGGAAAGGCATAGACTGACAGGTTTTTCCAGCTGAAGGATAGAGCATCCACTTTCCATGCTTTTTTGTGATGAATTCTTGTGCAGAATTTTTGTCCAACTGATAGAAATTGGGAAGCCCAGACATAGATCTATTTGCCTCTCCCCAAAACTGTGTTAACATGCTGAAGATCTGTGGATCCAGTTTCCATTCGTGCGGGTCCATAAGATGTCTGCTTAGGTCGTCTGCCAGAGTATTTTGCTTTCCTGGCAGGAATTGAGCTTGAAGATGTATTTGGTAAGTCAAGGCTGTGTTCCACAAGGCCATGGCTACTCTGCAAAGGGGGTAGGAATGGCTACCCCCCTGCTTGTTTATGTACCACATAACTGTGGTGTTGTCCATCTTTATCAGTAGTTGTCCTGGATGAAGTAAGTCCTTGAAGGCTGTCAGAACAGCTAGCATTTCTTTCTGGTTGATACGTAGATACAATTGGTTTGGGCTCCATTTGCCCTGAATGCATCTCCCTGCCAGGTGGGCCCCCCAAGCATAGTCTGATGTGTCTGTAGTTAGGGTGTGGGTGGCAGGGGGTAGAGTAAATGACAGTCCCTTGTTTTGGTGACATGTGTCTGCCCACCAAAGAAACTCCTGTTGCAGGCAGGGAATGACAGGAATCATTGTTTCCAGGCTGTAACAATGTTGACTCCATAAGCTTTTTAGGTACCATTGAAGTTTCCTCATATGCAGTCTCGCATATGGAATTAGTAGAATGCAGGATGCCATGAACCCCAAAGCCTGCAGAATTTGTCTTGCAGATAACTGGATTTTTGTTGCCATTTGTTTGAAGTATGTTGTCAATTGCAATTGTTTGTCTGGCGTGAGGTAAGCCATCTGGGCAGTTGTATTCAAGCTTGCACCCAGGAATGTAATTATTTGAGAGGGTACCAGTTGCGATTTCTTTTCGTTTATGGTGTACCCTAGGCATGCTAGAAGCCTTTTTACAAACGCCAGATGTTGAAGGAGAGACTGTCCTTGTCCTCTGCCTGAATGAGACAATCATCCAGATATGGATAAATTTAAATGCGTCTTTGTCAGCAAAATGCGATTACTGGTGCCAGGCACTTTGTAAAGACCCTGGGCGCAGTAGATAAGCCAAAGGGCAGTGCAGAGAATTGGTAATGCAAAAAGCCTGCTTTGAAGTGGAGGTATCTTCTGCAAGATTCCCTTATTGGGATATGCAGGTATGCCTCTTAAGTCTAGAGTTACCAACCAGGCATTCTTGCCTAGCATAGGCAGTAGCTGTTGTAAAGTCAGCATTTTGAATTTTGGAATGTCCAGGAATGTGTTCGGAACTGATAAGTCCAGCATTGGACGCCATGATTTGTCTTTTCTGGGTACCAGGAAAAGTCTTGAATAAAATCCTTGTCCTTTTTCCTTTTCTGGTACCGGCTGAATAGCCCCCATATCCATGAGGGACATGACTTGTTTCTGGGCCTCTGCCCACTGGTTTTGTGGCAGATCTGGCCATCCGTTTGGAACTGGCAAAGTGTGGAAATGAAATCTGTACCCCTGGGATACTATATTTAATACCCACTTGCCCTGCGTAATCAACTGCCAATTTTGAGCATGAAGTGCTAGTTTTCCCCCCAGGGGGCTGCCAAAAGAGAAGTGCTTGGAGATGGTAGAGGAAAGTCATTGAGACTGCTTACTGTAGGGTTGTGCTTTGTTACCTCCAGATTTGGAGGTGGAAGCACCCCATTGCTTTGACCTGTAAGATCCCTGTGATTGATATCTGGAGCCTTTGGAGCACCTGGGTTTGCCCCGAGTGGCTCTGTTGGACACAGGAAAGGACCAATTCTTAGTAGGCCAGTGCCTACTGAACCTGGGTGGCTGCACTTGCAAGAAATCTTTTACAGTTTGCATAAATTTAGCTTTGTCTTCCATTTTCTTTAAAATCTCTTCTGCCTTATTACCAAACAGACCATCATGCTGTAAAGGGGCATCCAACAATTTAGCTTTAACATGATCAGGCAGATTTTATTCCTTGAGCCAGGGATGCCTTCTTATCACAGATCCAGTTATGGCGGCCCTGCAAGAGGCCTCCAAGGAATCAATATCATATTGCAAAGTATGCTTTCCCACCTGTTCTGCTGAATGCAATAAATCCTGTAACTCTTTATTTTCCACACAATCAGAAATCAACATTATTTTCTGTTTCAGTAAGCCCATAACATGCTGTTGATATTTAAGCATATGAAAACTGACAGTTTAAAGCCCTGATTGCCAAGGTTGCAGAGGTACAAACCTTCTTACCCCATCTATCCAGCTCCCTGGAATATCTATCAGAAGGGGTAGGATTTTTGGCTCTAGAAGCCTTAACACCCTTGAGACCCTGAGAAATAGTCTCCGGATCAGCCGCAGGATTTTTGAAAATAAATTTGTGGCAGTCAGGAACCCTGTAATATCTGTCTGGCTTACTAGGAGCCGGAGGCAGGGAATCAGAGGCCATGCTAGATTCCGAGAACACATCATCAACAATGTCTAATGCAGGAGGTATTGCCAAAGGCCTATGCAGAGGAAGAAGAAGAAAATCCCCAAGCCTCTTTTTTGGTTCAGAGAAGTCCTGACTCTCCCAGTGAAAATGTTCCCTTAAAGTATGCAAAGTTTCTCCAAAAGAGTAATCCTCACGAGGAGATGCAGATGGGATGGATTCTTCTACATCAGAATCCTCATAAGGTGGAATAGAAAATTCCTGATCAGAAGAAGAACCAGAAGAAATGGAAACCTGATCTGAAGATTCATAATCAGTGCCCTGCCTAGGCCTCTTAGCAGGGGGGGGGGGTTTGGGAACCCCTGATCAAGGTAATTAAATCCTCAGCCACTTTGATCATTTGTTTTTTAGGCATAGGGGCCTGAGCACATGGCTCACGCGTCGTTTTTTAAGAAACAGAAGTCTGTTTTGATCTTGTTTTTGTTGATGGCGTCTGTTTAATATAAAAATGTTGAGGCCTGAAAACACCCTCAGAAGCCGGTGCCTGCTCAGCGGCTCCAGACCCATCCAAGGGAGAGACATCCGCGGGTTCAACACTTTGCAAATCTCATGGCATACCGGACTCCGAATGGGTCTCTGTAGAGGCCCGCGACTCAAAAGTAGTTGGTATCAGGGGCTGCGAAAGCACCTCACTGAGGACTGGTGAACCGGCGACTGGCTTAGGAGAAGCTTCGTCATCGGTTTTGGACCTCGACGGACTGTCTTTTTCCTTGCGTTTTTTATGAACTCCAGTAGTCTGATTGCTAACTGGCATTTCAGGGTAGTTAAATCTTGAACCAAATATTTAAAAGCAAAAATATACCGGCGCTTAATAGTACGTTGGTTAAATTTAGCACAAAACCGACAGCAAAGCACATTGTGATCAGGGCTTAGGCAAGGAATACAGTACAAATGAAAATCCTTATGAGGTATTTGCTTCCCACAAGTAATGCAATTAAACTTTTACTGACATCGGTAAGGAGCAACAAAAAGTTTCCCCAATGGGGTACTTAGCTTTAGTTTGAAGACTTCAGTTCTGAAACTCGAAAATTTCAGGAGTCGGCCGACCGGCACTTGCAAACTGCTTCTGCTTCGGGCACCGCACGGCAAGAAAGACCGATTAAAATGGCGTTGGCTGCATGTTTTATACCCCTGACTTCATGGAAGAGGAGACAGCAACCGACGCAGAACCCAAGACTTTGTTTTCAGGCCGACAGAGGGCAACCTGCCAGCAGATTACCCAAATGTAATGACTGCAACAGTGAAACACGAAGATCAATATTTATACCAATTACTTAGAAAAAACAGAATACTATTAAAAAGGCATTTCACTTAGCCTGAGCCTAGTGAGAAGCACCCGATCTACTTTAGCGGCAAACAAGATCCGGGTTATCTACCCTAAACATGATGGGATAGAGTATAGCCTCGAGCCAGTGGAAGCTCTCGAACTGTAATAGTAGGCCGAGTCGGAACCAATGCTCTGTTCCGAACCAAACCAGATTGAATGAAGGCCAGATAGGAAATTATAACATTAAAATGGGCCTGTATGAAGCTTGGTCTGATGGATCTTTACCCTCTTTATCTACAACAGCTACCACTGCTTTCTTCCAGAATGTTGGTACTTCTCCACCTCTTAAAATACTGTTAAACAAAGCCTTCCAGATTTTTATTATTTTTTCCCCTTCTAGCTTCCAAACTTCCACAGGAATACCTGTAGATTGGTTATACATCACAATTTTATCTCATCTCCTCCTAACCATTAGTAACAGAGCCTCATCCACCTCTAACCTTGGCATACTTAATTCTTCCATAAACATTTCCATTTGGATATTTTCTTGCTTTCCATAATTCTCTGCTTAGAATTTCTAAAATATTTCTAATACCTCTACAGGATCTCATTACCTTCCTTGTTATACTTCTCTTGCCAGAGTCATCATGCTAAAAGTTTTTGTGCTCTACTGGTTATTATCAAAAAAGTTGCTCAACAGCAATCTTTCTAAACTCATGCATATTATCAAGGTACTCCCCTTATTTTCCACTTAGCATTATGCAGGTGATTCTTTTCTTGTTCTGTGAGATTCCCCCTATTCTGCAATATTTTAACATTTGTCAATCTTTCTAAAGAACTGTTAATTTTTAACCATAGCTCCCTTTCTTTTATTTCAACCATATTTTTAAACTCCACCTCACTGTTATCCCACTCCCTAGCTATATTTTCAGAAAAAAATTTCTATCCTCTAATAGCTCCTGAATAATCTTCACTACCCATTCCATAAATTCCGCTTTTTTCAACAGATAGGTGGGAAAGCACCAGTATCTCATTTTTATTTCACAACTCTGTGCAATTATAGTTATTATTGGCACATTATGTGCAACAGTTATTGGGTGTGCATCAAGACCTTCAATTAAATGCACTCATTCATTTGAAATGTAAATTCTGTCTAGCGTAGCCCAGTTTCTATATCTTGGGGAATAATAATTAAATTCACTACAAACTCTTAGTATTGAATTCACATCTTCCATGCCAAATATTTGAATAGATTTCTTTAAAAATCTATACTTCTTTGTAATATTTTCCCCTCTGGGTCCACCAAACACGTTTCACAAATCAAATTTCAGTCCCCACCTAAGGGTAATATTCCTTGCTGAAAGCTAATTATTTCTCTCAGAATTTCCTTATGCTCCATTATAGCAGTTTTAAGTGGAATATAAATACATGCCAGTGTAATCCTCCTCTCTTGCCAGTGGTCCCTTAGCACTACAAATTTGCCATTATCATCATATTTTTTTATCCTCTTCCATCACTAATGGGGTACCTCTTACAAGTAATGTAAGTTCTCCTATTTTCCTTTGTCCCAGGTATTCCAATGAATAATCCTCCTGAAAACCTTTATTATCCCATTCACATGTTCAGTTCTAAGTATATCTCCTGTAACATAGGTATTCGGATGCTACATTTTTATCATTAGTTCACTACTCTTTCTTTTTTATATTTATCTGCGAGACCACTTACATTTAAAGACATTACAGAAAGCATCACTGCATTAAAGTTATTATTCCCACCTTTTATGTATAATAACTTTTGTTAAATGTCTAGTTCCAACTTTTGTGTTGTATGCATACACTGTTTGACATTAGGGTGACAGAAATGTATTCAAAAGAACTGTCATGTAAAATATGGGGGAGTAACAGCATTTTATTAAAATGGAATGCAAATTGCCTTTCAGGTACATAAAAAAAATAAAAGTAATGAATCATATTAAAATGTTTACAGTGCAAATATCAATGCCATAAGAGATGCATTTGGATAGAATTGAGCATGTGAATTTGACAAAGAAAAGAGTGGATATTCAGCAGAATATCAGAGAGAAAGGAAATGCAGAATGATGACACAGATCACAAGAAGGAAAAAATGACTGCTAGAATTGTGACAGTTTGCTTTAACTGGCAAAAAGGAGGATTGTACTGGTATGTACTTATATCCCACATAAACTACTATTATGGAGCTTACAAGAATTATGGGAGAAAGAAAAAACATTTTCAGCAGGGAATATTGTTTATGGGCAGGGACTGGAACATAATTTGCAAAGTAAGAATGCATCAGGGATCTAAGAAGGCAAGATGCAAACAAAAGTGGGTAGATTTCTAAATAAGTTTGAGAATGTCTGGTATGAAGATGTGGATTCAGTAGCAGGATCATGCAGAATTTACACATTCCACAAATTCAGCTTCAAATTAAATAAATGAAAGTTGTTGCCCTCTATTTAGAAATAAATTCTAAAATACGAGAAGGGAGGAAAGCTGACAACTGCAATGATCTCTATTTAAATTACTAAATGCATTCTTTGTGCAACTAAAAATGATCCTAGCATTTGGACTGCTTTGCCACAAAACGTGTGAAGAAGCGACAGTCTTCCAGTGTTTTGCAAATTGATTAAAAAAAAAAAAAAAATATATATATATATATATATATATATATCAAACATTGCTGGAAATCTTGCTTAAACCACACCTGCAAATACTCTAGTCTACATGTACATACCATTAAGGACAAACGGTGCTTTTGACACTTGTTCACAAACTGGGAACACTTTCCACAACTGCAGATTTTGAAAATAGATAAACATTTGATCTACCCATAATGTCCCAGTCAACTAGCAATATCTCAGCTCTCGTTTGCTGCCATCTCGCAAAGACAGAGCCCTCTCGGAGACCTATTTTGGCTAGTGTTTTTGTGATTAATTACTTCTCTTATAACCTTTCATTTTTATCCTCTGTTTATCACCCCCCTCTCCTAATTGTTATATACTGGTTTTCTCCCAATTACTCCTTTTAATTACTGTTTTCCACTTTTGGTAGTTTCTGTCGTACTACAGCTGGTAACAATCTTCTTCATAATCTTTCTACCCTTTAAAGGATATTGTACCACTGTTTGTAGTCAACTTAATTAAAAAAAGAAATTCTTTACTTATTCTTCTGCTCTTCCCCCATTTCAAGGCCTGTTATTTTCTTCAAAATGGCCAAAACATCAACAGGTTTTAAAGTGCACTTCCAGTGGGAAAAGCATTCACATTCCTGATGCCCACAGCGAGTGTGTCTACTGCCTTGGAGAATTACCCCCTCAACAATGACTGCTCCATTTGTACTGCCTTTAATTCTACAGCACTCAGTGACAGATGTAATAAGTTAATTCTTAAGGGTATGCTGCCGCCTTCTTCTTCTTCAGGGGGTCAAACCCCCAGTAAACTTGTAAAATCATGTTCGGAGTCATAGGAACCTCGCAAAAGATCACCCACCCATTCTCTGAAGGCTACTGCATTGGCTTAATTGCAGCCTCTTCAAAAAGTTCAGAAAAATTCAGATCAGACTTCTTCAGACCCTAAGAAAAAACACTAATCCCACATCCTCAGCTCTGACTGTTATTCTAAGACTCCTCAAACTCACTCATCTGGGCTCACCATTGAAAGAGTTTCTCCTCGGCATTATTTTGGAGAAAAGGGGAATACAGCTGAAGAGAGAGTCTAGAACCCAATCAACCAACTCTTGCATTAGGTCTTACAGAAGTCTGTCAGAAGCCGACATGGATGCTATGATGAGGGAAACTCCTCAGAGTCGGATTCAGAAAGGTTATTCCATCCCAGTCTCATCAGATCTGTGAGTTTCCCATCCACTTCTGACACACTGATTTCTCCTTCGCCGATCCATCCCACAGTTTCACAGCCCTCAGATCTAAAAGCACCAAAAGTGTCAATGTCGGATCCGAAGAGGACTAGGTCTTCAAATCGGACTGCCTCCCCGACTAGTTCCTCCCCAGTTCCTTTGGATCAGGATGAGTATCGGAACAAAATGTCAGCGCAGATCATGGTGGTTAGGTTTGTCTCCAATGATATTAGAGCCATCATTGTTACTTGGAACTTCAGCGTTTAACTGCTCAGATCCGACTCATTCCCTCAATGCACAAATCCAGGCAGGATCAAGGCTTGGTAGCTTCAGAGGTTTTAACTCTGGTGTTGCCAGTCATGGCGTCTCCTGGTCCATCTGCCTTTGAAGTGGCGGGGAGGGCTTTCTCTCGACTGAGAGATTCAATTACTTTTTCATCCTTGGATCCTACATCCCTTCCTCCTTTGGGTCAGAGCACTGATCCCATCAGGCCTAATGCACAAGGACAGCCAGTACCATCTAGCATACAGACATTCCACACCAAGGAACTTCCTCTCTCTTTGGATATCTCTCCAGAATAGCCCACTGAAGAGGTTCCATGAAAGAGAACATGCAAAAGGAGACACAGATTCCCCTATGGAATCTCTCACTGAAGATATTGACTTTGACGAAGAAGGGTCCCCCAGATCACCAGATGAGGTCTCCTTCAGAGAAATCCCTGAAATCCTTAAACAAAAAGGTGAATGGTCTTCAGATACTACCAACTCAGAGGAGTAAGTTTTTCTGGAAACGTTTGGGTCCAGCACATCTATGTCTTGGGTGACACCCCGGCAGATGAGCTTATCAATTTCATCTCTTGCCAGACACTGAAGGAACCAGAATCTGTTGAACCCATTCCCAGATGGGCAGATAAAATTTTGGCACTGCCAAAGGACTGATCACATTGGAGAAAAAGGAGTCCCCGCAGACACTATGGTTGTGATGGCAGCCACTAAAAAGGAGCTAATGTAGCAGGACTCCTCAGGCCATCCCCCTAATAGAGAGTCCAGGGCATTAGACAGGTTTGGAAAAAGCATATTTGCTCCAGCAACCTTTGCCTTGAAGTCTCTGAATTACTTGGTGGGATTTGACCATGGAACTTTCCAAATCTCTCTCGAAGTCCACCTCCTTGGAGGACTACAAGAGATCCTCTTCACAGTTGGTCACTCGCTATTATCCATTACTAATATGTCCATGAGGTTAATATCCCATGTTGCAGAGGGTACCTCATGGGCTGCTAGTTCAGACAAAGCCATTAGGAGATGCACCTGGATGCATTTATGTAACTTTGTGAAGCCTTTCATGTCTTCTTTCATCAATACTTCTTTTAATGGAATGTCCTTGATTGGCCCTACTGCGAAAGAAATGCCTTCCCGAAGTGACAAGATGGAAAGACCCTGTCTGCCATAGGGATACACTTTTCTACCAGTCAATGATCCTTTTCCTGGAATCAAAGAGGAGGCAAAATTAGAAGTTATGTACCTACCATAACGTTCCATGTTAGTTTTCTTCTCGCCTTCTTTCTTGCTGGATGGGTTCAGAGTCGAACCTCGGCTCGGACTCGGCCACTCAAAGCTCGAGAGCTAGTTCCACCGGCTCGAGGCTCCCCTATATCCCACAATGCTATGCGGTAACTCTCAGATCTCGTTTGTAAGCTAGGCCCAGCTAGAAAAATTCCATTATATGGAAAGGATACAAAGGTCACAAAACAAACTCCTCTAGGTCTGTCCAGGCTAGGGGAAAGGAGGGTGGGACGCAAGAAAGAAGGCGAGAAGAAGACAACTAACATGGAACGTTATGGTAGGTACATAACTTCTAAATGTTAAGTTGTCTATCTCGCCTTCATTCTTGCTGGATGAGACCGCGTCCCTAGCACCTTGTCCCGGGTGGCCTAATGGAACAGACTCTTGAGTACAGTGGAACCAAAGTTGGCTCGATCCCTAGAGGCCAAGTCCAACTTATAATGAGAAATGAAAGTATGGGGAGAAGCCCAAGTAGCTGCAGAACAAATCGAGTCAATAGGCAGTCTATCTTGGAAAGCTACAGATGTGGCTAAGGCTCTAGTTGAATGAGCCCTGGGTTTGGTTGGCAACTGTTGACGTCTGATCTCATACACAAAGGTAATCAACAAAGTAAGCCATCTAGAGAGAGATACCTTAAAAATTGGAAGGCCCATTCTACCTTCTGCATAGAAAACAAACAGTTGATCAGACTTCCTGAATTGTTTGGTCCTGTCCAAATAGTACCCAAGTTGGCGATGAACGTCTAACCAATGTAATTTCTGTTCTGATCTGTTCGAATAGTTAGGAAAAAACACAGGAAGATCAATGGTTTGATTCAAATTTGCCGGTGAAGCTACCTTAGGCAAAAAGGACGGGTTAGTACGTAAGGATACCCTATCCTTATGAAACATAAGATAAGGGGATCGACTACACAGAGCACGGAGTTCAGAGACTCTTCTGGCTGAAGTAATAGCTACCAAAAAGAGTGTTTTCCAAGATAGTAACTTCATTGAGCATGAAGCCGCAGGTTCAAAGGTAGGAAGAATTAAGGACGCCAGAACCAAGTTGAGAACCCATTGAGGAGGAGGATCCCTGATAGGTGGTTTGAGGAGAAAAACTCCCTTTAAAAAGGCTTTGCAGAGTTTGTGAGACATAATGGAGGACTCTGAGACTCCAACATGAAAGTTAGATATAGCTGCCAATTGAACTTTGATGGTAGACGGAGACGAACCTGAGTGAAAAAGTTCGGCCAAAAAGTCTAAAACTGATTGAATGGACGCAGTGAAAGGATCTATATTCTTTGAATGCGCCCAACAGGAAAAACGTTTCCACTTACTATGATAAATCTTCCGAGTGGACGATTTATGAGAGGCTATCAAAATATCTCGAACTGAGTGAGATATTAGAGGAAGCCTGGCTAAAGTTGGAATTGGAGAAACCACGCTGTGAGGTTCAGAGAAGGGAGGGAGTGGTGCAACTGACCCGACTGATGGGTCAAGAGGTCTGGAACTGGGTCCAGATGCCAGGGTTGCTCCAACAGATAACGGTGAAGAAATAGGAACCAAACCTGTCGAGGCCAGTAAGGGGCAAAGAGGATCATGGAAGCTTTCTGAGCGATGGCTTTCTGTATCAGTTGAGATATCAGTGGGAAGGGAGGAAAAGCATACAGAAGTCCCCGGGGCCAATCGTGGACTAGAGCGTCTCTGCTGGGGTGGCCTGGTTGAGGAAAGAGGGTGAAAAAATCGTTGCACTTGCTGTTTTGGGGAGTAGCGAAAAGGTCGCAGCAAGGCCGGCCCCACTTTCGAAAAACTTTCTCCAACACTGAATTCTTCAGAGACCACTCGTGAGGCATGAGAATAGCTCTGCTCAATTTGTCCGCAATCACGTTGGACTTCCCGGGAATGTGCGTTGCTAACAGAAACTGCTGAGAAGAAATCGTCCATTGCCACAGTCCGAGTGCCTCTCGACATAGAGGGTAGGATCTGGTTCCACCTTGTTTGTTGATGTACCACACTACCGACATATTGTCTGTCTGAATTGCTATAGTCCCTATGGGAAGAGAGTCTTGTAGAGCTTGCAACGCTAGAAGCACTGCTCTCATCTCTAGGACATTTGTGCAAGTGGCGTTCGAAAGTTTGCCACATGCCTTGGACTGTCCTGCCCTGGTAATGCCCCCCCCACACCCGATCAGGGAGGCGTCCGTTGTCAGTGTAGCAACTGGAGGGGGAGGGACAAAGGGTCTCCCTAGGAAGAGCTGGGGGGATAAGATCCACCAAGAAAGATGATTCCTGCACGATTGTGTTATCGTAATGGAATGGGACATTGGAAGTTGTTGGTATGACCATTGTGTGAAGAGCATCCATTGTAAGATTCTCATGTGGAATTGGGCTAAAGGTAGGAGAGGGATCGCAGCCGCCATTATCCCTAAGACCTTCAGGATCAGTCTGACTTTGATCTTGCTGCTCTGCAAGACAAGAGAGACTTGTCTGTGTAGGTCTGCTATTCTCTGCTCTGTGAGTCTGGCTGACTTGTTGACTGTGTCTAGATTTGCACCTATGAAGGTAATAACACGATAGGGCGACAAGACAAACTTTTCGTAATTTATTGAAATGCCTAATGTTTGACACGTGTGGAAGGTGTAGTTTCTGGCAAGAAGCAGAAGATGCTTGGTGGGGGCTGTAAGGAGCCAGTCGTCTAAATACGGAAACACTTGGAATCCTTGTCGTCTCAGATGAGAGGCGACCACTGCCATGCATTTGGTAAACACTAGAGGGGCTGTAGCGAGTCCAAAGGGCAGGGCCCTGAATTGGAAATGACTGGTTCCCAGCCTGAAGCGGAGGAATCTCCTGGAGCGTCGGCACATTTTGATATGGTAGTACGCATCCTGGAGAGCTATAGAGCACATCCAGTTGTCCCGCCCCAATAGGGGTAGAATGGACTGTAGCGTGACCATCCGAAACTTTGTTTTCTTGACAAACTTGTTCAAGTTGCTGAGATCCAAAATGGGTCTCCAGTCCCCTGTTATCTTTGGAACCAAAAAGAATTTGGAGTAGATTCCTGATCCTTGTTGGTCTGCTGGAACTGGTTGAATGGCTCTTTTTGCAAGCAGCTTTGAAATTTCTAGCGCTGCTTGCTCCCTTTGACTGGGTGGAATGTCTGGAAGGGATTTTTGGATTGCTTTGGAATGCGAAGGAAAGGGATTCTGTGGCCTTCGGAAATGACAGACTGTACCCACTTGTCTTGAGTTAGGGATAGCCAGGCTTCTGGGTACAGAGATAATCTTCCCCAGACTGCCTCAGAAGGTGGACAGTCGGGCAACACCTCAGGGATGCTGAAAGGGCTTGTCGGAGAAGGTTTCTCGACTGCCCCGATTCTGCGGGCCCCCTCTGCCTCTAGGGCGGCGTCTATTATTATTGTTCCCCCCTCTGCCTCTAGAGGGGAACTGACTCTGTGCGTCAGGCAAAACTCCCTGAGATTGTTTGCGGAACCACATCTTTCCCCCCTTCTGGCCTTTGGGGTAAGGCCTAGAAGGAGTAGAAAAACGGACTCCCACGGCAGAGAGAGTCTTGCCTTCAGTCTCGCACCTAGTCAGGGTTTCCTTCACTTGAGGACCAAAGAGGGATGATCCATCAAACGGGGAGTTAGTGAAGGACGCCTTGAAAGGGTCCGCAAAATTACATAGCCGCATCCAGGCGTGCCGACGTAGGGCTACACCTGTACCTGCCGCTCTGCTCGCTCCATCCGCCGCATACGAAAGGAGGCGCATGGAGGAGTTAACTATTGAATTGAGGGTGGCCAGCTGAGAGTTCATCCTATCCTGAAAACCCGCAGCTGTTGGATCCTTTAACATTTCGCTCGCTTCCTTGAGCAAATCTCTCTGGAGACGAGTGAAATGACACAGGTAATTCAGCGAGCGCATAGAAAAGGTCGCTGACGAGAACAACCGCTTCCTGTACCTATCCATAGTCCTGGATTCCTCGTTAGGAGGATGGACAGGCACTGAAGGATCAGCTAGCTCCTTCTTGGTGGCCCCAGCCACCACCATAGCATCCACAGAGACACCTTTGGACAAAAATTCTTTGTCCTTGGGAGCAGTGATAAATTTTGATGGTCTCCTGGGGGTGGGTTCCACTGAGTCAGGAGCCGTCCAGGCCTTCTTTGCCACCACTTGCATAAGGGGGTCAAAGGGAGGGGACACCCAGGAGGTGGAAGGGCGAGAGCCAAACGCCTCAAGATACACTGATTCATCCTCTGAAGGGTTGAGGGCTGGCCAATTCCCCCTCAGTTTTAAGATTTCGAGGATGTCTGCAAAGGAGACTTCTTCAGAGGGGAATGAGAGGAACCTTCAGAATCCTCTAAATCAGTGTTAGAGGTGACAGACTCAGGGGAGTCGATGTGCTTCCTCTTGCACTGCCTCTTCCTAGGAGACTCTCCTACCGGGTCAGGAGAGGCCTTGGAAGAGGAGATCATCCCCACTGGGGATACTTGAGGAGCTGGCTCTCTGCGATCCTGGATGAGGGAGTCAGCAGAAATCATCGGAGGCACCGTGGAGGGAGGGGCAGATGGAGGACTGTGGGGTTGAACCAGGTTCTAACACGCTCCTCATGACCTCGAAGGCACCCCTGTCAGGCAGAGCCAGAGGTCTCCGCTCCGAAAAGCTGAAAACCTCCCCCGGCACCGACAGTGATGGCTCCGAGGCCGATGTCAGAGCCGAACTCACCAGCGCCGAAGCTCCGAGAGGGAGAGCGGGGTCAGACAAGGGTCCAATGCCACTCGCCCCCTCGGAGCCGACGAGGGAAGTCCGGCGCCGAGATTCCTCCAAGGAAGATATCGGAGCAGACGACGGTACCGAAGACAATGGTATCGGTTCCAATGCAGCCACAGTCTCGGGTCCGAGCCGCCCCGGCTCCGAACTCAAAAGAGTCAGAGGAGGAACATTCTGAGAGATGGGATTAGCCATCGACTTGAGTCGGGCTTTGAAGCATCTGGGCCAGTGCCTCGGACTTAAGAAGTCGACTCACTACCCTCTGAAGATCATGATCCGATAGTCTTGACGATCTACAGGAGTGAGATCTATGGCTCCGTTCAGACAACAATGGTGATGCTGGAGCCGAATGAACGGAGCCGATAGATGGTGACCGGGACCTTTTCCTGGAGGTCGGTTCCGACAATCTGATCGGAGCCGACTCACCGGTGTCTACCTCGGCTCCGGCCGGAGCCGAGGAAATAGTAGAGACATGAGTTCGAGGATCATCGGCTCCAGCCGGAGCCGATGTTCGAACAGCCTTCGAAGTCCCAGAGGACGACTCAGATACCAGAGCCGAAGGTCTGGTAGGCTTCGAGGGTTTCCCCGAAGATTGAGTCGGGGGACCCTCTGGCTTCAATAAGCCCCTTAAAATGAGCTTATTTTTACGCTCCTGCAGGACTCTAGGGCTGAAGCCATGGCAAACAGCACATGAGTCCTGCAGGTGCAAAGGTCCCAGGCAGTATACACAAGAAGTGTGACCGTCTGTCAGAGACATCTTCTGACAGCACGAGTCACACTTTTTAAAGCCTGAGACCTTCGATTCCTTAGACATTGCTAAGAGAAAGTAATCACACACGTTCACACACACAGATTACCTTTAAATTAAATTAAACTAAGTTAGAGTAGTTTAAACTAATTTTAGTAACTAATTTCCTCAGAACAAAACCCAGACACTCCAACTACTAGGAAGGGAGGGACGGGGCCTAAAGTTTGAGGAAAGAACTCTAGAAGTTCTTGGAAAAAAAGGGAAAAATTTCTTTGAAAGGGGATGGAAAGAAACTCTACCTCAATAGGTTTTAACACAGAAAGGTAACTTAAAGGGGGCTAATTCTGTCAAAAGCTTAGTTTTAAATAACTAACCTGAAGAGCCGGTTGAAGAGCACCTCGATAGCTATAGCGGCAAACGAGATCTGGGGAGTTACCGCCTAGCATTGTGGGATATAGGGGAGCCTCGAGCCGGTGGAACTGGCTCTTGAGCTTTTAGAGTGGCCGAGTCGGAGCCGAGATTCGGCTCCGAACCCATCCAGCAAGAATGAAGGCGAGATAGACAACTTAACATAATGTAGTTTAAAGTCCCAGGGATGTTTACAGGATTCACGTGGGGAAAACTCTTCCAGAGGCAGAAGGGGGAGTTCACATGGAATACCCCATACTCATGGCAGAGGAGGCCGACAAAACCATGCTCTCCAAGTTTTTTTTTCATATACACCCATTTAGAGCTCCTGAAGGGTTGCCCAACTGCCCATCTCCAAAGGCAGTTGGGGGGCACTTGTCTTTGTACCCAGATGCCTTGGCTTCTATAACAAAAGATTCTTGGGTGGTTAAAATAATATCCAGAGGTTGTTTCATACCATTTTTCCAGATACTCCCAACCAAAAGAAGAATGTTTCCTGACATCCCACCCAGTCAGAGAAAAGCTGCAGCTGATTTTCGAAAGTTGCTAGACAGACACAGAGAGTCATCCAGGTGGTCTCACCGGACCAAAGAGGATTTGGAACTTACGCAGGGTTCTCTTTTTTTTTTTTTTTGCCCAAGACCAGGAACCCGAGACCAATTCTGGATCTAAGCAAACTGAAGCAATTGGTGAAGAAGCAAACTGAAGCAATTGGTGAAGAAGTCAAAGTTCTAAATGGTCATGTTTCATTCCGTTCTGCCTTTTTTATGCAAGGAAGACTGGATGTGATCAAATGATCTTCAAGACATGTCATGTCTTGTTATTATAGATGAACAGATGATCACAAAGACTTCTGTGCTTTACTATCAGTTCAGAATCCTGCTCTTTGGTCTCAGGTCACACCACAGCCCCCAGGATGTTTACAAAGTGTATGGCAGTGGTGGCAGCTCACCTGAAACTGCTGGGATTTAGAGTTTCCATATCTAGGAAACTGGCTCATCTACAAGCTGTACATAGCCTGGAATTCATAGGTGCTCAGTTGTGCACAAAAAGTCAGATAGCCTCTCTTCCTTTACATTGGGTAGACACAATCAAGTTTCAGGTACAGCAAAATTCTTGCTCACCCTTCTCCTCCAGCCAGAGTTGTCCTTTGGGCTCTACATTCAATAACAGCGGCCATAACCTTAGCTCAAAGCAGCTTGTTTTTATATGCATGTTCTCCAATGGACTCTAGCTATTTAGTGGTCTACTCTGAATCATTCTTTGTCCTTCCCAGTCAACTCACCAGAGTCTGCAAGGATCATCTTCGTTGGAGGATTAAAATCTGACATTTACCTATGCTGTCCTTTTATTCTGTCCCCTCCAGTAGCCACAGTAACCATGGACTTCTCCCAATGGTGGTGGTGGGAACATTTCTTCCAACAGATAGACCAACACATATGGTCCCCCCAAGACGCCAATTCACATATCAATGTCCTAGAGAAGACTGCATTCCTACTAACGCTGCAGGCCTTTCAAGATATTCTTCCCTTCGGGACAATAATGATACAAACCGACAACAATGGGTTGGTATATCAACAAATGGGGGGGAGGCTGTCCTACCCCCTTTTCTGAGAGGCAATGAGAGTGTGGTAGTGGGCTACCTCCTCCAACTGCTTTCTTATGGCAATGCACATACCAGGAAAAAATCAAACCCTCAGCTTTGGCCGGCTAAGAACTTGCTGTATTCAACTGGACGTATAAGAGAATTTAAGTACCTTTATCTGCACTTTTTTTTTAAAAAAAAAATACAGTATTTAAATTGATTTTAACTGTGTGTTGCAGGAATATTAACTGAACTGGAAGTTTTGACTCTGCTCTTCAGTTAGTCCCAGCCACCCTCCCGGTTTTTGTTTTGGTGTTAATCTTAGTGGCCTTGAAACTGCCCGCCCCTCTTGTAAATTTGTGTTTGGATACTCCTTCTGGGCCAATCTCATTTGCTCACTCAACTGAGTGCAGTGAGATCATATTCTGATTTCAGGCACTCCTACTGTGTACAAAGAGAGCATCTGGGAAAAAGAAAAAAAAATTAAGCTTGTTTCCTGCCTTTCCTGTTAAGTGGTATAGACTATTTGGAGGCTTCTGAGCCCCCAAGCCCTTCTGTGTTGGAGGGAAGCCTTCAAGCTTAGTTTTTTTTCTTATAACTAGCCAGTTTTCTAGTTTCAGTACTCAAATCTGTTTCTTTGATCTCAGCACTTGTTCAGGAAAAAAAAAAATCATCTGCTTTTACTGTACTTGTGTTTCTACCTACTTTATTTTACTTTTGCATCATCTTAAAAGTACTCAATTGTATTTATTACTGCTTGGTGTAAGTCATTCTAAGCCTTTTGGTTTAAACACTTGGGCTTCAGGCCAGTGGTTTTGCACTGAGAGGGTTTGTGGTCTGCACTGTAGTGGCAGAACAGGTAGCTTACATCCTTCTAGGTTGGGAACTGCTGATTGAGGGCTCAGTGTCTGTTATTCTAAAAGTGTATTAATTCTGGTTTAAGCACTTGGGCTTTCAGGCCAGTTATTTTACATTAAGAGGGTTCGTGGTCTGCACTCTTGTGGGAGGAGAGGCTGGACTCTGCCCTTCTGAGCTGGGAATTTCTGGTTAAAGGCTTATAGTGCATGCATATCTGAACTGCTTCTTACTGAAGTTGGTGCGCCTTGTTTGCTGTGGCATAGACTGGATTCGGGCCTGCTGGATCTAGCTTTGTTTGTGTAACTTGAGCACTAATACAGGCATTCTCTAAAGTATTCAATTGTATTTATTACTGCTTGGTAGTAACTTGATTAAAGTGTAGCTATCATTCTAAGTCTTTTGGATTAAGCACTTTGGCTTCAGACCATTTGTTTTACATTAGGAAGGTTTGTGGCATGCACTGTGGGGGCAGGACAGGTAGCTTTCATCCTTCTAAGCTGGGAACTGCTGATTGAGAGCCCAGTGTCTGTTATTCTTAAAGTGTATTAGTTCTGGTTTAGGCACTTGGGCTTCAGGCCAGTTATTTTACATTAAGAAGGTTCATGGTATGCACTCTTGTCGGAGAAGAGGCTGGACTCTGCCCTTCTGAGCTGGGAATTTCTGGTTAAAAGGTTTATAGTGCCTGAATATTTGAACTGTATCTTACTGAAATTGGTACACCTTGTTTGCTGTAGCATAGACTAGATCCAGGCCTGCTGAATCTAGCTTTATTTATATGCTTGTTGTTTGTTTGCTTGTTATTTCCCTGGAACGCTAATTCCACCAAATACGCAGCTTCTCAGCGCTTCTGTGGATCACTAGTGATATCTGCATTGCTTACTGTACTTATTTCCTTGTTTCACTTGAAAGAAAGTTACTGTTTGTCATTTTTGCATTTAAGTTACCTGTAACACATTGCACTTAAGTTACCTGGCACTTGCACGCTAAAGCAATTATATAAGTCAGCACTAAAAATTAAAAGCACTACACCCTCACTCCCCACTGGACCTTGTTTTCAATTATTAAGGAATTCCCAATATTATTCTAGCATGTCCAAAGGTCAGTTGTCAATCTCCTCTCCGGTCCAGCTGGTGAATCTGGGAATCTTGAGGCAATGTTACAACTGCCTCATGTACACAGACAACCCTCTCCTCCTCCCAACAAATTCCAACACATGTGAGAGATGCAACCTTATAGCCATACTGGAGGCTAAGCTCTCTCAACTCAGTACTGGCGTAACCAGTCAGGAGGAGAAGGAAACCACACTCACTACAATTCCAGTCTCACATAGACCTACCACGACAGCAAACCAAACACATAATCACACAAAAACATACTCGGAGGCTCCAAATAAAGATCTGCCTAAGCAGCAGAGACCTCCAAAGCAGACAGCCAAGCAACAGCTACCCCAAAACAAAACACGTGCAACACATATCTCACAAAGCCAGTGTGCCGAACAGTCCCAGCCCTTAAGACTAAACAACACACCTGATACACTTGTAATAGGTGACTATCGTCAGGCACACTGACGTCCCACTAACCAGGCTGAACAATGAGAGGGTCACGGTGAGCAGCCTGTCGGGCGCTAGGATCCGCCACATAACACAAGCACTCAGGTCACTCCAAGGCAAGTACAAATATGACTCAGTCATTGTCCATGCTGGTGTGAATGACCTGAGATGTACCTCCCTGGACTACATGAAAAGAGACATAAAGGAGCTCTCTGAGCATGTAGCCCAGGCCGGTATGACCCTGACCTTGAGTAGCATCTTACCCTCACCAAGAATGATGCCACAATATGAAGACAAGATGATCAATTTCAACAATTGGCTTAAGTACTGGTGTCATTCAAAGGGGATCCAATGCCTGTCAGCTTGGGATGATATCCTCCACAAGCCACGATGCTTCACTAGGGACGGCTTGCACCTGTCACCCCTGGGCTTTTGGATATTGGCAAAGGCTCTTGCTACCCCCATAGTGCCTTTTTTAGGCAAGGCTCAAAAGACAAACCCACCTCCATAGGTATCACAAGGGATAAGAAACTAAGAGTAATGCTACTCAACGCCAGAAGTCTAAACCTCAAGATGCACGCACTTGAAACTCTCCTTAGCATGGAGAACATTGATATCTGTGCAGTAACAGAAACCTGGTTCAGGGCACCTGAGAGCACCCCAGCACTACCAGGTTATACCTCATACCATGCTTTTCGGCCCCAAAACTTGGACCGAACCACAAAAGAAGGGGGAGTATCGATATTCAAAGATACCCACACCTCCAGGTTGGTGGCAAGGCACGAAGCATCAGAGACTATCAATGTGCAACTAACAGTGGGTAAAACTGCCTTCCAGTTTATAGCCTGCTACAGACCACCCTCCCAAATCCAGGAACCCCACTCGGCCTTTCTGAGAACACTGGAAAATATGAAGGTCTCTCCAAACACCATTATATTGAGCGACTTCAACTACCCTAACATAGACTGGGAGCATTACTCTAGCTCCAACACCCTAGCCCAAAGGTTCCTAGAATTTATAAACTCAAATGCTACGGAACAACTTGTTACTACTCCCACAAGAGGGGAAAACATACTGGACCTGATCATCACCAACATGGGGACTCTATGCTCCAGACCAGAAGTGTATCCCTCACTGGTAAGATCAGACCATAAACTAATCTCACTGGATATTCACATCCCGACCCCACCCCCTGCCCAGAAAACCACAGTGAAAAACTTCTCTAAAGCAAATTTCACACTCCTCAAAACAGAGGTGGAATCCTTCAAAGCCCCCGGGCTTGTGGAAAATACAGCCCAGACCGCAGAATCCTTTAAAAACGCATTCTATGAACACCTTCAGGAATGCATGGATCATGCGATCCCAAATAAAACCAAGACCCAATCCTCCAAAGGCAGACATCCTGTCTGGTGGACCCCAGCCATAAACAAACTATACAATAGAAGGAGGAAGCTACTAAATGATAGAGCAAAATCCCAAAAAGGGAAGGCATCACTGATTAGTATTAGCAAAAAACTACGGGCACTCATAAAATTGTCTAAGGCCAGCTTTGAGAGAAAAATTGCACAGGACACCAAGGATAATCACAAGGCTTTCTTTAGTTATGTTAGGAACCTGGGTGGTAATTCCCAGATATGCTCAGAATTGGTCCAAAATGACGAAAAATACACTGAACCCACAGACATTGCCAACATCCTAGCTAACAGGTTCAGCGCAAACTTCTCCCCCCCCCTCCCCACCAAAAGGGTAAATATCTATCCCAGCAGAGTGCTGCCCCCCTGACATCTCAGATTCTCAAGTAAGAGCCGCCCTCTCAAAAGCAAAAAACACAGCATCAATGGGACCAGACGGTGTCCCGGGCTGCGTCCTACATGAACTCCAAGAAGAGCTAAACCCAAACATAAAACTACTGTTCAATCTCAGCCTTACTACAGGATATGTGCCCAAAGACTGGCGTACAGCAAAAGTGGTCGCTCTCCATAAAGGTGGTGCCTCAACGGATCCTGGAAACTATCGCCCCATAAGCCTGACTAGCTTGGTCTGCAAAGCTATGGAAAGGATCATCATGGACCTCATAAATAAAGATATTGGGGACCTACAGACACTGGATCCTACCTAGTTCGGCTTTGTTAAGGACAGATCCTGCCTCTTAAACCTGGTTGATTTCTTTGAAACATTCACCAAGGCCATTGACTAGGGGAAGGTGATCCACACAGCCTACCTGGACCTCGCAAAAGCCTTCGATACAATACCCCACTGGGGCATTATAGATAAGCTCACCAGCTTAAATATAAACCCCTATGTCACTAGATGGATTGCAAACTGACTCTGACAGAACCCACATGGTTAGAATTGCTGGAGTCATGTCAGACTCCAAACCAGTTACAAGTGGTGTCCCACAAGGCTCAGTCCTGGGACCTCTCTTGTCCGGTATATATTTCTTGGAGGTACAGGCCAACATGGAAGGACTGTGGCTGACCAAGTTTGCATATTACTGCAAACTGGGCGCCATAATAGACTCTCCAGCTGACACAAGCATCCTCCAAAAGGGACTCATAGAAACAGACAACTGGTGCCAGAGCCATGGCCTCAAGCTAAATGCCAAAAAGTGTATAGTCATCCCCTTTGGCAAAAACAAAGTGCCCACAAATTACCACATAGGTGGTAATCCATTAAGTACAGAAGAAGTAATTAGGGACCTGGGGACCCAAGTTGATAGCAATCTCTCATTTGACAACCACGTGGCCAAAGTGGTTAGAAAAACATTTTATATAGCCCACCTAATCATGAAGGGATTCACATCTAGATCAGGGGAGGTCATCGTGCCTCTTTACTCATCCCTCATCATGCCCATAATTGAGTACAATGCCCCTTTTGAGATGTACCTTACCAGACACCTGCAGCAACTGGAAAGACCCCAAAAGTACCTCACCAAGAGGATCAAAGGGCTCAAACAGATGCCATATGCTGCCCGGTTAAAGAAACTCCAGCTCTACTCAGTGGCATACCGCCTGTTCAGAGGCAATCTGTGCCTGACGTATAAAGCCATGTCCAACCCGGAATTAATGGACATGCTGCACCTCAGAAAATCCAAATCCCATCGAGCTACTCGCTCGAGAGACTTGAACCTCAGCACTGAAATAAATAGGACATGCTGGAGGGACAGATTCATAACCCAGAGGCTCCCTTCACTCTGGAATAAAATCCCAGTCCAGGTTACGCAGAGTCCCTCATTGACTCTCTTCAAGAGGAATCTTGAGGAGTGGATGGGAGATCGTAGGTTTACCCCGGGTATCACTTCTGTGTCACTGTTAGACAGAGGCACAGTATACTAACCTCGAAAAAGGGCACAGCAAAATAAATTTCTGGCTAGGCTTATAAATGCCCTAGGGCAGATAGGTTCATACTAGGCTATGAACAGCAGACAAACTCAGCAGGTCCATTCTGATGCCTCACAAGAGATCTCTCAAAGGCAGACAGGATTTTCCATCATTGGTGCCAATCTTTCTGGGATCTCCTTACATTTCCCCACAACAGGTGCGGCAAGTTCTTTGTCCTAATCCCCCTTTAGGGGGAATCAATGACAGATGTTCTAGTCCAAGTTTGGCCCTCTGCTGTCCTTTATACTTATCCACCCTTACCTCTAATTGCATTTTTCAGCATCATAAATCTTCCTTCTCTGTCTCTTCCCTGAATAATACTACCATCTCATCTGAACCCCACACCAAACTCTTAGGTGTTATAATAGTTGACCATCTCAAATTCGACCTACATACTCAGCAGTGCATAAAAAAGACCTATCAAAAACTAGGTTTGCTTTATAGACATAAATGCCTTACAAATGCCTCCAGACTCACCCTTATAGGTTCATAGGTAGGTACTAGGCCATCGGCCCAAGGGCCTATGTAAGCCTAGCCAGCAAGGTTCCACAGCTTACACCACCCAAGAAAGTTATTTTCCTGTGTCACTGTCCAGCAGAGACAAAGAAGTGATCCCCGGGGTGTATTTCCTATTTCCCATCCACTCAAAGATTTTTCTTGAAGAGTGCTAATGAAGAACTTTGCTTGACATAGATGTATAGACAGAGTATACGAAGTCACTGGGACAGGAATATATCCCTCTAGCGTGTCCTGTTTATTGTGGTGACAAGGTTTAGGTCCCTAGAGTGTGTAGCTCGGAGGGATTGGGATTTCTTTAAGTGTAGCATGTCCAACAGCTCTGGGTTTGACAGCTTTATATGTTAGACAGAGATCACCTCTGAGTAGGCGATATGCTACAGAGTAAAGCTGGAGTTTTTTGAGGCAGTCCGTGTAGGGCATTTGTTTGAGGCCAGTAATCCTCTTTGTGAGGTACTTCTGTGGCCTTTAAAGCTGCTACAGATGTTTTGTGAGGTACATTCCAAAAGGGCCGTTGTACTCTATAATGGGTCTAAATGAGTGGCGAGTAGAGGGGAACAATGACCTCTTTTTTCCTGGATGAGAACCCTTTTATGGATGAGGTGTGCCACGTAGAAGGACTTCCTGACTACTGTGGCGATGTGACTATCAGAGGAGAGACTACGGTCTACCTGGTTCCCAAGGTCTCTTATCACGCATTCGGTGTTAGGTAGATTGCTGCCTATGTGGTAGTTCATGGGTACAGAGTTTTTACCAAAGGGGATGACACTGCACTTTTTGGCATTGAGCTTGAGGCCATGGCTCTGACACAAGGCATCTGTCTCAGTGAGGCCCTTCTGTAGGATGCCCACATCATTTGGGGACTTTACTATGGCTCCTAGTTTGCAGTCATCTGCGAACTTTGTTAGCCAGAGGCCTTCTGTGTTTGGTATCTACTTCTCTGAAGTACAGGCCAACAGGAGAGGTCCCAGGATGGAACCCTGTGGTACTCCACTTGTCACTGCTTTGAGGTCAGATTTAGAGTCTGCAACTTTTACAGTGTGGGTTCTGTCAGTGATCCAGTTGGCAACCCATCTTGCGACATAGGGATTTATACCTAATTTAGTAAGTTTAGCTATAATTCCCAAATGGGGGATGGTGTTGAAAGCCTTGGCGAGGTCAAGATAGGCTTTGTGAACCACCTTACCCTCATCCACGGCTTTGGTGACTGCCTCAAAGAAGTTGATCAGGTTCAGGAGGCATGATCTGCCTTTCACAAACCCGAACTGGGTGGGATCCAGAGTTTGGGGGTTACCAATGTCTTTGTTTATGAGTTCCATGATGATACATTCCATGACTTTGCAGACCAGGCTTGTCAGGCTAATAGGTCGATAGATCACAGGATCAGTGGTGGCTCCCCCTTTGTGGAGATGGATAACCGTTGCTGTGCACCATTCAGTGGGCACAAAGCCTGATGCGAGGCCATTATTGAACATGGTTATTAAGTGGGGAGCCAGTTTGTTCTGAAGTTAGTGTAAAACACAGCCTGGGATGTTGTCCGGTCCCATGGATGCTGCGTTTTTGGCTTTAGAGAGTGAAGCTTTTACCTGCGTAGTTGTGACTACAGGGATTCTGCATTCTTCCTGTATTGATATGGGCCCTTTAGGGGGGTGAGAGGGGGGTAAAGTTAGCACTGAACCGATCTGCCAGGATGTTGGCAATATCAGTTGGTTCTGTAATTGTCGTGCCTTTGTGCTGTAACTCAGAGCAGATCTGGGTGTTGCCATCTAGATTCCTGACATAGCTACAGAATGCTTTGTGGTTGTCCTTGGATTTAGTGGTGATTTTGTTTTCGTAGCTAGCTTTGGAGGATCTTATAAAGGATCTCAGCTTCTTACTGAACAAGCTTTTCTACTCACCACTCTCCTCTATGCTGCCCCTATTCTCACACATATCCAATCAAATATTCTTACTAAACCCAAACTTGTCTATAAAGAAACAGCTTGATTTGCTTACAACCTATCTTACCGCACCCACCACAGCGTCACACTAAGAAATGGGCAGTGGCTGGAATTTCATCACCAAATCCTAACACCACAACTTCTCTTGGCTCATTCAGTTCTACATCAACCTTCTTCCTGTCCTATCTCCACTCTCATCCAGCCCTCTACTCCCAAACGGTCCCTCCGCAGCTCACAACAGAACCTTCTCCAAGTACATAGGCCCAATAAAAACATTGGAAAGCACTTTACAGCTATTCCATTGCAAATGCCTGGAATGAAACTACCCCACAATGTCAGATGCATCACTGAACCAAACACCTTTAAAACAGCAATTACAGACTACTTCCACAAGGCATGGACATGCCTCTGCCAGGACCCAACATAAGCTACCTTCCACTACCACGGAGTGCTGTGCTCTTAACTAATATCATACTAAATCTGTTACAGACCCCTCCTGCTCTCTTGTTCTTTCTAACTTCTACTCCTCATACTCTTCTACTGCTTCTCTACTACACTTTACCAGCATCAGCCTTATACATCTTGGAACTTTTTCACCTCATATATTATTTACTAGTGCTATTTTTCTGAATAACTCTTTCCCTTTCTACAATGTCACTTCCTAAATCTACTTATAACTGATCTTACTTTGTTATTATCAAACATTTATCCGGGTTAGTCCACGGTGATGTAGCTCTGACTTGTACTTTTCTCTTTTTCTGCAGAATGGGTTTCTCATGTTAAAAAACTAAGCTTATTATGTACAGATTTCCTTAGTTATGCATTGTTTAATTCATGTTTTTATTTCATTTTTTACTTGACTTATAACAAATGTATGTGCATATAAATGTCTGTGCACTGTAATACTGGAGCTTTTCTCCTCAGATATCTGCTGAAAAAGGGCTTTGCCCAGTCAGACCAACCCAGTTAACAAAATGTCAAATAAACAATATTTTCTTACATAAAGAGCATCGGTTAAAGAGCACAGCTGTCCTCATTACCCCCCTTTTGGTCTTGCTAAGTGTGGCTCCCCTTCTTCTGGTCTCATTTTCAATATCATCAACGGATACTGGACTAGAGTCCAGACCTTCTCTTGCATCCCTATGGGATGAAGCATCCTGATATTCCAGGACTCAAACTCACCGCATGACTTCTCCAATTCCATTGATAGCTAAACAGTCCAGGCTTCCTTCCATTGATAGCTAAACAGTCCAGGCTTCCTTCCCCAGTCAAGCAAACACAACTATATTCACAGAGAACTTCTACAAGGAAGATCTACAGGAGTTAATGGAAAAAATTCTCAATTTGGGCTCTTCAGAAGGAAATTGATCCTTTACCTGCTCCTATATCTATGGTTCTAGAATTTTTAGCGTCTATTTTTCAAGAAGGTGCTAGTTTTTCTACAAAGTACAATTAGTAGCTATATCTAATTTTAACTCAAGAGACCATGCTTCCTCTTCAGCTTCTACCAAACTGCACAAGGCTTTTCTAAAAGGCACCTTTTTACTTAGATCTCCAATGAAAGATTGGTCAAGTCCTTGAGATTTAACAGTCTTACTCCAAGGGTTGACCCAACAACCCTTTGAACCATCAGTTAAGTCCGATTTAAAATGTTTGTCTTGGAAAAACAGCATTCCTAGTAACTATTCTATCTGCAAGGTGAATTTCTAAACCCCAGGCTCTATCTTCCATATTCCCTAACATTATTCATCACAAAGACAGAGTCATTTTACGAACAAATCCATCCTTCTTACTAAAGGTAGCATCTGATTCGAATATCAAAAATTTCTCTGCCTGTCTTCTTCCCTAAGTTTTCTAATAAGGGAGAGTACATGCTGTATCTTTTAAATGTACATAGACAACTACATTTTTATCTCCACAGAACACAAGACTTCAAGAAGTCAGAACAGCTCTTTGTTTCTTTCTCACCGAACAGATTAGGATCACCAGTTCTAAAGTTACCCTGGGCAAATGGATTACCGATTGTATTTCTTTTGTTTATAGTCGGCAAAGCCTCCCCTATCAAAGCCTCCTAAAGCACATTCTACTAGACTCATGGCAACCACTTCCGTTTTTTGGACTACAATTTCCACTGATAACACTTGTGCAGCAGCTACCTGATCTAATTCTCATACCTTTATTTTATTGCAAACTGGATTTGACCTCTAGCAGTACAGCTGCTTTTGGTTCTGCAGTTCTCCGAAATATCCTTCAATGAGGGACACAGTACAGTTTTGTACCTACCATAAATGTAGATGTTAGAGTGCTCATACAGCTGCAGTCATAACAGATGGGTTATCCTGCCGTCAGGCGGGTCCTCGGTCTGCCGAATTCCAAAGTCTAGGTCCGGCGTCTGTTGTCGTCGCTTCTTCCCTGACGTCAGCGCGCCAGGGGTATAAAAGAGGCAGCCAATGCCATTTTCTTCAGTTTTTCTTGCCCCAGATGTCAGGTGCCCCCAAAAGGAAGGCAAACATAATGTTATGCAAAGATGCAATGTTGATAAATCAAAAACAGTAGTTGCAAGCAAATACACCATAAAAGAATATCCCCAAAAAGGTTATATGAAAAGTGTTTGTCATAAGGCCTGTCCTAAGAGGGGATGGAGGGAGGGAAACCTGGACTGCAGCTGTATGAGCACTCGAACATCTACATTTATGGTAGGTACAAAACTGTACTATGTTCATCATGCATACAGCTGCAGTCATAACAGATGGGTAGAATCCCAAAGCTAAATAAGGGTGGTAGGCACTAAGTGGAACTAGGAGGGGCTAGGATGCCCTGCAGGACTGCTGTGGCAAAGCCCGCTCTAGATTTTGAGTATAGTGGGAGGTGATAGTGCTTGGAGAAAGTGTGCACTGAACTCCAGGTGGCTGCTTCCAAAATGTCCTTGGTAGGGACCCCCCTGGAGGAAGGCTGCAGAGGTAGCTGTGGCTCTGGTGGAGTGGGATTTGATGCATACAGGCACAGTTTTTCCATGAAATGAGTAACAAAAGCGTATGCAGTGGGCTATCCATTTTGAAATTGTCTGTTTGGAAATAGCCTTTCCTCGAGCACCTGCAGCATAGGACACAAAGAGTTACTCAGATTTCCTGAATGTTACTATTTGGACAGGACAAAACCAAAGTTGTCTGTGAATGTCCAAGGAATGTAGTAGTCTTTCCCCTTTGTTTTGTGGATTAGGATAAAAGGTAGGTAAGTGGATAGTCTGATTCAAAGCTACACTGGATACTACCCTTTGGCATAAAGGTAGGGTTGGTTCGTAAGGAAACTCTGTCCTGATGGAAAATGATGAATGGTTGCACAGCCATGAGGGCCTGTAGCTCCGAAACCCTGCGCGCTGAGGTGATAGCCAGAAGAAAGGCGGTTTTCCATGAAAAGTACTGTAACTCTGTTGAAGCTGGCTCGAAGGGAGGAAGGGTCAGCTTTTCCAATACGAAGTTGAGGTCCTAAGCAGGGACTGTGGTTTCCTTGGGGGTTTCATATTCTTTGCCCCTCTGAGGAACTGCCTTAAGAGAGGATGAGAGAATAAAGGAGGATCTGTGTTGTATTGTGCAGAAATGGCTGAAGCGTGGATCTTGGATGGAGGAGAAGGAAAGTCCATTGTTTAACATCTCAGCTAGGTACTATAAAATTTGAGGTATATTTATTACCCAAGGATTCTGTCCCTTTTCTTGATTCCAGGCACAAAATAGTTTCTATTTGGCGGAGTAGGCCTTTCTAGTAGAAGGTCTTCTGGCCTCCAAGATGACATCCTGCACCTCCTTGGAGAGGAGAAATTGTTGGGAAATCAAGGAATTCTCCATGCAGCTAGATTTAGAGTTTTGAGATGGCTGTGAAGGGTTTTGTAGTTGTGCTGGGACAACAGAAGAGGAACTAGAGGTAGGATCCATGGTGGGGAATGTGTCAGGCTCTTCAGGAGCGGATACCAGTGTTGTCTTGGCCAGTCTGGCGCAATGAGAATCATTTTCGGCCTCTCTGCTCTGGCTTTTAATAGAACTTTGGGTAGCAGAGGAACAGGCGGGAAGACATAGACTGTCAATGTTGCCCAATTGAAGGAAAGTGCGTCCACTTTCCAGGCCTGTGGATGATAGGTCCTTGAACAAAATTTTTTCAACTGGCAATTTCTGTGGGTAGCAAAGAGATCTATGTCTGGCTGTCCCCATGCCAGAGTTATATTTCTGAAAACTTGAGGATGCAACTTCCATTCGTGTGGATCTGACATATTTCTGCTTAGGTTGTCTGCCAGTGTGTTTTCCTTCCCTGGCAGGAATTTTGCCTGTAGCTGAATTTGCAATTCCAGTGCTGTGTTCCATAGGGTCATGGCTTGCCTGCACAGGGGGTATGAACGAATTCCCCCTTGTTTGTTTACGTACCACATCACTGTGGTGTTGTCTGTCCTTATCAATAGCTGGCCTGGATGCATTAGGTCTTTGAAGGTCATAATAGCCTTTTGCACGGCTAGCATTTCCATTTGGTTGATGTGAAGGCACTTCTCTTTTCGGGTCCATTTTCCCTGAATGCACTCATCTGTCATGTGTGCCCCCAGGTGTAGTCTGAGGTGTCTGTTGTGATGAGGTACACAGAAAAGAAGACCTGTGTTCCTTTGGCAAGCTTGAGCCCACCACATAAATTCCTTTTGAAGGCATGAAATGAGTGGTATAACTGCTTCCAAACTGTGGCTGTGTTGAGACCATAAGTTTTTTAGGTACCATTGAAGTTTCCTCATATGCAGCTTTGCACATGGGATTAGTAGGATGCAAGATGCCATGAATCCCAGAGCCTGCAGGACTTTCCTTGCAGTTAGCCTGGTGTAAGTTGCCATTTTTCTGAAGTATTGAGACAGTTGCCCTTGCTTGTCTGGCGTGAGGTAGGCCATCTGGGTGGTTGTATCCAAGCTGGCACCCAGGAAAATTATTTGTTGAGAGGGTATTAGTTTTGATTTCTTTTTGTTGACTGTGTATCCCAGGAAGTTCAACAGTTTTATTACAAACGCCAGGTGCTGCAGTAGTATGTCCTTGCTGTCCGCTTGGATCAGGCAGTCGTCCAGATATGGGTAGATTTGTATCCCTTGTAGTCTGCAGAAGGCGATTACTGATGCCAGGCATTTCATAAACACTCTGGGTGCAGTAGATAAGCCAAAGGGCAATGCAGAGAATTGGTAATGGGTTGAACCTGCAAGAAATCTGAGGTATCTTCTGCAATCTTGGCTGATAGGGACATGCAGGTATGCCTCCTTGAGGTCCAATGTTACCAGCCAAGACTCCTTGCCCAGCATGGGAAGAAGCTGCTGTAATGTGAGCATCTTGAATTTTGGCACCTCTAGATATGTGTTTAGGATGGATAGGTCTAAGATAGGTCTCCAATCTTTGTCTTTCCTTGGTACCAGGAATAGTCTGGAATAAAACCCTTGACCTTGTTCTTTTGCCGGTACCTCTTGAATTGCTTTCATGTCCATGAGAGCTGAAATTTGTTTTTGTGCCTGTGCCCTTTGATTTTGTGGCAGGTTTGGCATGCCTCTCATTTTTGAAAGGTTGTGAAAGTGGACCCTGTAGCCTCTGTCTATAATGCCCAGAATCCAATTGTCTTTTGTAACAATATGCCAATTTTTTGAGAATAATGTCAGTTTTCCGCCCAAAGGTGCTGCCATTAAAGCTTTGCTTGGCAGGTGTAGGGGGAAGTCATTGTGTCTGTTTTCTAAAAGACTGTGATCTATCTTCTCCACCTCTTGGGGTTGATGCTTGCCACTGTCTGGCTCTGAAAGATCCTTGAGGTTGCCCTCTACCCCTTGGACGCCTGTATTTGCCCCTTTGAGGTCTGTCTGTGTCTGGAAAGGACCAATTTTTTGAAGGCCAGTTTCTGCTGAATCGTGGAGGCTGTACCTGCAGGAAATCTTTCACTGTTTGCATTGATTTCACTTTTTCCTCCATTTTCTTTAGCACCTCCTCAGCTTTAACACCAAACAATACATCTTTTTGAAGAGGTGCATCTAATAATTTAGCTTTGACATGATCTGTTAAGGTTTGCTCTTTGAGCCAAGCATGCCTACATATAACAGACCCCGTAACAGCAGCTCTACATGAGGCCTCTAAAGCATCAAAACCACACTGCAAGGTATGTTTACTCACTTGCTCTACACCATGCAACAAATCCTGCAACTCTTTTAAATCTGGTTGTTCTGGTTGTGTCATCTTGCTTTTCAGTTGAGATATCAAAAACTGTTGATACTTTAACATATGGAACTGACAGTTTAATGCCCTCATGGTTTAAGTGGCCGAGGTGTACACCTTTTTCCCCCACCTTTCTAAAGCTCTGGAATTTCTCTCTGAAGGTAATGGGTTTTTAGCAGTAGAGGCCTTAATTCCCTTGGGACCCTGTGAAATAGTTTCTGGGTCAGCAGTATGGCTTTTATATAGGAACTGGTGAGAATCAGGAACCCGGTAATACCTGTCTGGTTTAACAGGAGCTGGAGGCAAAGAATCTGGATTAAGGCTGCCTTCTGTGTACACATCATCCAATATATCTAAAACAGGAGGGATAGCCAGAGGCCTATGCTGGGGGAGCAGAAGAAATTCCCTGAGCCTTTTCTTGGAATCTGAGTAATCTTGGCCTTCCCAGTGAAAGTGCTCCCTCAGTGTATGCAGGGTTTCCCCAAAAGAGAAGTCCTCAGGGGGGGAGACCGAGGGAATAGACTCCTCTGCATCAGAGTCTTTGAATGGAGAATAGGCATAATCCAGGTCCTCAGATGGTTCTGAGGTAATAGAAGCTTGATCTGAGGAAGGGTAGTCTTCCTCTAATCTGGGCCTTTTGTCAGAGGGGGGTTGAGAGCCCCTGATCAAATCCTCAGCCATTCTAAGCATCTGTTTTTTAGGCATGGTGCCTTGAGAGGGGGTCTGAGGAACCTGTTTTTTGGTTTTCATGGCTGCTTTAGATTTAGTGAAGGCTTTAATAGAGAAGGAGGAAGGCCTGAAGACCCCTTGAGAAATGGCAGGCCTGTCTAAATTCCGAGTTTCCCTGCCAGGAGTGGCATCGGTATCTGTAGTAGGAATGGGGGCCGAGGAGCCTGCGACCTCGGGTACTGAAGACACCGATAATGCATTGTCATCGGTACTCAGGGGCTGCGTAGGCTCCTCGCCGAGTACCGGAGAACCGGTAGTCGGCCTTGGCGTGGTTTCAGTAGGTGGTGCGGACCTTGTATGTCAGTCCTTATCTTTGCGTTTTTTGCTCAAAACTGGAGTCGGAGTATCCGACGACATAATATAATTGAATTTTTTGCCAAAAAAGTGAAGGGCGAACTCCGCCCGACGCTTAATAGTGTGCTTGTTGCATCTAGCACAAAAACGGCAGGCCGAGACGTCGTGGTCTGGGCCTAAGCAAGGTATACAGAAAGAGTGAAAATCCTTATGCGGTATTTGCTTCCCACATGAAATGCAATTATTAATTTTGTCTGACATCGGTCTGAGGCAAGAAAAGTTTCCCCAATGGGGTACTTAGCTTTCAAGAAGACTTCGGCTGAAATACTTTCGTAAATCTCAGGAGCTGGCCGACCAGCACTTGCTAACTGCTTCTGCTTCTGGCACCGCGCGGCAAGAAAGACTGAAGAAAATGGCGTCGGCTGCCTCTTTTATACCCCTGGTGCGCTGACGTCAGGGAAGAAGCGACGACAACCGACGCCGGACCTAGACTTTGGAATTCGGCCGAACGAGGATAACCCATCTGTTATGACTGCAGCTGTATGCACGATGAACATCCAAGATTCACGTAGATGGGGACTATGTCCCGATCATTGAGGAACGAATGAAAACAACGACAGACATTAAAGTTATGTACTCACAATAACTATGCACCTGTGTTGTATATCTTCAATCTTCCATTTCAACTCCCCACCCTCCTTCCCCTTCCTTTCATCTTCTGGAATGACCTTGTGGAACCTTTTGTACCAGGTTTGAGCCCCAGCTCTGCTGTTCTTTCTTCCTTCTTCCATTACCTTAGGATCTATACAGTAACAAATTCGATCTGAGGTATTGCTAGCTGAATGGGACATTAATGGCTCAGGGAGGAGCTCCTGAGTTGGATCCAAATGTCTAGGTATGCAGCAGAGTCAGATCCGATACCCAGTCATTGAGGAAGAATTAAAATGGACAACACACAAATGCACAGTTATGGTGAGCATATAACTTAAAATTTTATTAGGGTAAAATCATGGGGGATAACTTATCACTGTCATTTTCATTATAATTACTTTCTTCCTGATCTATTTCTCATTTAATATTTTTCTTGCTCTATTTCTCAGTGAATATTTTTCTTTCTGTTCAGATTTATTAAATTTTTACTAGTTTATGGTAAATAAAATACTGAAATAATTATGTATGTATTACTTTAGATGGGATAGCTAGTGAGAGAGAAAATGAAAAAGGGGTTTAAAACATAGTAAAAAATTCAAGAGAAAATTTTTTTTCTTGTTATTTAACATTTGTTGACCGGGAAAGCATGACTAGGACTGAGTCTATTTTCAGAGGAGGACTGGGGAAAAATGCTCCAGATGCAGGTCTTTGAAATGTGGGAGGAAACTCATGCGAAGGCAGGGAGGGCATGCAGACTGTGCACAGAAGGTACCCTAGCCAAGAATCGAACCAGAGAACTTCTTGCTGTAAGGTGACAAAATTAACCACTCTACCACTCCGCCACCCATATGGGAAAGAAATAAGGGCAATTACTTATCTGGGCTGACAGTTTAAAACATTCTAGAAGGGAAAATAAAAGAGGTGGAGGAGTAACTGCAGAATGCTAAAAGAAAAACAAAGGACTATTTTGACAACATGTATGAGATCAGAAATGTTTCTGTTAAGCAACTGTTTTTGACAACTCTAAAGTGCAAAACCTTTTAACACAAACACTTGGGCAACAAAGTAGAAAGCTATGGCGAAACATTGGGGGCCTACACAAAGGAAAATAACCAAAGATCCGATAAAGATACTATAGACTTTGAGAACTTTATCAAGACTTGTGTAAGCGAAGAAATGAGGAAAACAAATGGAAATATTTATGGAAAAATTACTTATGCTAAAGTTAGAGGAAGACGAGGCTCAACAATTAATAGCGAAGATAGGAATAGAGGACTTAACAGCAGGAATATGTAATCAAATAATAGGGCAGGCTCAAGAAACAGATGGTTTTGCCATGAAAATTTGGAAGTTAGGACAGAAGAAAGTGGTTAAGATCTGTAAGGGTTTGTGTAACAGTATGACAGAAGGGAGGAGGAGTGGAGAAACACTAGCATATTAGAAGAAAGCTACCATGGATATATTACCCAGAGGGTATAGATTCTTCAGATTTTTCTTCATATAGACACATTTAAATTGTAAACCACAGTTGCAAAGAGTTTGCTTATTTTAGCTAAGAGAATGGCAGGGATGCTACCAAAACTGATAAATATGCATCAGTGTAAAACTGATAAATATGCATCAGTGTGTCTGTAATCAGGAGCGACCTTAGGTCAACTGGTGCCCTAGGCAAAAGGGCTCCACCGCGCCCCCCACCACACCACTTGGTGCCCCTATCCTGGTCTACCTACACCAAATAAATAATGGAAAAGCGCCCCTGCTAGAGCAGTGCCCTAGGCAGATGCCTAGTTGGCCTATGCCTAAGGCCGGCTATGTCTGTAATATGGAGGCAAACATCTGACATTAATAGAAAGTACAGTTGTAAGTAAACTTACAGTATCAGATAATGATCTGTTCGATCACGACTGCAGTAGTCTAAGCTATGTGAGTATTACACCCTGCACCAGCCAGTTTACCAAAGTTTGGGTGCATTTCATTAACCCCAAATGCCAAAACTGCTCAAGGCATGTCCTATATAAGGCAGTTGAAGTGCTAGTTTACTTCAAAGCATTGCTTTTGCCTAAGAAGGATGCAACAGCCCTGTATACTTGTACTAGGAAACAAACTGAGGCATAGCTACTTATAAACGGTTAGAACTAAACCCATTCTGGCAAATACAGCTAGAACAGTAAGAGAAAATATAGAGGGCTAGGGGGACGGAAGGCTACTGAAATGGTGATCCATTAGACTACTGTTATGTTTACTTACACAACTGCACTATATTCATGAACTAGTCACTGCTGCAGCTGCCTAAACTATCTGGGTACATTCCAATAGCTTAGTAAGGAATAACAAAAAAGGGAGAGAAGGCCAATAACTATGACTCCAGCAGCCCTGCAGAATGGTCCTGACAAAGCCTGCTCTGGACCTGGAAAATTAATCTAGTTTGTGGTGCTTTGTTTTTTTTTTTTTTTTTTGCACACACAAAGAAACATTACCAGAAGGCCACCAAATAAAATATGTCTTTGCTGAATGGGACGTAACCCTGCCTGAAAGTGAATGGTGGTGGGAATAACTGCAGGTAACAGAATGTGACAGCCACCTAGAAAGAGTCATCTCTGGCACAGGTTCTCCTTTCCTCTTGCCTTCATAGAAGACAAAAAGCTGTTTAGCTTTCCTGAAAGGCCAGATTTTGTCTATAGTACTTGAGCTGCCTGTGTATTTCTGAAGTGTGAAGAATTACTTCTTTTTTCCAAATCTTAAGAACAATGATTAGTGGTAACTGCAATGAACTGCCTGGAGAATAAAGAGAAGCCTTGATGACCGAAGTCCCCTAGGTATAAAATCTAAGTGGAGGATTATTCTCAGGCATGGGTCAGGATGTCTTAAGAGTGCCTTTCTGTCTGGATCCTGGGCTAATGAAACATAGGCCCCATGGTTCTTATCTGTGGTTAATAGCTAAAAGAGTCTTGAGAAAGACTACATTTCGGGTTCTTACACAGGCTAGAGCGTTTCATTTGGTGATGCCAGTTCTGGGTACTCATAGTGGATCTTTAGGGCTGAAATTTGGGTGTTCCTGGAGTCTTGACAAAGGCTGCCCAGATGAAATACTGGCAAAATGCACAGAAAAACCAGCCCGAGTTAGATTTCTGGGATCCTATATTCAGTGGAAAAAAAGTAAAAGAAAAAAACAATGATCTCGATCCTCTTTTTCAAAAAGCTTTAATGGCAAATGAGCGCTGCTTAGATGATTAAGTTACATTCAGAGTTGACTTTGTTTTATACACAGTATAAGCTGGTGTATACCACTTGGGACCCTCCTATTGGTCTTGGATTGGTGGGTTAAACCTTTATTGCCATAGCCAAGGAGGTACGTTCATCCTGGTGTGCTTGGGGGTGGGTATAGTACCAGCCTCAGACGTAGGTTCAAACAAATTAAGCCATAATTGCATACTACACTAAGAATCTAGTGTTCCAGAGACTGGAGTGCTCGCAGTACAAGCTACCACTACAGTTTTCCACAGAGGGTCTCCCCATAATGACAACTCTAAAGAAGGTTCTCACGAAATCTCCCCAGAACTTAGATGTGGTTCTACTCCCTCACCACCCAAGATTATGGCCGAAAGTGATCACTTATTTTTACTTACTTTCTAACTTTAACTTCCATTTTGTACCGCGAGATCTCCAGTCTCTGGAACACCAGATTCTTAGTATAGTATGTAAATACAACAATTTGTTTGAACCTGATTGGTTACAATCTCAGGCTGGTACCATCCCCACCCCCAAGCATACCAGAACGGACCTACCTCCAATAGGAGGGTCCCGAGTGGTACACACCCACTTATATTGTGTATAAAACAAAGTTAACTCTGAATGTAACAATCATCTAAGCAGCGTTCATTTGCCATTAAGGCTTTTTGAAAAGAAGGATCAAGATGGTTGTTTTGTCTTTTACTTGGTTTCCAGTGAATATGGGACCCCAGCCATCTAACTCGGGTTGTTTTTGTTTGTGTTTTATCAGTATTTCATCTAGGCAGTCTTTATCAAGACTCCAGGAACACCCAGACTTCAGCTCTAAAGATCCACTAAGAGCACCCAGAAATGGCACTACTAAACGGAATGCTCTAGCCTGCATAACAGGCCGGGATATACCGCCTTTTTAAAGACTCTTTTAGCTACTAATCCGAACCACGGGGCCTAAGTTTCATTGGCTCAGGATCCAGACTAAAGGGCACTCAAAGGCATCCTAGCCTAACCCACACCTGCAAGTAATCCTCCACTTAGATTTGATAATCTTAAGAACAAGGGAGATAAATATTTTGGCTTAAAGTAAACTCTGAGACAACTTTAGGCATAAAGATATGATGTGCTCTCAAAAGAAAACCTGTTACTACGAGAAATGAGGTAGGCTTTACTCACCGTAAGTACTTGTAACTCACTTTCCTAGCAGATGTCAGAGCAATCAGTAAAACACAGTCTTCAGGGTTAAGAGCCTCAAATCAGCCCTATGAGGTGGTACCAATGGAGGCAAAGTTTGCTCAAACACAAACCTGAGATCCCAAGGAGGAGCCACCCGTTTCCTAGATGGATGGTCATGCATAACCTCTTTCAGAAACTATTTAACGTGAGCATTGCTCTAACAAAGAGAATCTACTGGCAGACAAGCAGAAATGACTGACAAATGTACCTTGAGAGAAGAGTTCAAAACCCACTGGACAGTAATCAAGAACCAGAGGCAACCAGGCTGAAAAGGGACAAGGTTCTTAAGAAGCACAGTCTAGAAAATCTGTTCCACATGAACGTGCACGAGTTTCTAGCACCACACTGTTTTGCTTCCTTTAACACATGCTGCACGTCCACAGAAAAAAAAAAGGTGCCTGAAAGATATGAAGATTCTATTATCTAGCAAGTTAACTGAAGAGTTTACATATTGGGGTGTATTGAACTCTCCTAGTCTTGTGTGAGTTAATTCAGTCCACGGCGAAGCCCGAGTTAACTGCCTTTGGCCAGACTGAAAAGAAGGGAGAACTAGTCTTCCCTTGGGCAGAAAGAAGTCACCAACACAATTTTTGCAGAGTCCTTCTGAACCTTTAAAGGAACCTTGGTATCAGTGGCAAGGGGCGGAAAAGTATACAGGAACATTCCCATCCATGGAAATGAGAAAGCATCAGTCTTCCAGGCCTGACTACAAATAATCCTGGAGCAGAATTTCTTAAGTTCACAGGCAAGTACTAGGTTAGCTGCCCGTGTGGGCCATTTTAAGCCTAGTCAATTTACCCTTCAAAGGTGAGAATCAATCTTGTACTTGATGCCTGTCAGGTAAACACATTAACCAGTATACCAACCACAAAGTTGTCTGTTCTGGGTGGAGGCAAACAGATCTATCTGAAATGTTCATTACAGTTGGATCAATTACTAGAAGATCACAGGCTTAATTGTTCATGGGTGGGAGTCTTTCCAGGTCCTGCTGAGGTCGCCTGCAATAAGGTTTTGCTCTAAAGTGATTTATGAAGTCAGAAGAGTCAAATTCAGTAGAAAGTACAGTTGTGTACACTCACCATAAATGTAGATGTTAGAGTGTCTTCACTGTTGCAGTTATGACTGTAGGGTTCTCCCCTGCCGGCAGGCAGCCCTCGGTCGGCCAGAATCCCAAAGTCTGGGTCCAGCGTCGGCTGTTTAGCCATGCTCCCTGACGTCAGAGCGCCAGGAGTACAAAGCTGACAGCCGACGCCATGTTCTCCAGTTTTTCTTGCCCCAGATGTCAGGAGTCCCAAAATGAGTAAGGTCCCATATCCTTTGCAAATACACCTCAGAAGAATGGTGAAAAAAGGAACCACACAAAAGTAAAAATAAGAGGGGACAGGAGGGAGGGAAAAGTACAGTTTTGTACCTACCATAAATGTAGATGTTCGAAGATCCACATTGCTGCAGTCCTTACTTATGGGTAGTCCGCTGTCCTCGGTCGGCCCGAATACCAAAGTATTAGGCTGACGTCGGTCATGGGCGCCTAGAACTGACATCAGAGCGTCAGGGTATAAAAGCGCATGACCGACGTCATATCCTCAGTCTTTTCTTGCCCCAGATGTCAGAAGGCCCTAAACAGAAAGGCCACAGCCAAAAACAGAATACCTCCCAAAAGCATGCCCAACAACAACCACCACCCAAACTATATAACCATAACAAACAGCAGTGGGGAAGGAGGGAGGGAAAATTGGACTGCAGCAATGTGGATCTTAAAAACATCTACATTTATGGTAGGTACAAAACTGTACTATGTTCTTCATCTCACATTGCTGCAGTCCTTACTTATGGGTAGAATCCCAAAGCAACGGGAATGGGAGGATGGAAATATCATAAAGCATTAGGGGCTGCTAAAATGCCCTGTAATATTGCAGTGGCAAACCCAGCCCTAGATTTAGAGTAAAGAGGAAGGTGGTAATGTTTAGAGAAAGTAAGAACTGAACTCCAAGTAGCTGCTTCCAAAATATCTTTTGTAGCTACCCCCCTTAGAAAGGCAGTAGAAGTGGCAGTAGCCCTAGTGGAATGAGGTCTAACTCCAGCCGGAACCTCCTTACCATGATGGGAATAACAGAAAGAAATACAACCCCCAATCCATTTAGAAATAGTTTGTTTTGAAACAGGTTTACCCTGAGAACCCAAAGCAAAAGAAACAAACAACTGCTGAGACTGTCTGAACTCCTTGGTTCTGCTCAAGTAATAACGTAACTGCCTGTGAATATCCAAAGTATGCAAAATCTTCTCCCCTTTATTTTGGGGGTTTGCATAAAAAGTAGGCAAATGAATAGTTTGATTTAAAGCCACACTAGAAACCACTTTAGGCATAAAGGAAGGATTAGTACGCAAAGATACCCTGTCCTTATGAAAAATCAGGAAAGGCTCCACTGCCATAAGGGCCTGTAATTCAGAAACCCTTCTTGCAGAAGTAATGGCCAACAAAAAAGCAGTCTTCCATGACAAATACTTTAATTCGGCAGTAGCTGCAGGCTCAAAAGGTTGCAGAGTAAGTTTTTCCAACACAAATTTGAGATCCCAAGCAGGAGTAGGAGCTCTACGTGGGGGTCTTATGTTCTTTGCCCCTCTAAGAAATTGCTTAAACACAGGATGAGAGAATAAAGGAGGATCACAATCATAGTGAGCAGAAATGGCTGCAGCATGAATCTTTATAGAGGAGAAAGACAAACCTTTGTCCAATAACTCAGTAAGATATTGAAGAGAAGCACTTAAATTAGGCTTGGAAACATCAAATGCCTTTGCTTTGCTCCAAATAAAAAAATCTCTTCCATTTATCCGCGTAAACCTTCCTGGTACTAGGCCTTCTGGCCTCCAAAATAACATTCAAAACTTGTTGTGGAAGCTGAGACCCTCCAGGGTCTAAAACAGAATATGCCAGGCTGTTAGATGCAGAGACTGAATCCTGACATTGAGGAAGTGATTGCCCTCCTGAGACAAAAGATGCGGAATCAAAGGTAGAGGCCATGGAGGCTCCCTCACTAAACTCCTCAGTAGTGGGTACCAGTGCTGTCGAGGCCAATCCGGCGCTATCAGGATCATGGATGGCTTGTCTTGTCTGGCCTTCAAGAGTACCTTGGGAAGAAGAGGCAGAGGTGGAAAGGCATAAACATGAAGATTGCTCCAACTGAATGATAGAGCATCCACCTTCCAAGCTGTGTGATGAAACATTTTTGTGCAAAACTTTGGCAACTGGTAATTTAGTGGAGAAGCGAACAGATCTATGTCTGGAGTCCCCCATAACACTGTCAACTCTTGAAATACATGAGGATCCAATTTCCACTCGTGAGGATCCACTATTTGTCTGCTCAACACATCTGCTAAGGAGTTCTGTGCTCCTGGCAGAAACCTTGCCTGAAGATTGAGGTGTAAGCTGAGAGCAATCTCCCACAAAATCATCGCTTGTCTGCAAAGAGGGTACGAATGGGTTCCCCCTTGCTTGTTGATGTACCACATGACAGTAGTGTTGTCTGTTTGAATCAACACCTGCCCTAGGTGAAGTAAATCCTTGAAAGCCTTTAATGCAAATTGAACTGCTAACATCTCCTTCAAGTTGATATGCAAATGTTGAAGTTTGACAGGCCACGTGTCTTGCACCCATTTTCCATTGAGGTGTGCTCCCCAAGCCTTGTCCGAGGCATCTGTCGTTAGAATCTGACTCGCCTCTGGTCGGGTCACAGAGAGTCCCTTGTTTAGGTGACACTCCTGAGCCCACCACAAAAATTCCTTCTGAATGCAAGGTATTATCTGAATGACAGTGTCTAGATCTTGGCAGTGTTGTGTCCATACATTTGAGATACCATTGAAGCTTCCTCATATGCAGTTTGGCATTGGGAAGCACCAGAATACAAGATGCCATGAACCCCAAGGCTTGAAGGACTGTCCTTGCAGTCAGCCTGGACTGTAGAGACATTTGATGGAAATAAAGAGAAAGGCTTCTTTGTTTGTCCGGGGTCAAAAAAGCCATCTGGGAAGCTGTATTCAGTCTCACACCCAGAAAGCACATGTCTTGAGAGGGTACTAGACTGGACTTTGTTTCGTTCACAGAATACCCTAGGCATCTTAACACTGCCATCACATACTGTAGATGAAGAAGTTCGTCCTTCTCTTGAGCAATAATCAGGCAATCGTCCAAATAAGGATAAATCTGAATTCCTCTTAGCCTTTTTCAGGTTATCACTGGAGCCAGAACCTTTGTGAACACTCTGGGCGCAGTAGGTAAGCCAAAGGGCAATGCAGAGAACTGATAATGTAAATTTCCAGCTCGAAAACGCAGGTACCTCCTGCAACTTGGCCTGATAGGAACATGAAGATAAGCCTCTTTGAGATCCAGAGTTACCATCCAGTGATCTTTTCCCAACAGAGGTAAAAGCTGTTGTAGCGTCAGCATCTTTAACTTTGGAATGTCCAGGTAAGTGTTGAGGATAGATAAATCCAAAATTGGTCTCCACGTGTTCCCTTTCTTTGGAACTAGAAACAGGCGAGAATAAAATCCTAGGCCCACTTCTGACAGAGGAACTGGCTGTATAGCTCCTATTTGAAGAAGTAAAGAAATCTGTTTGTGAGCCTCTATCCTTTGTCGAGGAGGAATGTCTGGCATACCTTTGAAAGGAGGCAATGTATGGAAATAAAACTTGTAGCCCCGGTTTATAATGTCCAATACCCATTTGTCCTGGGTGACTAAAAGCCAGTTTTGCTTGAAAAGTGCTAACTTTCCTCCCAAAGGAGCTGCCAGGCAAGAGGAATCTGGCAGCTGAAAATGCAGGTCATTGGGCCTGTTTACGAAAGGACTGGCCCCTGCCCTCACCTGTAGACTGTGCAGGCGAACTCCATGTTCTAGGTCTGAAGGAACTCTGAGCTCTGCCCCTACCACGCCTAGATCTGCCCCTAGACTGAGAATCAGAAGAAGGGTACGTCCATCCTTTAGTCGGCCAATTTCTACTAAACTTTGGAGGTTGTACCTGCAAAAAATCTTTAACAGTCTGCATAGACTTAGCCTTATCCTCCATTTTCTTTAAGACAGACTCCACAGGAGGACCAAACAAAACTTCAGACTGTAAAGGAGCATCCAGAATTCTAGTCTTAACATGCTCTGACAAATTCTGATCCTTAAGCCAGGCGTGCCTTCGAATAACTGAACCAGTGGCAGCCACCCTAGAAGAAGCCTGTAAAGCATCAAAGCCACACTGCAAAGAATGCTTGCCCACCTGTTCAGAAACATGTACCAAATCTTGCAATTCTTTACACTCTATACCCTCTGCTAAAGCATCCACTTTAGATTTTAGCTGAGAAAGGAGGAAATTCTGATATTTCAACATATGAAACTGGCAATTTAAAGCCCTCATTGCCAACGTAGAAGAGGTATACACCTTCTTACCGCATCTATCCAAAGCTCTAGCCTCTTTATCTAGAGGAACCGGATTTTTTTACAACAGAAGCTCTAACACCCTTAGGCCCCTGACTAATGGTTTCTGGGTCTGCTCTAGGACTTTTATACAGATATTTATGAGCCTCAGGCACCCTGTAATACCTGTCCGGTTTGACTGGCGCAGGAGGCACAGAATCTGGATTAAGGGAAGCCTCCGAGAAAACATCTTGAACAACATCCAAAACTGGAGGTATAGCTAAGGGTCTATGCTGTGGTAGAAACAAGAATTCCCTAAGCCTTTTCCGGGAATCAGAGAAATCCTGTCCTTCCCACTTAAAATGTTCCCTCATGGAATGTAAAGTTTCTGAAAATGAAAAATCCTCAGGAGGAGAAGCAGAAGGAGTGGAATCCTCTGCATCAGAATCTGAATAAGGAGGAAAATCTTGAATGTCTTCCACAGAAGACTCTGAATCATCTGAGGCCTGCTCCAAACTTTCCAACTCTGTCTCTACCCTGGGCCTCTTATCAGGAGGGGGCATAGAACCTCTAAGTAAAGTAATCAAATCTTCTGCCATTTTAAGCATGTGCTTTTTAGGTACTGACCCTGAGGAACCAGGACCGACACCAGAGGAAGACAAAACAGACCTGCCCTTAGAAGAAGCCTTAGAAATAGTAGCAGAAGGCCTAACCACCCTAGGCACAGTATGGAGAATAGTAACCTGAGAGGCCCCTTCAGCCTGACCTGACTCCTGAGAGGCCACCTCTTGCAAAATCAAAGTATCCCCCTGAGTTTCAACAGGAATTTCAGCCGGGTCCACCTGCTCCCCTGTAAATTCTAAAGGACCGGCGTCCGAAACGGACGAATCATCCTGCCTAGGCTTTACAGATTTGTCTTTGCGCTTCTTAGTGGAAGCGGGCGTCGGAGGATCAGACGGCATATTATAATTACACCGCTTGCCAAAGACTAACCTAGCGCAATCTAACCTCCGTTTTATAGTGCGCTTATTGAACCTAGCACAAAACCGACACCCTACTACGGTGCTCGGTCCCAAACAAGGAATACAAAGCGAGTGGTAATCCCTATGTGGTATCTGTTTCCCACAAGAAATACAATTATTCACTTTTTCTGACATCCGGTAAATAACTGAGGCAAGAAAAAACAAAAATATTCCCCAACGGGGTACTTAGCCCAACTTGGTATCGGTCTGAAACTCCGAACTCGAAAAATTTCAGAACGCCGAACGGCACTTGCAACGCTGCTTCTGCATCGGACCATGCGGCAAAAAAGACTGAGGATATGACGTCGGTCATGCGCTTTTATACCCTGACGCTCTGATGTCAGTTCTAGGCGCCCATGACCGACGTCAGCCTAATACTTTGGTATTCGGGCCGACCGAGGACAGCGGACTACCCATAAGTAAGGACTGCAGCAATGTGAGATGAAGAACATCCCAGACTGCAACAGTGAAGACACTCTAACATCTACATTTATGGTAAGTGTACACAAAGTACAGTTTTGTACCTACCATAAATGTAGATGTCCGATAGGTATGCATCTGCAGTCATAACATATGGGTTGTCCTGCCTCAGGCAGCCCTTCGGTCTGCCGGATTCCAAAGTCTGAGTATGGCCTCGGCTGATGTCGCACTTTCCCCGACGTCAGAGCGTCTGGGGTATAAAAGCATCAGCCGACGCCATTTTCCTCAGTTTTTCTTGCCCCAGATGCCAGGTGCCCTCTAGGAAGGCTAAATTTGGATAAATGCAAAAAGTTCCAAACATTTGCAAACTTATATAATTATATACATGTATATACAAACAAATACACCATAATAGATTCCCCCAGCTAGCTAAAAGAGGGGTAAGTACCCTAGGAATACCAAAGAGGGGTAGGAGGGAGGGTAAACCTGACTGCAGATGCATACCTATCGGACATCTACATTTATGGTAGGTACAAAACTGTACTATGTCCTTCAAGGATGCATCTGCAGTCATAACATATGGGTAGAATACCATAGCCAATCTGGGGGAGGAGGTACTAAGAAAAAGGATGGTGTAGTTAATATCCCCTGCAGGACTGCAGTAGCAAAACCTGCTCTGGATCTGGAGTATAAAAGGTAGATTGTAATGTTTGGCAAATGTATGCATGGAGCTCCAAGTAGCAGCTTCTAAAATGTCCTTGGTAGCCACCCCTCGTAGGAAGGCTGTAGTGGTGGCCGTGGCCCTTGTGGAATGAGGCCTGATGTTTTCAGGAACTGTCTTTCCATGAAAGGAGTAACAAAATCGAATGCAATTTCCTATCCATTTTGAAATTGTCTGTTTGGAAATTGCTTTTCCTTGCACCCCAGTAGCATATGCTACAAATAGTTGGTCAGTCTTTCTGCTAGTTTTAGTTCTGTCCAAGTAGTAGCGTAGTTGTCTGTGTATATCCAGGGTGTGCAGAAGTTTTTCCCCTCTATTCTGTGGATTTGGGAAGAACGTAGGCAAGTGAATAGCTTGGTTCAAGGATACCCTAGATACCACCTTTGGCATAAAAGTAGGATTGGTTCTTAGTGAAACTCTGTCCTGATGGAAGATAAGAAATGGCTGAACTGCCATTAATGCTTGTAACTCAGATACTCTTCTTGCTGAAGTTATTGCCAGAAGGAATGCAGTTTTCCAAGACAGAAACTGTAGATCCGCTGATGCTGCTGGTTCAAAAGGAGGAAGTGTTAGTTTCTCCAACACAAAGTTGAGATCCCAAGCGGGTAGAGGGGGTTTTCTTGGAGGTTTAATATTTTTGATCCCTCTCAGAAATTGCCTGAGGAGAGGGTGCGAGAAGATAGGTGGATCCACATTGTATTCCGCTGAAATTGCTGAGGTATGAATCTTAATGGAAGAATAGGACAGGCCATTGTGGAACAATTCTGCTAAGTATTCCAGAATATGTGTCATGCTTGCCATGGTCACATCTGAGCCTTTTGATGCGTTCCAAATGAGAAATCTTTTCCATTTAGCTGAGTATGTCTTCTTTGTGGAAGGCCGGCGAGCTTCCAAGATGATGTCCTTCACTCTGTGATAAGATATTTTGTTTGGGATTTAAGGAATTTTCCAGGCAGTTAGCTGCAATGTTTTCAAGTTGGGATGCATGATCTTGAAATTGTTCTGCATCAGAAGAGGCCATAGGGGGAGAGGCCATGGTTTTGCCTGTGACATGCTTCTCAATAATGGATACCAGTGTTGCCTTGGCCAGTCTGGAGCTATCAGAATCACTTTTGACTGCTCCTCCCTGATCTTCAGTAGAACCTTGTACATTAATGGGAGAGGTGGGAAGGCATATACTTTTAGAGCTTTCCAGCTGAAAGAGAGAGAGTCCACCCTCCAAGCTTGTGGATGGTATGTCCTTGAGCAGAATGTCTTCAGTTGATGGTTGAGGGGGGAGGCGAACAGATCTATCTCCGGCATTCCCCATGCCTTTGCTATGAGTGAGAAGATGTCTGGGTGCAGCATCCATTCGTGTGCATCCATGGTAGTTCTGCTTAAGCTGTCTGCCAGTGTATTCTCTTTTCCTGGCACGAACTGGGACTGTAGTTGGATATTGAGGTTCAGGCATAGTTCTCATAGATTCATAGCCAGCCGGCAGAAAGGGTAGGAGTGTGTGCCTCCCTGCTTGTTTATGTACCACATGACCGTGGTGTTGTCTGTCCTTATTAACAGGTGGCCTTGATGGAGGAAGGGTTTGAAAGCCTCGATTGCATGCATCACTGCCAGCATTTCCTTTTGGTTTATGTGCATGCGTAGCTGACCTTGAGACCATAGGCCTTGGATACATTTGCCCTCCATGTGTGCTCCCCATCCGCGGTCTGAAGCGTCCGTGGTGATGGTTTGTTTTGTTTTTGGTTTGTTGAAAGGCAACCCTCTGTTGGACTGGCAGGCCTGAGCCCACCACAGAAATTCCTTTTGAAGGCAAGGAATGATTGGTATCAAAGTTTCTAAACTGTGACTGTGTTGAGACCATACACTCCTTAGGTACCATTGTAATTTTCTCATATGCAGCCTGGCCTGTGGTATCAGAATTATGCAGGATGCCATGTAACCCAGGGCCTGCAGGATTTTCCTTGCAGTAAGCTGAGTTTGTCTTGTCAGAATCATGAAGTAATCTGGAAGTTGTTTTTGTTTTTTTTCTGTGAGAAAGGCCATTTGGGTGGTTGTGTCCAGATCTGCACCCAAAAAGGTTATTCTTTGGGATGGCACAAGTCTTGACTTTTGGATGTTGACTGTGTATCCCAAGGCCTGTAGCAAGTGGATGGCATAGGCCAAGTCCTTTATCAAATTTCCCTTGTTGTCTGCTTGTATAAGGCAGTCGTCCAGATATGGGTAGATCTGAATCCCCTGAAGTCTGCAGTGTGCAATTACTGATGCCAGGCATTTCGTGAATACTCTGGGCGCAGTAGATAAGCCAAAGGGCAATGCTGAGAATTGATAATGCTCTGATCCTGCAAGAAATCTGAGGTGTCTTCTGCAACTTGGTCGAATAGGGACATGCAGGTATGCCTCCTTGAGATCTAGAGTCACCAGCCAAGACTCCTTGCCCAACATGGGAAGAAGTTGCTGTAGGGTCAGCATCTTGAATTTTGGCACAATGAGGTAAGTATTCAGTGCGGACAGGTCGAGAATAGGCCTCCATTGATTTTCTTTTCTTGGTACAAGGAATAGTCTTGAGTAAAATCCTTGGCCTTGTTCTGAAAGTGGGCCTTGTTCTGAAAGTGGTACCTTTTCTATAGCTTTCATTTGAAGCAAGTTGTTGATCTGCCTTAAAGCCTCTGCTCTCTGATTTGGTAGTAGGTTTGGCATTCCGTTTCTTTTTGGCAAAGTGTGGAAGTGGAACCTGTATCCTTTGTCTATTATTTGCAGTGTCCATGTGTCCCTTGTAATATAATGCCAGTTTTTTGAGAATGAAGCCAGCTTTCCGCCCAAGGGTGCTTCCAGTTGATCCCTGGTAGGCGGAATCAGAGTAAAGTCATTGAGCCTGTCCTGGTGTAGTAGTTGTTGTTGCTGCTGTTGCACTACTTCTCTGGTTGGCAGGCTGCCACTGACGGCCTCTGTAGGAGCCCTTGGATTGGCCTCTGCCTCTAGGGCGTCTGTTCCTGCCTCTCTGGGCTCTGTCCGAGTCTGGAAAGGGCCAATTCTTAGTAGGCCAATTTCTGCTGAATCTCGGTGGTTGTACTTGCAGGAAATCCTTAACTGTTTGCACAGATTTTGCCTTTTCTTCAAACTTTTTAAAGACCTCCTGAGCAGAGGAGCCAAATAAATTTTGTTTCTCCATTGGAGCATCCAGGAGTTTAGCTTTGACATGGTCTGGCAAAGATTGTTCCTTCAACCAGGCATGCCTACGAATGACTGCCCCAGTCATAGCGGACCTAAATGAAGCCTCCAATGCATCATAACCACATTTTAAGAAATGATTACTAACCTGCTGTGAGTTGTGTACCAAATCCTGAAGGGATTTACGGTCAAGGGGTTCAGGAGAAGAAAGTTTCTTATTCAATTCATCTAACAAATACTCTTGGTACTGTATCATATGAAATTGACAATTTAATGCCCTGACAGAAAGAGTTGCAGAAGTATATACCTTCTTTCCCCATCTCTCTAAAGCTCTAGACTCTCTTTCAGAGGGTAGAGGATTTTTGGCTGTGGCGGCTGCAACCCCTTTAGGGCCCTGAGAAATAGTTTCTGGGTCTGCAGAATGGGCTTTATACAGATGGAAATGAGAATCCGGGACCCTATAGTATCTATCAGGCTTGGCAGGGGCCGGAGGGAGAGTATCAGGGGCTGTACTGACATCATTGTACACATCATCAATTACATTCAAAATAGGAGGTATAGCCAAGGGCCTATGTTGAGGCAAATGTAAAAAGGTCCTTAATCTTTTTCTAGAATCAGAGAATTCCTGACCTTGCCATTGAAAATGCTCTCTCAAGGAGTGCAGTGTCTCACCAAAAGAAAACTCTTCAGGAGGGGAGGCCGAAGGGATAGATTCTTCAGCATCAGAATCCTCATAGGGCGAATAAGCCTCCTCCTGGTGGTCTGATAACTCAGATCCATCCGTGTACTCATCTGAAGAGTGTGGGTCAGAGGGGTCAGTCCTGGGCCTTTTGTCTGGTGGAGGGTGAGAGGCCCTGTCTGGGTGAGGTTGTGAACCCCTAATTAAAGAAATAAGGTCCTCTGCAAGGCTGAGGATCTGAGAACTAGAGGAAGGCCTCTGGGAGGTAGCCTTGGGAGGCAAAGCTTTAGAAAGTTTAGCAGCTTTAGCCCTAGAAAAGGCCTTAATGGACATGGAAGCAGGGGGCCTAGATGCCCCACGTGCAGGAGTAGAAATGTCCAAAGGTATGGTGTCGGACATTTCCTAGACAGTGGTTTCGGTAGGTAGCTCGGTAGCAGACTCAGCCGGGGCCTCCCGGGCCGCGGTGGTCGGTTGAATGGATTTGGAAGAAGGAATCACAGAGGACTCTGTTTCGGCCGAAACCGAGACACTCGCGGTAGGCCTTACCGTGGTTTCAGCTGAAACCGCGGGCCGCGAGTGTCGGTCCTTGTCCTTCCGTTTTTTCACCAAATGCAAAGTCGGAGTCTCTGACGGCATTTTATATGCAAAATTGGCCCCAAAAAACTCCTCTGCAAACTCCGACCGACGTCTAAGAGTTTGTCGGTTGAAGGAAGCACAGGCTGAACAGGCCGATACGTCGTGATCTGGGCCTAAGCAAGGAAGGCAGTAGGAATGGAAATCCTTATGAGGTATTTGTTTCCCACAAGTTAAACAATTATTTACGTTGTCTGACATTGGCTGAGGCAAGAAAGAGTCCCCAACGGGGTACTTAGCTTTTTCGAAGTCTTCGGTAGCTGAATTCACTGGATCTGACCGACCGGCACTTGCGAACAGCTTCTGCTTCGGGCACCGTGCGGCAAGAAAGACTGAGGAAAATGGCGTCGGCTGATGCTTTTATACCCCAGACGCTCTGACGTCAGGGAAAGTGCGACATCAGCCGAGGCCAGACCCAGACTTTGGAATCTGGCCGACCAAAGGGCTGCCTGAGGCAGGACAACCCATATGTTATGACTGCAGATGCATCCTTGAAGGACATCTGTACTATGTTCATCGTGTTTCACTGTTGCAGTGATGACTGTAGGGTAGAATCCCAAAGCAGAAAGAAAGGGAGGTGGTCATAAAGCAGAAGGGGTGGCTAAAAGGCCCTGCAAGACTGCAGAAGCAAAGCCTGCCCTAGACTTAGAGTAGAGAGGTAGATTGTAGTGCTTTGAAAAAGTATGCACTGAACTCCAAGTTGCAGCTTCCAAAATGTCTTTGGTAGGAACTCCCCTGAGGAAGGCAGCCGAAGTGGCAGCAGCTCTGGTGGAATGAGTCCGTACACTCCCTGGGATTTGCTTTCCATGGTGTGAATAACAGAATCTGATTCCATGAGCAATCCATTTAGAAATGGTCTGTTTTGAAATGGCTTTACCTTGGGAACTTGAAGCATAAGAAACAAACAATTGCTCTGATTTTCTGATGTCCTTGGTTCTGTCCAGGTAAAAACGTAGTTGTCTGTGCACATCCAAGGAATGTAAGATCCTTTCCCCTTTATTTTTTGGAGTGGGGAAAAAAGTTGGCAAGTGAATAGTTTGATTTAAAGCCACTTTGGAAACCACCTTAGGCATGAAAGTAGGATTAGTCCTTAAAGACACCCTGTCTTGATGAAAAATAATATAAGGTTCCACAGCCATAAGAGCTTGCAACTCAAACTCTCCTGGCAGAGGTCAGAGCTAACAGGATGGCTATTTTCCAAGATAAAAACTTGATGCCAGAAAAGGCAGCAGGCTTAAAAGGAGGTAAGGTGAACTTTTCCAAGACATAGTTGAGATCCCAAGCAGGAATGGGAGGAGATCTAGGAGGTCTTAAGTTCTTAGCTCCTCTGAGAAACTGTCTCATGAGCTGGTGGGAAAAGATTGGAGGGTCTGTATTGTAATGAGCGGAAATAGCAGAGGCATGTATCTTAATGGAAGAGAAAGAGAGACCCTTATGCAAGAGATCTGTCAGGTAAAGTAAAATCAAAGGAATGTTAGGAAGAAGAGGATCAGAATCCTGAGCCTGCATCCAGGAACAAAATCTTTTCCATTTTCCTGCATAAGATTTTCTAGTGCTAGGACGTCTGGCTTCTAAAATGACATCCATAACCTGCTTGGGTAGGAGAGAATGAATCAAAGACCCTGGATTACCCAGGCCACCAGGCTGAGAGTTCTGACATGGGAGTGTAGAACCTGACCCTGGTGTTGGGACAGAAGGTTCGGAGTCTGTGGTAAAACCCAAGGGGGCTCCAGACACAGGTTTTTCAGAGTTTGGTACCAAAACTGTCGAGGCCAATTTGGGCCCAGCAAGATCATCTTGGGTTTGTCCTGTTTGATCTTTAAGAATACCCGTGGAAGAAGAGGAAGAGGTGGAAAGGCATATCCCGAGAGGTTTCTCCAACTGAATGACAGTGCATTCACTTTCCAAGCTAGTTCGTGGAAAGTCCTGGTGCAAAAAATCTGTAGTTGATGATTTTGGTGGGATGCAAAGAGGTCTATGTGAGGACATCCCCAGACTGCTGTTATCATCCTGAATATTTCAGTGTCCAGCATCCACTCGTGTGGGTCCGAAAGGTTTCTGCTCAGACTGTCTGCCAGGAAGTTTTGCTTCCCTGGTAGGAACTGAGCTTGAAGGTCCAGATTGCAAGCTAGAGCTGTGTTCCACAGATCCATGGCTAGTCTGCAAAGGGGGTAGGAATGAGATCCCCCTTGCTTGTTTATGTACCACATAACTGTGGTGTTGTCTGGCACATCCAAGGGAATGGTGTCTGATAAGTCAGTGGCAACCACCGTAGTGGATAAAATTTCTGAGGCCGATTCAAGAGAAGTAGCAGGGGCCTCAGTGGTAGTGATAGATTCTGCTGTATTTTGATCAGGTGAGTGTCGGTCTTTATCTTTGCGTTTTTTAGCAGTTTGGGTAGTCGGAAGATCCGACGGCATAATATACGCAAAATCAGAACCGAAAAACTGTTCAGCAAACTCCGACCGACGCCTAAGCGTTCGTCGGTTGAAAGAAGCACAGGCCGAACAGGCTGCTACGTCGTGGGCTGGGCCTAAACAAGGCAGACAGTAAGAGTGGAAATCCTTATGAGGTATTTGTTTCCCACAGGTTAAACAATTATTAACTTTTTCTGACATCGGCTGAGGCAAGAAAGAGTCCCCAACGGGGTACTTAGCTTTAGAAGTCTTCGAAGTAGTATTCGGTAGAAGTAATCTCTGGATCCGCCGACCGGCACTTGCGAACAGCTTCTGCTTCGGGCGCCACGCGGCAAGAAAGACTGGGGAAAATGGCGTCGGCTGATGCCTTTATACCCGAAGACCAACAGAGATGACGTCGGGTGAAGTGCGACATCAGCCGAAGCCGGACCCGGACTTTGGAATCCGGCCGACTGAAGGGCTGCCTGACGACAGGACAACCCAGTTGTTATGACTGCAGATGCATCCATGAAGGACATCTGTGGTGTTGTCTGTCCGTATCAGTAGCTGTCCTGGTTGTAGAAGATTCCTGAAGGCCAATAGAGCTTTCTGAACGGCCAACATTTCTTTTAAATTGATATGCAGGTGCTTCTGATCCTTTGTCCAAAGGCCCTGCAGACAGTTGCCCCGAAAATGGCCTCCCCATGCATAATCTGAGGCATCCATGGTTAGTATCTGAGTGGCAGGAGGCAGACAGAAGGGTTTTCCTTTGTTTAGAGTACATGCCTTGGACCACCAAAGGAATTCCTTTTGAAGACAAGGCAGGACGGAGATCAGTATGTCTAAACTGTGGCAATGCTGAGACCATACACTTTTTAGGTACCACTGTATTTTCCTCATATGTAGTCTTGCATATGGTACGAGAAGGATACAGGAGGCCATGTAACCAAAGCCTGCAGGAATCTCCTTGCAGAAAGCTGAGTTAAAGTTGCCAAGGTCTTGAAAGTTGAAGCCAGCTGTAACTGTTTTTCTTTTGTCAGAAAAGCCATCTGGGTTGTTGTGTTTAGAGAAGCGCCCAGAAAAATTATCTGTTGTGAGGGTGTCAAATTTGACTTTATGTTTACAGTGAATCCCAGGAACTTGAGAAGATTCTGAACAAACTGTAGATGCTGGAGTAAGACCTCCTTGCTGTCTGCCTGAATAAGACAGTCGTCCAGATAAGGGTAAATCTGAATTCCCTTGAGAGTCTGCAATAAGCTACTACTGGAGCCAGGCATTTGGTGAAGACCCTGGGCGCAGTAGACAATCCAAAGGGCAGCGCAGAGAATTGAAAGTGCCTCGATCCGGCCTTGAACCAGAGGTATTTTCTGCGTTCCTGCCTGATGGGAATGTGTAAATATGCCTCCTTTAAATCCAAAGTTACCATACATGCATTTTTGGTCAGCATTGGAAGTAGCTGCTGTAGAGTAAGCATCTTGAATTTTGGTATCTCTAGAAAAGTGTTCAAGACTGACAGATCCAGAATGGGTCTCCATGAATTTTGCTTCCTGGGGACTAGAAAGAGCCTCGAGTAAAAACCTTGTCCCATCTCTGAAAGTGGAACTAGTTCTATGGCTTTCATAGCCAAAAGAGCTTCCACCTGGTTTAAGGCCTCTGCCCATTGATGTTTTGGAAGATCTGGCCATCCACTTGACCTTGGTAGGGTATGAAAATGGAATTTGTAACCTCTTGAAACCACATCCAGAACCCACTTGTCTTGGGTTATACGAGTCCAATTTAGGTGAAAGAGAAAGTTTTCCTCCGAGAGGGGCTTCCAGGCAAGAAGTTCCTGCAGCCCAATACAGGGAGTCATTGAGTCTGTTTCCTATGAGCTTGCGACCTGTCCTCTCCTCCTCTAGGGGTGGAAGCAGTCCATTGTCTTGGTCTATAAGAGGCTTGTGTTTGAGGCCTTCCTTGGGAGCGTCTGTATCTACCCCTCTGAGGCCTGTCTGAATTGGGAAAGGACCAATTTTTTGTAGGCCAATTCCTGCTAAATCTGGGTGGTTGTACTGTTTGCATGGATTTTGCTTTGTCCTCCATCTTTTTAATCACCTCTTCAGCTTTAGATCCAAACAAAACATTATGCTGAACAGGAGCATCTAATAATTTAGCTTTTACTTGATCTGGTAAATTTTGTTCCTTTAACCATGCATGCCTTCTAATTACTGTGCCAGAGGCAGCAGCCCTATAAGAAGCCTCCAAGGCATCAAATCCACAGTGTAAACCATGCTTCCCAACTTGTTCAGTGGCAAGTCATGTAATTCCTTATCCTCTGCACAGGCGGAAATGGAAGTTAGCTTTTGTTTTAAAACAGACAGGAGAAATTGCTGGTATTTCAGCATTTGAAACTGACAGTTTAAAGCCCTAATAAAGTAGCAGAAGTGTACACTTTTTTGCCCCATCTTTCTAAAGATCTGGAATCCTTCTCAGTGGGAATGGGGTTTTTAGCAGAAGCGGCCTTAACTCCCTTAGGACCCTGAGAAATGGTTTCAGGGTCAGCAGTAGGGTTCTTGTATAAAAAACTGGTGGGAATCAGGAACTCTGTAGTATCTGTCAGGCTTAACAGGAGCAGGAGGAAGAGAGTCAGGGGTTACGTTAGCCTCAGAAAAAGCATAATCCACAATATCCAAAATAGGAGGAATAGCCAGGGGTCTATGTTGGGGAAGAAGAAGAAAATCCCTTAGTCTTTTCTTAGATTCCAAATACTCCTGTCCTTCCCAATGGAAATGTTCCCTCATTTCATGTAAAGTTTCCCCAAAAGAGAAATCCTCAGGGGGAGAGGCTGAAGGAATGGATTCTTCAGCATCAGAATCCTCATAAGGAGGAAAAGAATATTCCTGGTCAGAAGAAGAAATTGAAGAAATAGAAGCCTGATCAGAGGAGTCATAATAAACTTCCTGCCTTGGCCTTTTATCTGGAGGGGGATGTGAACCCCTAATCATAGTAAATAAGTCCTCCGCCATCTTAAGTAACCGTTTCTGTGACTTGGGAGCCAGATCAGAAGAGGCCTGTGTTGCAGTCTTTGATTTGGAAGGAGTCTTTGCCTTTGTCTTTGGCTTTGCCTTTATTAGAAGCTGAGTAGACCTGAAAACCCCTTCGGAAGCCGGTACCTGCACAGCGGCTCCGGACCCATCCGGAGCATTGTCCGAAGGTCCTGCGACAGAAATATTCAAAGGCCTAGTTGGCTCCTCGTGGGAGTCCGTTTCGGCCATCTGTTCCGAAATGGCAGACGACAGGGGCTGCAAAAGCGCCTCGCTGATGGCTGAAGCTGAAGCTGGCTCTGCTTGTACGATATCGTCAGATTTGGACCTCGGAGGCCTGTCTTTGTCCTTGCGTCGTTTGTGAACTCCAGTAGCCGGAACCGTATTAGATAACATTTTGTAATTAAAACGCCTACCAAAGTAATGAAATGCAAAATCGTACCTTCGTTTAATTGTACGTTGATTGAATCTAGCACAAAACCGACAACTAGCTATGTCGTGATCAGGGCCTAAGCAAGGAATACAGTAAGAATGAAAATCCTTATGAGGTATTTGCTTCCCACATGAAATACAATTATTAACTTTTTCTGACATCGGACTGGAGCAAGAAAAAAGTTTCCCCAACGGGGTACTTAGCTTTGAGTAGGAGAAGAAAGTCTTCGGACTGAAGTTTGTTCAGAAAAGATTGTCAGGAGTCAGCCGACCGGCACTTGCGAACTGCTACCACCGCACGGCAAGAAAGACTGGAGAACATGGCGTCGGCTGTCAGCTTTGTGCTCCTGGCGCTCTGACATCAGGGAGCATGGCTAAACAGCCGACGCCGGACCCAGACTTTGGGATTCTGGCCGACCGAGGACTGCCTGCCGGCAGGGGAGAACCCTACAGTCATGACTGCAACAGTGAAACACGATGAACATCTGCTACCTCCCAAGTAATCATAGCCAGTCTGCAACAAGAGTAGGATCTTCTACTTCCCTGTTTATATACCACATGACTATGGTGTTGTCTATGTACACCTGCAGACGTCATGGGGACCAGAGATGTTTCAATGCTTTTAAAAGCATTGAGACAGCAAACATATCTCCGACATTTGCGTGCTTCTAACCAGTAGGTTTCCACAGAACCTGCACTTTTGAATCATGCTCTACCTCTGAAGTAGGATGAGAAATCTTAAATAAATAGGTACAGATTGTCAGCACTTATATGCTGGAACTGAAAACACTTAGTTGTACAAGGTTGCAGAGTACACCGGTTTGTATGGGTTCTGCCAAACATCAAATCCAATTAATAATTTTATCCAATAAAATGTTGCTGGGAGACTTTGTCAATAACTCCAACATGAAAAATAAAGTCAAAGACTTTGGCACAGTCCAAGTAGACAGCATGGACTGTGTACCCTTTTTCCATGGCTACAGTAACCCTTAAGAAGGGCTCAACCATACTGAGCAGACATGATCTGATTTTTACAAAACTGAAAAAGTGGGTATCCAGGGCTAACAAGATTAACTCTATTGCTGATCATTAGTTTGGTTACAATATATCCCATAGTCTCACTAGTATTACCTCTAAAAGCTAAAAGTTCTGTAGAAGCCACTCCAGTAGCATAAAGGGATAAAGCCCTAACTACAGCTCAGCTAACTCAGGATTGATTAGCTGCAGAGGAAACTGCCAGAGAGCAGCAGGAGAGGGATGGACATGCCCAAAGTGTGCGTGTGTGTGTGTGTGTGGGGGGGGGGGGGTTGTGTAGGCACTTCTCTAGGGGATCTTTGGTGAAGGCTGTGGATGATATATTGCATGTCTATCCCTTGCACGCAACTACAAAGGCCAGAATGGTAGGGGGTTTTAACATGGTGGGTCTAAAAGTACAAAAACCCCTGGGCTGATAGTGGCATCCAAAACCTCCAAGAAGCCCTTAGGTTCTGTGCCCAGCCCCAGCTAAAACAGAGTTGGTCCGAGGGGCATGGAGAAACTAGCAGATACTGCACGGATATGGGGCACTGGCTAAGAAGGCTGCAGGATAATGCATAACAGCAAAAAGTGCTCCGATAAGTCCTGTAACTCCCACGGTCAGTGGAATGGTCACCTTCATGGGATGGCACAACAGCAGCTTTTCTCCACTCCTTGGAGATATAACCAAGGCAGAAACTTCAGGCTGAAGAGTTGGTGGTTGGGATTTCCTGAGTGGGACTTGGCTCCACCTGTGGAGGTAACACAAAGGGGGGGGGCATCTTATGCAAGCTAAGAACAGTACCACAGTACAAGAACAAATTTTACATCCATTTCCTTTTGATAACAGACATGGTGTCAAAGGAAGCTTCTTAGTTCTGTAGAAATGTTTCACAAACTTGTACTGAAATTAAAGCTGAAGCAGAACTTTAACTGGAAAGTTTCAATGACTGCCACTCTAAATCCAAGCTTTTCTGCAGAATACGTAGGTAAAGGTATAAATGGGCACAAGCTCTAGAGCTTCCCCCAAGGATGTTTGCAGAATTAAGGAGAACACACTGAACATTAAACTGAGGGTCAAAAAGACTGACACAAAGCAGCCAATCAGCTAAGTCAACAAGCTTGAAACATTACAGACCTTGAGTCGAACTACTAGTAATACTATCTTCCTCAAACAGACCTACAGTTCACTCCCTTGTCTTGGCAACAATCATATCAGTGCAGATGTGATCAACCCTGAACACAGACAACCACAGCCAAGGTCAGTGTTAAGAAGGGCACAAACAACTTACAGTTGGGAGAAGTAAGAGTCTAAAGCATAAGCAGGACGGAGGTCGATGTCAAGTTCAAGCCGAAGTCAAGCCAGCATCAAAAAGGGTTAACCCCATGACCTTGCAATTTAAATGTTCAACCAAGAACAGAGGTCAACACACAAGGTACTGACTTTAAAGCAAACAACAAAATTCAATGGTCACCAAAGCCTGAAGAGGTCTGGTGAGAGGGTCATATTTAGGAGGAGTTAGTACAGCTTGAGTAACATATCTATATTAATGAAAGGTACCACAAAAGGAAAGGAAAACAAAATGGTCCAACTTTAATGTTTACACAATGCATAAGCAGAGATGCATTCTACGTCTCAAGAACAGGAACAAAACAAGCATGGAAAATAATTGGGCATCCTAAGAAAACTTGTTCTTAACTACCTGACTAAATGTGGAACCAAAACAGTAACAACTTCACAACCAAAATGTAAGAAGAAAATGGAGAACAATGAGGGAAGGTAGACCAACTAACAAACAAAACTTGCAAACACTTAATCTTGAGCCAGAAGATTCAGCAGTTGGAGTAACTGGGAGAAGAGACTTAAATACACAGACTTCACACACACTAAACCACGTCCACTGTGATACACCAACAAAATGTCTGCCTGGGAGCATTTACAACTGTGAATAGAAGTTGTAAGCACAAATGGTCCAAACATGGGTGCTTAGCTGCACAGTATTATGGGAAAAAGGGAAAGGGCAAGTAGCCAGGGAAGGTTTTACATGCCCTGCTATTTACATCTTGCTGGGCATAGTCCCAAAGGCAATGAAGATGGAACTCTTAAATCCCAGACTTGATTTTATGGAAGATTGAGATATTCCACTTTTTATATGGATGGTTATACAATTTTTTCCGTACGTATTATTTTTAAAACAGCCAAGATACTTGAAAGTCTCTGTTTTTGCTCATTATTTAATTCCAGCTGAAGCTTCTGCATATCAGTTACTATGACTGGTTTTGAATGGGGTGATTTTAACTCAATGTTTTCCTATAATAACCAACATCAGTTGAGCTTTTCTGTTGCTGAAAAGGATGATACCAGCAGCAGAGGCTAATTCACCAAAGTAGAAATCCATGCTGACCTGAACTGCAGGCAAGTCTGCCACAGTCTTACTTTGTTCATATAGTGAAGAGAAATGGAGAAAAATGCATATCCCTGACTTGACTCAGTCTTGACAGTGAGTGGCTATGACAGTTTACATTACATTTATAGTCTCTTCCAAGTTAATGAGAAACGTTATGGATGACACGTACCAACTCGTCTGTTGTGGCACACATTCCATAATGATTTTCGATCCCCAATAATTGAAAGCAGTTGAGAAGTCTACACAAATTATGACTGCTGTTTGATTTCCACTTGGTCTTTTTTATTTGTCAGAACAAAAAAAAAATCATACTACCTATGCATCCAAGGCAAGATATGAAGTCGGCTTATGACTTTGCATTATTCTCCATTAATCAAGTATGTGCAACAAAACACAATCTTCACTAGCTGTTGCTAAAAGGTCAATGACCCTATAGTTTTGAAAAATAATAGGTCACCCTTTTATAAAACTGTCATAACAGAGGTACACTTACACATTCCCAATTACTTAAATAATCAAGCTTAGTCTCTCTCATTTAGTGGTTTAGCTGGAATATGAATCAACTTTAAGTGTTTTTTATGTATTTTTTGGCACAGATATTAAATTCATGTTTCACTTTCATGTGGGTTTGAACCAACTACACTGGGCCCATGTATACATGCTCATTCTCAAATCAGATAAGGGAGAAAGTCTGTTGGAATTGGGTAGTTCCGGAGCTTCTCCAAGTTTGTAAAACATCCTTTTCTTCAGCAGCTTTGAAAATAGGAACATTTTCAGATTTATGGGATGTGCCTTAAAGTGGAAGCTTTATGATACAGGTTCATACAGCATTAAACAATGTGCAAATATCCTGTTTTTAACTAGCTTGTTCAGTTTTTTTGGCTTTCTCCTCTCACTACTGATTTTGTCCCATCAGACTTTCTGACCTATTTAGACAGTTGCACAAGGCCTTGTCAGTTATTTCCACTTACCTCTTTTTGTGTACAAAATGAAGAGCATGACATGTTATCCATTTTTTGTCTCTCAGTGGGACACAGCAGATACAGTACTATTCTAATCAATTTAGCTTTGAATGTGCTGCAAGTAGCTTTCTTGTTATGATTTTTCATGGCTGCAAAACTATTTTGATTTTCCCCCAAACTAAACTTGTTTTCTTTTAATAGGGTTGAAGTAAATCAAATATTTGCATGGTTATGCTTGTAAATGGTTTATTGAGTCAAAGCCTGCATTTGTCATGCAAATGATAAAAGTGAACGCCTAGATCTCTAAAGAGAATCCATTATTGAACTGTGGTAACATTTGGATAAATAAACAAAATCTAGCACACTGTTGCCCTTTGTGTGTGTGTGTGTGTGTGTGTGTGTGTGTGTGTGTGTGTGTGTGTGTGTGTGTGTGTGTGTGTGTGTGTGTGTTGGGTTGGAACTAAGTGCTGCATACATTCAGTTTGTTATGGCTTGCAAAAGCAAGTCAGTCCATTTTCATTTGTTTTATTCTTTTGGGACCTTCTACTTGTGGTTTTTGCATTTCCATTTAGATGTCCACAGCCAAATAGTTACTTATCGTTTCCCCAACAATTATGGTACCTGTTGCATTAAAATGTGTGGTTGATATGGCTATGTCTCATAGGTTCATAGACTAGCTAACTGCCATGAAGGGGCAATTTAAGCCTAACCAATAACCCTAGATCAGAATCAAACTAGATAACCTGCGCTTATGAGGTAAAGACCTTAACCACTATTCCAACCGTCTCCCATTATTCATGACAGATAACATCCTGATTTTTCAAAATTAAAAAAATAAATAAATAATGAACAGAGAGGGTGGGAACCAATTACCAGAAAGGGTAGAAGAAGCTAGGGCAGTTGGGGCCTTTGAAGCAGTATGGGATTCCTGGAGGAATGAAATGGGGGGAGGGGGGTTAGCTGCATTAAGGTTGTGATGATAAGAGGTACTGCCAGCTATGCCAAGACAAGTAGGGCAGTGGATATATAACATATACCACCATAGCTAGTGGGAGTTTTGTAAAGAATTATATGTCATTTGTATATCAAACTGGTTTGTACAAATGCCCGTGTTGAAAAATTCATTTGTAAGGCTTTGACACCATCCCCCATTCTGGAATTATAGCTAAACTCACTAAACTAGGTATAAATCCCTACGTCACAAGATGGGTTGCCAACTGGCTCACTGACAGAACCCACACTGTAAAAGTTGCAGACTCCAAATCTGACCTCAAAGCAATGACAAGTGGAGTACCACACGGTTCTGTCCTGGGACCTCTCCTGTTTGGCATCTACTTCTCTGAAGTACAGGCTAACACAGAAGGCCTCTGGCTAACAAAGTTCGCAGATGACTGCAAACTAGGAGCCATAGTCAAGTCCCCAAATGATGTGGACATCCTACAGAAGGGCCTCGCTGAGACAGATGCCTGGTGTCAGAGCCATGGCCTCAAGCTCAATGCCAAAAAGTGCAGTGTCATCCCCTTTGGTAAAAACTCTGTACCGATGAACTACTACATAGGCAGCATTCTACTTAATACCTAATGCGTGATAAGAGACCTTGGGACCCAGGTGGACAGTAGTCTCTCCTTTGATAGTCACATTGCCACAGTAGTCAGGAAGTCCTTCTACGTGGCACACATCATAAAAAAGGGTTTTCATCCAGGAAAAAAAGAGGTCATTGTTCCTCTCTACTCGACACTCATTAGACCCATTATAGAGTACAACGCCCCTTTTGGAATGTACCTCACAAGACATCTGCAGCAGCTGGAAAGGCCATAGAAGTACCTCACAAAGAGGATTACTGGCCTCAAACAAATGCCCTACACTGACAGTCTCAAAAAAATTGCCTGCTCTCTGAGGTGATCTCTGCCTAACATATAAAGCTATGTCAAACCCAGAGCTGCTGGACATGCTACACCTAAAGAAATCCCAATCCCTCCGAGCTACACGCTCTAGGGACCTAAACCTTGTCACCACAATAAACAGGACATGCTGGAGGGATAGATTCCTGTCCCAGAGACTTCCCTTACTCTGGAACAGGTTACCCATTTATGTCAAGCAAAGTTCTTCATTAGCACTCCAAGGAAAAATCTTCTGCGTCTCTGCTCGACAGTGGCACAGGAAAATAACTTTCTTGGGTGGGCAAGCCAGGGAACCTTGTAGGCTAAGCCTACATAGGCCCTTGGGCCAATAGCCTAGTACCTACCTATGAACCTATAAAGCTGCCTGTGTTAAAAATGTACCAACAGTGGGTCATGCTGAACAGAAAAGAAATACACCTGTATGTCAGACTGCATTTACACTGTTGAACTGAATATATTGTAACAGATTTACCTCTTCTCTTCTAAGATCCTCTCAGTACAGCTAACCTTGAAAAATAGTCTGAAATTAAAATACCTGGCTTAGGCTATAAAGATTGTATCTCACAGTTCTGACTGCAGCCAAAGAAGAAATGTCTGTTAAAACCAGGAGTGGACATTTTTTAAATTGTTTTACAGCTTCCAGATGCTGTAAGTGTGCGTCTAGTAAAAGGGGTAATGTGGGAACCAGAGTCAGATGACCAGATGTGATGGCATTCTGTAATCCAGCAGTGAAATGATGTTTTAATACTAGATGAGACAAAAGTATCAGGGCAGACTGTTTCTGAAACCTGACAAAGAAGGATCCCTCACCCACTTCATCATTCCTTGTTTTAGTAAGTAAACAGGGAATAGTAATTCTTCAGATCAGTCAGGAAAATATAATGAGATTAGTTAAGTATTGTTTTTCTGTATCTGTGTGAATCTTTCAATCTGTATTATTTTTAATATTTCCTGTGTCTAAAACTCTGGTGTTTATTGTAAACAGATATTTTGTATTTTCAAATTATTTTATTGTTTATTATTAAAGATATGGCATGCCTTCGTTGAAGGTTGGGCGCTGAGCTGGCACCTCGGCACCGTAAAAAATTTACTGCCAATCCTTAGCGGACCGGAGTTCTACTGTAGCGACATCTAACTGGGAAAAGCAGAAAGAAGAACCAACAATAAACATTAAATATATTTAAATTTTTCATTATGATTGATCTTTTACAGAATATTTTAACCTTTGAGAGTACTTATATTTATTTGGTGATATTGCAGTCGCTTCTGAAAGCCTTGCTGCATTGGTCAAACACTACCACTTGCATTAATATGAATTTTACTCAGTATAATTGGGTACCCTTGTAAGTGCCTTAAAGTAGCTGGCTGGTGGCACTGAATCTCACCTGGAGCAGGGACACAGCACTGGTTTCGACACAGAGAAAAAAGTGTAGCTTTATTTGGGGGCTGGAGAGAAAGTCTAGCCCTTGGTCTGGAGTGTGCTCCATGTGTGGTCTTAAGCAAAATTGTGCTTGGTGCACACAGCAGCATCTGGAAATACTGTGTGTAACTATTTTTGTTCCAAGTGAATGTCCCTCATCAGGGTCAGTGGTGAGGAGCAAGACTCCTTGATTACTGGCCCAAAGCAGGGACGTCACCAAGATAAATGCGACATTTAGACAGACCAAACAAAGCATCATCTACTGATGCACAGGTGATTTTTAACTTCTGATATACTTCATTAGGCTACCAAAACAGTACCTAAAATACATCCAAGATTGACAGACACCTTGGATTCAAGGACCATCTCAAGATAACAGAAAGGCCAGGACTAGAGTGGAAGGGAAGGCACTGTATGCTATTACATACAGAAGGAAACTATCTTTGGGGAAAACATGCAAACAAGAGAGAGCGAAAGGAGTGGCCCAGCCTGCTCTTTTCATAGGTTCACAGGTGTTTACTAGGTTAACAACCACAAGGGCCTTTTTAAGCCTAGCCATGCATCTGAAATCTATGACAAGTTCTAATACCCTTGGTAAGTGTAAGCAGTGGCTTGGAAAGTGAAACACTTACAAGCTGGGGCTTGGGAGATAAACCATTTACAGGCTGCCTGTGTGCATTAGAGACAAAGGCGCTAAATTAGGGATGAATTTCCTGTCCCCCATCCAATTGTTCAAGTTATAACTGTATTGGTCTAGGGAGGAGCTCTGCTTCACATGGATGGGGAGCCTGTTCCAGGGAAGGGGTAGTCTTTGGGATACATACCCGTCTCTCCAGCAGGTCTTATTTATATCACAGGCAAGGTCTAAGACTTAGAAAGTACAGTTTTGCACACTTTACACAAATGTAGATGTTAGAGTGTATTCACTGTTGCAGTCCTGACTTGTGAAATTTCCTACCATGAAAGCCCTTGGCCGGCCCAACTACCAGAGAAAATTCTTTCCTCCTTCTAAGGCTGGCTGATGCCGTAACTGATGTCAGTACGCTTGGGTATACATGGAGCTAGCCTACATCATGGAATCATTTTTTTCTCGTCCCAAACAGGTAGGAACCCCAAGTGAGCAGTAGGGAACTGAGGACAGGAACTCCTACAGGAAGACAGGCTAAGGGGAGTTCCTTTGGCTAGAAGAGAGGCTACAAATCAACTACCTAGTAGGTTAAGGGGAAAGAAAAAGTACAGTTGTGTACACTTACCATAAAAGCAGAAGTTAGAGTGTATTCACTGTTGCAGTCATCACATTTGGGTTATCTGCTTGCAGTAGCCCTCAGTCGGCCTGATTAACAAAGTCTTGGGTCCTGCGTCGGCTGCTGTCTCATCTTACATGACGTCAGGTAGTCAGGGCTATAAAGCATGCAGCCAAAGCCATTACATCAGTTTTTGCTTGCCCCAGATGTCAGGTGCCCCCATAATGGGAAGCAATTTTATATTATATTATATATGTATGCATATATATATATATATATATATATATATATATATATATATACATATATACATATATATATACATATATATATATATACATATATATATATATATATATATATATATATATATATATATATATATATATATATATATATATATATATATATATATATATATATATATATATATATATATATATATATATATATATATATATACATATATACACATACATACATTATATATTTTATATAGATTATATATATATATATATATATATATATATATATATATATATATATATATATATATATATATATATATAGAGAGAGAGAGAAAACTATATATATATATATATATATATATATATATATATATATATATATATATATATATATATATATACATATACGTATACACACACACACACACACACACACACACACACACACACACACACACACACACACACACACACACACACACAGACATATATATATATAAGGTTACAAATACACCAAAAAGCTTTAAACATAGTAAGCAAGAATAGAGGTATAGCCAATAGAAGTCGTGGGGCTGGAGGGAGGGTAACTACGACTGCAACAGTGAATACACTCAAACACCTACATTTATGGTAAGTGTACACAACTGTACTATGTTCTTCATGTTTCACTGTTGCAGTTATCACATTTGGGTAGATTCCCAAAGCTAAGGATGGGGGGAGGAAATTAGATAGCATTAGGACCAGCTAGAAGGCCCTACAAGACTGCAGTGGCAAAGCAAAGTCTGGATTTAGAGAAAATTGGCAAATGGTAATGCTTGGTGAAGGTATGTACAGGACTCCAGGTAGCAGCTTCTAGGATGTCCCTGGTAGGGACACCTCTGAGAAAGGCTGTAGAAGTAGATGGAGCCCTGGTTGAATGTGGTCTAATCCCCTGTGGGGTAAGTTTTCCATGGTGCTCATAGCAGAAATTAATGCAATGGCCTATCCATTTAGAAATGGTTTGCTTTGAAATGGCCTTCCTCTCTGCACCTGCAGCAAATGCAGCCAGCAGTTGTTCAGATTTCCTGAGAGGTTTAGTCCTGTCCAAATAAAATCGAAGTCGTCTTTGCACATCTAAGGAGTGCAGTATTTGCTCCCCTTTGCTCTGTGGATTAGAAAAAAATGTTGGCAAATGAATGGACTGATTAAGGGCCACACTGGATACCACCTTGGGCATGAAGGAGGGATTGGTCCTGAGGGACACCCTATCTGCATGAAAAATGATGAAAGGCTCCGCTGCCATGAGGGCTTGTAATTCAGACACCTTTCTAGCTGAAGTGATGGCTAAAAGGAAGGCTGTTTTCCAAGAAAGGAATTTCAACTCTGCATTTGCGGCTGGCTCAAAAGGAGGTAGAGTGAGTTTTTCCAATACAAAGTTAGGGTCCCATGCTGGAGTAGTGGCTCTCCTGGGTGGTTTTATGTTTTTGGCCCCTCTGAGAATTGCTTCAGCAGTGGATGAGAGAAGAGGGGTGGTTCTGTGTTGTAATGAGCTGAAATGGCTGAGGCATGAATTCTGATGGAGGAAAAGGAAAGGCTTTTGTGCAGCATCTCAGTTAAGTATTGAAGAATCTGAGGTAAACTGGGCGTTGCTGTGCCCATCCCCTGAGCTTGGTTCCAGGAACAGAATCTTTTCCATTTTTCAGCATAGGAGTTTCTAGTACTAGGCCTCCTTGCCTCCAGAATGGCATCCATCACTTGCTTACTGAGGGATGGCAACGGACAGATCAGGTAATTAGCCAGTCTGCCAGGTTCAGGGTTTGAAGCTGTGGGTGCAGAATCTGGCCCTCCCGCTGTGACAGCAGGACTGGGGTCGGAGGCAGGTGCCATGGTGCCAGCAGTGACACTGCACAAAAGTGGGTACCAGTGTTGGCGTGGCCAGTCTGGTACAATCAGTATTGTCCTTGGTTTGTCCTGTTTGATCTTTAGTAGTACCTTGGAGAGGAGAGGCAGAGGGGGAAAGGCATAAACTGATAGGTTTTTCCAGGTGAAGGACAGGGCATCCACTTTCCAAGCTTGTTTGTGGGGAGTCCATGTGCAGAAGTTTTGCAATTGGTAGTTCTGGGGGGAGGCAAATGTGTCTACATCTGGACTCCCCCCATTTGTTTCTCAACATGTTGAATATCTTTGGTTCCAGTTTCCACTCGTGTGGATCCAGGAGATTTCTGCTTTGGTCATCTGCAAGTGTGTTTAGCTTTCGTGGTAGGAATTGGGCCTGTAGGTGCACTTGGTAGCCCAATGCTGTGTTCCACAGAGCCATGGCTAGTCTGCAGAGAGGGTATGAGTGAGTTCCCCCTGCTTGTTTATGTACCACATAACAGTGGTGTTGTCCGTCTTTACCATTAATTGTCCTGGAAGGATGTGGTCCTTGAAGGCTGTCGGAGCATTCTGTACAGCTAACATTTCTTTCTGACTGATGTACAGGTGCATTTGACTTTGGTTCCATTTGCCCTGAATGCACTTCCCTGCCAAGTGAGCTCCCCATGCATAGTCTGATGAGTCTGTTAGGGTTTGGGTGGCAGGGGGTAGAGTGAATGGCAGTCCCTTGTTTTGGTGGCAGGCGTCTGTCCACCAAAGGAACTCTATCTGTAGACAAGGAATGATAGGAATCATTGCTTCTAGATCCTGAGAATGTTGACACCATAGGCTTTTTAGATACCATTGTAGTTTCCTCATATGCAGTCTTGCATATGGAATTAGTAGAATGCAGGAGGCTATGAACCCCAGGGCATGCAGTTTTCCTTGCAGATAGCTGGGCCTTTGTGGCCAATAGTTTGAAGTAGGCTGTCAAATGAACTTGTTTTTCTGGCGTGAGAAAAGCCATCTGGGAAGCTGTGTTCAAGCTTGCTCCCAGGAACACAATTTGTTGGCAGGGTACAAGATGTGATTTCCTTTTGTTTATAGTGTACCACAGAGAAGTTAGCAATTTCTGTACAAACGCCAGATGATTCAATAGTATGTCCTGGTTTTCTGCCTGAATTAGACAATAGTTCAGGTATGGATATATCTGGATATTTCTTTGCCTGCAAAATGCAATGACTGGAGCTAGGCACTTTGTGAATACCCTGGGCGCAGTAGATAAGCCAAAGGGCAGTGCAGAGAACTGACAGTGCATGTACCCTGCTTTGAAGCGTAGGTATCTTCTGCAGGATTCCCTTATTGGGATGTGCAGGTAAGCTTCCTTTAAATACAGTATTGCCAACCAGGCATCTTTGCCAAGCACAGGAAGCAGCTGGTGAAGTTAGTATCTTGAATTTTGGAATTACCAAAAAGTTCTTTAGGATAGAGAGGGCCAGTATAGGACGCCAGGAGTTGTCTTTTCTGGGCACCAGGAAAAGTCTCGAGTAGAAACCTTGTCCCTGTTCCTCTTCTGGAACAGGCTGAATAGCCCTGATGCTTAAGAGAGCGAGAATTTGCTTTTGACCCTCTGCCTACTGATTTGGAGGTATGTGTGGCCAACTGTTAGGGGTTGGTAAGGAGTTAAAGTGGAATCTATATCCTTGGGGTTGGTAAGGAGTGTAAGGAGTGAAAGTGGAATCTATATCCTTGGGAAACTATATTTAAAACCCATTTGTCCTGGATAAGGAGTTCCCAAATTTTGCCTGCCTGGCAATCTTTCCACCTAAGGGAACAGTCAGTTGTGCAAGGCTTGGAAATAGGGTTGCCACCTTTTCAAATGCTCAAAGTGGGACATTTTTTGTAGAAATGTGAGATTTTGTAAGACAAAATGTACCCACAGCCAGTGCAAATGACATAACTTCACTTTTTTGCCAAAATAAAAGCTTATTTTTGTAGGATGCGAGTTCCTTATGCTATTTCATACAATACTTATGCATTCTAGATACAAAATAACTGCTTTATGCAACTATTAAAGAAAACTTAATACATATATTTTGTCTTAAAATCTCAGGAAATTTGCCATTTTTTAGGTTTTTTGCAGGACACAACTGCCCAGAGTCGGACTATCCCTCTTAAAGAGGGACAGGTGGCAAGCCTACTTGGAAGATTTAAAGTCAAGTCATTGAGACAGTTTACCATAGGGGGGTCTTACCACTCCTTGCTTTGGAAGTGGGAGCCCCCCCACTGCTTAGCCCTGTGAGTACCTTGGGACTGAAGCCTGGGTATTCTGCTGGTTCTGGGTTTGGACTGAGAAGGCCTGGAAGAGGCAGGAAATGACCAATTTTTAGAGGGCCAATGCCTACTAAATCTGGGAGGCTGTACTTGCAGGAAATCTTTAAAAGTTTGCATAAATTTAGCTTTTTCCTCCATCTTTTTAAAGTAGTTCTGCTTTGTTGCCAAACAGGTCGTCTTGGTTTAAGGGAGCATACAGCTTTAACATGATCTGGCAAATATTGCTCCTTAAGCCAAACATGCCTTCTAAGCACAAACCCAGTGACAGCAACCCTGCAAGATGCCTCCAGTGAATCAAAACCACATTGCAAAGTATGTTTTCCCACTTAATCAGCAGAATGCATTAAATCCTGTAAATATTTACTTTCAGCACAGTCAGGAATCATCATTTTCTGTTTAAGCAAACCAATAATATGCTGCTGATACTTTAATGAAACTGGCAGTTTAAGGACCTAATGGCCAAGGTTGCAGATGTGTACACCTTCTTACTCCATCTATCCAGCGCTCTGGAATCTCTATCAGAGGGGGTAGGATTTTTGGCAGTAGTAGCCTTAATGCCCTTGGGTCCCTGTGAAATGGTCTCAGGATCCGCAGTAGGATTTTTAAAAAGGAACTTGAGAGTCAGGAACACTGTAATATCCATCAGGTTTTCTGAGAGCAGGAGGTCAAGAGTCAGGGGCCAAGCTAGATTCCGAAAAGGCATCAACAATGTCCAGTACAGGGGGGATAGCTAAAGGCCTGTGTTGGGACAGGAGTAAGAAATCCCTAAGCCTCTTTTTAGAGTCAGAGCAATCCTGCCTTTCCCGGTGAAAATGCTCCCTAAGAGTATGCAAGGTTTCACCAAAAGAGAAATCCTCTGGAGAGGAAGTAGAGGGAACAGAGTCCTCTGCATCAGAATCCTCACAGGTAGATAAGGATAAATCCTGGTCATAAGAGGAAACAGAAATTTCAGAATCCTGATCAGAAGAATCATAAGCAAACTTGGTCCTAGGTCTCTTAGGAGGGGGAAGGTACAGACATCCGTAGGTTCCACAGCTGAAGCATCTCGCGGCATACTCCAAATGGGTCTCAGTAGAGGTCTGCGAATCTGAAGTAGTGGGCATCAGGGGCTGCAAAAGCGCCTCACTGAGTACCGGCAAACTGGCGACTAGCTTAGGAGAAGCGTCATCAACAGCTTTGGACCTATGCGGTCTGTCTCTGTCTTTATCTATGCATTTTTTCTGAAGGTCGGTAGTCAGGTAGCTTACCGAAGCCATATCTGGATAACTGAACCAAGTACCAAAATATTTAGAAGTGTAAATATACCAACGACGAATAGTTTGTTGTTTAAATAAGGCACAAAACCAACAGCGAGGTACGTCGTGGTCAGGGCCTAGCAAGGAATGCAGTATGAATGAAAATCTTTATAAGGTATTTGCTTTCCACAAGAAATACAATTATTGACTTTTACTGACATTGGTTTAGAGCAAGAAAAAGTTTCCCCAACGGGGTACTTAGCTTAGTTGAAGACTTCAGTTCTGAAACTCGAAAACAAAAATTTCAGGAGTCTGACAACCAGCAGTTGCGAACGGCTTCAGGCACCGCACGGCAAGAAAGACTAATGTAATTGCATCGGCTGCATGCTTTATACCCCTGACTACCCGACATCACGGAAGATGAGACAGCATCCGACGCAGGACCCAAGACTTTTGTTAATCAGGCCGACTGAGGGCTACTGCAAGAAGATAATCCAAATGTGATGACTGCAATAGTTAAACACTTGAACATCTGCAACAGTGAATACACTTGAACATCTACATTTATGTTAAGTGTACACAGCTGTCAATGTTCTTCATGTTTCACTGCTGCAGTTCTGACTTGTGGGAAGATTCCCAAAGCTGAAGAGAGGGAGGAAGGAGATTAGGGAAAGAAGATGCCCTGCAGGATGGCAGTGGTGAATCCTGTTCTGAACCTGGGAGAGGCTTCCAAGTGGTAGTGGTTGGTGAAGGTATGCACAGATGACCAGGTAGGTGCTTCCAGGATGTTCTTAGTAGGGACCCCTTTCAAGAAGGCAGTAGAGGTTGCAGTAGTCCTAGAGGAGTGTGACTTGACAGCCTCAGGAGATTTTTTGCCATGATGACTGTAACAAAACAGAAATACTGTGGAATATTCCTTTTGAAATAGTCCATTTAGAAGCTGGCTTTCCCACAGAGCCAGTGGCAAAGGTAAAAAAAAAAAAAAAGCCGATCAGATTTGCTCCAGGCCCTTTTTTCAGTCATGATAGAAGTAGAGCTGCCTATACATATCCAAATAATGGAGTATTCTTTCCCCTTTGTTCTGGTGGGTTGGAAAAGAATGTAGAGAAGTGAATGGATTGATTTAGAGAGGTGTCAGTAGCCACCCTGGGCATGAAGGAAGGGTTAGTTCTGACAGAATCCCTGTCTGGGTGGAACATGAGGAATGGTTCCACCTCCATGGCAGCCTGCTGTTCAGAGACCCTCCTGGCTGAAGTAACAGCCAGCAGCAGGGCAGAGTTCCTAGTTTGGCAGAGACTGCAAGTTCAAAAGAAGGCAATGTCGTTTTCTCCAGAAGAAAGTTAAGTCTCATGGAGGGGTAGGTTGCCTCCTGGGAGGTCTGATGAGAAAGATTCCCCAAGAAATTGCCTTAACAGGAGATGGGAAAAGACAAGGGGAACAGCGGGTTTATGGGCCAAAATGGTAGATGCATGAATTTTAATGGAGGAATAGGAGAGGCCTTTAATCAAACAGACTAGCCAGGTAAAGTATAATGGTAGCATTATGGGCAGAATCAGCATTGTGGTGCTGCTGCTGGCACCAGATGGAAAATATTTTCCTCTTAGCTGATGATTTCCTAGTGCTAGGCCTTCTGAATTCCTTAAGAATATCCTGAACCTGTTTGCTTAGGGTAAGCATGTTCCTGGCATGTGTGGAATTATCCAAGCTGAAAGACTAAGCATTTGCAAGCTGGGATGCACAATCCTTCCCTTGTCTTGAGTGAGAAGGTAGACTATGAGGCAGCAGCCATGGACTCTGATTGGTTAGTTCGAGAAGCAAAGGATAACAGTATTGCCTGGGCCAGTCTGTGGCTATCACTATTGCCCTTGGGCCTTCTTCTCTTGCATTTAGAAGCACTCAAAGTAGGGGTAAGGGAGGGAATGCATAAATGAAGAGACGAGTCCAGAGGAAGGAGAAAGCATCTGTTCTCCGGACTGATTTCTTTTTGTTCCTGGAACAGAATCTTTCCAATTGAGCATTTTCCTTGGTGGTGAAGACGTCTATCTGTGGGACTTCTCCATCTCTGGGCCATGCTGAAAAATATTCCCAATGCAGATGCCATTCATGGGAATTCACTACATTTTTGCTGAGGTGATCTAATGGAGTATTTTGAGCACCTGGAAGGTATTGTGCCAGGAGGTGCAATGCCAGAGAATGAGCAGTTTCCCGAACTTGCATCACTAGGCAGAACAGATGGTAAAAGTGGGTGCCCCCTGCCTGTTTATGTACCACAGGACTGTGATTTTGTCTGCTTTGACCCCTGGCTCCCAATTTTCCTTGAAAGCTATCAGGCCTTTTTTACACTGTCATAAGCTCTTTCCAGTTTATGTGCCTGTCCTTGAGCTGAACCTCCAACTTTCTTTGGGACTGGAGGTGTTGAAAGTGAGCTCTCCAGGCTGTCTCAGAGGCATCTGTGGTGAGAGTTTGGCCCTGGGGAGTGAATCTGAATGTAAGGCCCCGATTCTGGGCACAAGCCTATACCCACCATACAAACTCCTGAGACAAGGAATCTGCTGTATCTCAGTCGTCATGGGCTGAGAGTGCTGGCACCATACATTTCTGAGGTACCACTAGAGTTTCCTTATATGCAGCCTGGCCAGGGGGACCATGAGGATACAAGATGCCATGTATCCCAGTGCTCAACGAAACTCTTCGGCTGAGATGCATTGTTTCTGCTAGATTCTTTGAAAGCAGTGTGTCAAAAAGGAGACCTTGTCTGGGGGAAGTAAGTTTTTTTTTGAAGTGAAGAGTCCAGCACTGCCCCCAGGAAAACTATCCTGTTGGCTGGAACAGTGTTGGATTTTTCCAGATTTATCATGAAGCCCAGGGTGGACAGGAGACCTTGGGTAAACTTCAGATCCTTGTGAAGTTTTGACAGAGTTGTGGCTTGTATCAGGCTATCGTTCAGGTAGGGGTATATTTGGACCCCTCTGGTCTTGCAGAAGGTAATCGTAGGGACTAAGCACTTGGTGAAAACAACTGGAGCAGTAGACAAGCCAAAGGGCAGTGCTAAAAATTGATGATGACTGGAACATGCTCTGAAGCAAAGAGAACTTGTGTGTGATTCTTGAATTGGGATGTGCAGATAGTCATCTTTTAGATCCAGAGAAACCATAAATGCCTGTGGGGCTATCATGGGCATGAGTGTTTGAAGAGTTAGCATTTTGAATTTTGTAACCAAGAGAAACTGACTGAAGTTGGACAGGTCTAAGATAGGGCACCAAGAGTCTTCTTTTCTAGGAACCAGGAATAACGTGGGTAGAACCCTTTGCCTTTTTGATGTTCGGGAACTGGACTTGGTTCTCAGGAATATTTGGACAGCCATAGTATATTAAAGGCTCTGAGAGCGAGTTTGTAACCATTTGAAATAAATGTGTAGAACTCACTTGTCTGAAGTGATGAGAGTCCAGTTTTCTTGAAAAGGGACAGCCTTCCTCCTAGTCTTGTGGGGGGGGGGGGGGTAAGTCACTGTTGCTCTCTTGCAGAAGCCCGAGGCCTAGAACTCCCCTGCCTGGTAGTTTCTGAGGTCCATTGTCTGGGTCTCTGCAGCTGTGGTCATGGTCAAAGAGCCCTTTCCCACTGGGTTTTCCTCTGTCTGCCTCTAGGTTGGGAGGCAAAGGACCAAAAAGACCAGAGTTTAATGGGGAAGTTCCTACAAAACCTAGGAGGCTAAACTTGGAGGAAGTCTTTCACAGTCTGCATAGACTAAGCTTTGTCCTCCATCTTTTTAAGAACAGCCTCAGCTTTAGGTCCAGAGAGGAATTCCTTATCAAGGGGGTATCAAGAAGGTTAGATTTAACATGGGCAGGAAGAGATTGTTCCCTCAGCCACTAGCATCTGCCTAGCTAGAATCCTACATAGCATCATAGCCACAGTGTAAGGAGTGCCCAACTACTAGAGGACTGGAGTGGCTACAATCCAAATGCACTTTAGAAATGTTTTTATCTCCCAGTAAAGAGATATTTTGTTTAAACTGATCCAGAATGGCTTGCAGATATTTAATCATGTGAAACTGACAGTTAAGAGCCATCATAGTAAGGGTGGCGGATGTAAACTTTTTTCCGAAATATATCAAGGGCCCTGCTATTTTTATCCATATGTAAAGGGTTCCTAGAGGAACTGGCTCTAGCCCCTTTGGGTCTTGGGGTAATGACCTCTGGATCAGTAGGTGGATTTTCGAGAAGATATTTATGGGAGTCCTGTACCCTATAGCCACCTCTAAATGGGTGGAACAGCAAGAGGTTTGTGCCCTTGCAGATCCAGGAACTCCCTAATTTTCTTTTTTGACTGTGGATGGTCCTGGGCTTCCACACTAGAAATGTTCCCCTCATAGCATGCAGAGTCTCTCTCAAAAGGCGATACCTTCTGGAGGAAGGCACAACCCATATTCTCTTCTGAATCCTCGAAAGAAGAAATGAGGGAGGATACTTCTTCAGAACCAGACTCCTCTAGGTATGAATCCTCATCAGATTCAAAAAGATCTGTGAAAGCTTCAGAAGTGGGATCCCTTCTCCTTCTACCTGAGAAGGCATCCCTGGGTGCTTCTCTAGACGTAGATCAGGTCTTTGGCTAGTCTAAGTACTGTTGATATTCCTGAGAACAGGGGTCGGTAGGCCTAGGTGAAGGGCCTACAGCAGTACTTTTCTCAGAAGTCGCTTTGGCCTTGGGATATCCGAAATCCTGACGCCTGTCTCGCTAGAGGAAAGATGAACAGATGTAAGGTGAAGCCACAAAGGAAAGTCACTGGGAAGAGAGCACTCTTCGGAAGCTAAAGGCCTGCAGAGCAGCCCCGGACCTGACAAATGAGCTGAAAGCAAAGGCCTGTGGAAAAGCAGAAGGACCTAATGGGCATGTTGGGACTCCAAATGGGTCTCAACATAGGCCTGCACCACAACATCATACACAGGAGGGGGCTACGAAAGCACCTAATCTTCTTCAACAATCGCAAGCCTAGAAGGAGAAACAGACTGAGAATGGTTGCCGTCCAAAGGCCAACGCTTGGTTCTCTTATCTTCTTCCCCTCTTGTGCCTAGGCTGCTCAACCTCCAAATGACCAGCAGAAGCAATCAGACACTAATGGGAAGACTAAAGGAATCTAACTAAAATCTCGCCCCTACGTCTGATTAGGACTGTCCTAAAGTTAAACTGGGCACAAAAAGAAGCAACTTGGGACGTTGTGATCCAGGCCTAAACAAGTAATACAAAGCAAGTTGAAGTCTCCATGTGGGATTTGCTTACCACAGTGGAGACAATTATTTACTTTACCTTACATGAGTTTAAAGCAAAAGAAAGGAGTTCCCCAACAGGGTCCTTATCTTTCCGATGACTTCTCCCTGGTGCGGACCAACCGAAGCACTGAAACACTGCTTCAGGCTCCAACAGCAAGAAAACACCGAATTCATGATGGAGGCTGGCTCCCTATATACCCAAGTGTGCTGATGTCGGTTAGGGCATCTACCAGCCTTAGGAGGAGGAAAGAATTTTCTCTGGTAGTTGGGCAGGCCAACGGCTTTCACAGCAGGAAATTCCACAAGTCAGGAATGCAACAGTGAAAAACAAAAGTACATCCAGTAATAATGGTGTTGTTTATTTTGAGGATATGCAGGTGGTCCATCAGAGTGGGGTCTGACAATTTCTTGTATGTCAGGCATAGCTCTACCCTAAACAGTCTGCAGGCAACAGAATACAGGGATAGCGCCTTGAGGCAGTCTGCATAGGACATGTCACTCACACTCTGCATTCTTCTACTGAAGAACCTCTGTGGATGTTCCAGTTGTTTGATATACCTGGTTAGATACATACCAAAGGAGGCACTGTACTCTGACAGGTTTGATGAATGCTAAATACAGTAGAACAATGACTTCCTTAGACCTAGATGCGATACCACTGTTTCCAAGTTGCACAACAGAATAATTTCCTCACTACTGTAGACACATGATGGTCAAAGGATAGATTACTGTCTATGTGCGTGTCCCCAAGTCCCAGACTACTGGCTCAACTCTTAGGTGCGTGTCTTCAATATTACAATTACCAGGGGTGGAAGACTTCCCAAACGATACAAGTATGCATTTCTTGGCATTTAGTTTTAGTACAGTCATTTGTCTGTGTCAGTCCTTCCTGGAGAACATTTGTGTCTGTGGGTGATTCAATGGCAGCTCCTAATTTGCAATCATCTGCAAATGTAGTCAGCCAGAGGCCACTGACATTGGCCTTGATTTCAGAGAAGTAAATCCCAAAAAGGAGCGGTTCCAGGACCGATCCCTGAGGGACTCCACTTCTGACTGGGCCCTTTGTAGAGGGGACCCCCACCCCCCCCAATTCCAACTTCCTGGGTCTTGTCTATGAACCACTGGATTTACATAAGGGTTTGTACCCAACCTCCTAAGTTTGTCAACAATACCCGAGTGGGGGACTGTGTCAAATGAATTGGCCAGGTCAATGTAGGCAGTGTGAACCATTTTGCCCTCATCCATTGCTTTGGTGACCTTCCAAAAAATCCACCAGGTTGAGTAGGCATGACCTGCCCTTGATGAAACCAAAGTGGGTTGAGTCCAGTGTCTGGAGATTTCCTAGGTCATTGCTGATCATTTCCAGGATAATTCTTTCCATGGCTTTGCATATGAGACTAATGAGAATTATGGGTCTGTTAGTTTCCAGTGTCTGCAGATGGCCCACCTTTGTGCAGAGGGATGACTGTTGCTGTTCTCCATTCATGAAGTATGGAGTCTTTTTGGAGGCTACAGTTAAAACAGCAGTTCCAGATGGCCTGACAGATCATATTTATTCTATTTAGAAGGTATCATGTGATACTGTCTGGGCCTTTTGATGCACTGTTCTTGTCCTTAAGTTTGCAATGCTCCTTGTGTTCCTTCTTTCTTGATAAAAACAGTACTTCTCCATATATTTGTCCACTTAGCTGCCAATACATTCAAGACAGACATTTTTTTGGAGGGGGGGGTGATTTTCTCCCCTGCTTCATGCTGGCAGTCATTCCCAGTGTCCCACTTCCATCTGCCAGTACTCCAATTCACCCCCCAGACTACATCCATAACTTAACTAGGGCCTGACAGATCTCAAGGATGTCTTGGGGTCCAGTGTCCATTATCTGCCAACAGGGTTTCATTTTTGACCTACCCGAGCTTTCGTACCCTCCCCCAGCATGGTTCTATTCTGGAGGTGGGTGTGCAATTGGAACGTGCGATATCTTGCACTCACCTCAACAGAAGCTCAGCCAAGTTCCCACCCTAATTCATCCTTACGACCACAACCTGTGTGTGACTCCCAGCCTCCATCAGGAGCTCCTTGGGGAATGTCCAAGCAGCCAGCCCTTCATCCTATGACATGGGACACACCTCCATCCCTCTCTGCTGCTCTATCAGTTACCCGATCCACTAACTGAACCCAGATCTTCTGGGTCATAATCAGGGTTTTACCTTTCTACATCACCAGAGCATCTCACTGCACACAAGAAATATAATTAATTAAACTCTAAACATACTTGATAGGAACCAATATCACGGCCCAGCTCAAAGCACAGCAAGTGCTGGTCCTACCTATTTCAGTATATTTATTTACTTACTTTACTGCAGGCACAATTACCTTTAACTGAGGTAAAGATTAATTCTGATCAATGGTGAATAAAATAAAAACTAAAATCAATCCCAAAATACTCACACTACATTATTATTTGAAAACTGTTATTAGACTAGGACCTATGATAAGCTTTCCAAACCAGGGTCTTCATACAGCATCATTTAATGGGTGGAGCTACCAAATACAGGAAGAGGTTGCCAGACTGCCCTAATACATGAGAGGCACAAGCATACAATGTTTTACAGTCAAAGTACCTCAACATAAGATTTGGAGAAGTCATAATCTGAACACAGAGTCTTGAAGTAGTTTATTATTCGACAGATCATAAACAAAATACTTTAAAATACACACATGGCACAGAATCAAAGGAAATGTGGATTCATAGCAGTGTTTAGCAAGACATACAAGTGTACCATAGAAAAGGTTTCTGAACGGATTTAAATAGCTGTGTGCGAGGTATACAGGCATAAATCTGAGGAAAACACCGACTGGATGAAAAGAAAGTGCAACAGTGGATGAAATTCACCCTGAAGAAAGGATAGCTACTTATGTCCCAGAGTTTATTACTAGGTCGTTCTCTTCAGAATGCCTTGTGAAGTGAAATATTTTTTACTGAAAATGATAAGACAGAAAAAGAAAAAGGGGGGAGTTGTACTGATCACAGAAATGGTAAAAAGCATATTAGGTTAATGTTTTGTTCATTTACCCATTTCGCCAAACTCACCTTATCCTATTCAGGACTACAGTTAACCAAAGCTTATCCCAGCAGGCAACATGCCTGAATTAGATACCAGTCCATAACAAGACAAATGCATACCTACAAACAATTTGGAGCACTGTGAATCTACCCTGAGCACTATATCTTTGGGAGATGAAGGAAAACAGGGGACCCCATCAAAAATCCAAATGATCATAAGGGGGGGATATGAGAATTCTGCAGAGAAAGCACTTTCATGTAAATGCAAATTAATACACTTGGGGAAAAAACAAAAGCCAAGTGCAAAACAACTGGAAAGAGGACAAAAGCAAAAGCTGATGTCAGAAATACTTTTTTGCCCGAGTGGTGTACCTCCACACAAGTGTCAGCAGCTAACGTTGCAGTGAGTATGTTGCATCACCAGGCAGTCAGGGGCACTATGGGTAATCTTAGCTTGAGAGATTTTGGCTGGCGCGAGCTTGTTATATCGGCAGAGTGAGTTCTGAGGTTGGAACTGAGAACCATCCAACATGAATGAATGAAGATTAACATAATCAGATCAACTGTTCAGCTTTTTTAAAAAAAACTTTCCTCTGTCAAGATAACGCCAGAGTTGCTTGTACACATCCAGAGTATGCAGAATTATATCCAGAAAATAAAAAAAAAAAAAAAAAATCAGAAAGAAAGCAAACGGGGGAGCTTGATGGCTTGATTCAATGTAAACTCTGAAATAACTTTTTTGACATGAATGAGGGATTTGTTCTTAAAGTAAACTTATGTTTATGGAAAGCCAAGCAGGGTTCACCCACCATGAGAGTTTGCAACTCAGATACGCTTCTTGGTGAAGTCAGAGTAACAAGTACCACAATCCTCCAAGAGGTGGCGCAGTGTTACAGCAGTTAGCATTGTCGCCTCACAGCAAGAGGTTCTCCAGTTCGATTCTCGGCCGAGGTGCCTTCTGTGCCGAGTTTATGCCCTCCCTGCATTTGTGTAGGTTTCCTCCAAAGACATGCAACTGGAACATTTGTCCCTTGACCCTCACTGAAAACGAGTTCTGTCCCAGTCAGACTTTCCTGATAAACAAATGTTAAACACATAAATAAATAAATATGAAATGTAAATCATACAGACGAGCTAGTTTAAAAGGAGATTAAGATCCCAAGCAGGTGCCACCAGTTTAAGAGTTCTTTCAAAAAAGCCCCTTGTCGAGAACTTTATGAACAAAGAAAAGAGAATCCATATGCAGATATGCTGAAATGGCCGAAAAATGAACCTTGACAGAGAATAAGACACGTCTAAATGTGTGGGAAGGCACTGTAGTCTTGCACTGAAGGAGTACTTTCTGTGGCTTTAAACCTAGTGTGTCAGTAACAGTACAGATGTCTACATTCTCCAGATTGAGGAGAGCTTGCTTGGTGTGATTTCTTGTTTAGGCTCCTAGCATTAAGCAGTAACACCCTACGACTACTTTGAGTTTTTGGGACTTGCATCTGCTAGTGCTAGAAAAACAATTTATACAAAGTTAAACCATGAATTTAAATGGACAGTTTGTTTTGCACAGTTTAAACTGCTATTATATGTGTGGGCTTAACTCAATAACAGGAGCTCTGCACTCTCAAGGAGAAAAAAAAATACAAAATATTCTTTGGAAGCAGAATGTCTTATTTTAAAAATAAACAGCATATTCTCTTTTATGGACACTACAAAATGACTACACTTCTAAATAAGGATTTTTTTTTTAGATTTCCTTGTTACTTCAAGATAAAACGCCACAGAAACAATATATTCCATAATGTATGCAAAGAAGTAAATGCAGTGTTCAACTTCTGGTCTTCAAAGATAACATTTAAAAATGAGTTACAGTATATCTATTTATACTTAACTTATGTTTATGGAATCACAGTATAGGTTTCTTAGCTCTCCAGCAAGAAACAAAACCAGTCTCATGACTTTTTACAACACATTTGACAACAGTAAGTAATTTAAAATGATCTTGACCTCTGCAAAAATGTAAACCTACAAAAACTCACTACTGTGCATTTTAGTTGTTTTATGAAAGCTTATGAACTGGAGAGAAAGTGTGTTCAGTGAAAGCAATATGCTTTGGTTCCAAAACAAAATACTTCAGTGTCTTTCTAGATCATTTAGATTTTATGTAAATACCAGTTTTACTTCAATGCTTATCCATAAAGTTGCAAGTATTTCCAAACAAGAAAAGTCTTATGAAACGTACATATGAAAAGACGGTGTGAAATGGAATGCAAAAGCAGAAATCAAAAAGCTTCTGGTGATTGCGGGCAGTTGTGTGCACTGAACAAATAAGTGGTCTACGAAAGCACAGACAACTCACAGAAAAAAGGAATAGCTTAACAGCCCAACAAAAGTGAATTCAATGAACTAAAACTAGTATTTACTTGACAAAACAGTCAGAAATATGCAGAAAAAAATGAACTGTATCAAGATGCAGCAACTCAACAGGAAAAAAAGGAAAATACTTTTAAATGCAGCAAACATCAGAACAGCAATACATTATACAGTATAAGTGCTTAACTGGTTATTATCTGCAAATCTGTAATACAGTGGATATAAAAACTTAACACATCCCTGTTAAAATGCCATATTTTTGTGATATAAAAAAAATGATTCCACAATAAAACATTTCAAAACTTTTCCCACCTTTAATGTGACCTATACTGTACAATTCAATTGAAAAACAATCTGTTAGAGGAAAAAATATAAAAAAATTTAAAAAATGTACAATACGCTGGTTGCATAAGTGTGCACACCCTTAAACTAACACTTTGCTGAAGCACCTTTTGATTTAAATACAGCATTTAGTCTTCTTTGGTACATACCCGCCATCAATTAAAGAGACTCCGATTAACCCCAAATAAAGTTTAGCTGTCCTAGCAGGATTTTCCTAACATTTACTCAGTTGCCTGCTATAGCAAAAGGCATGGTTCGCAGAGAGCTTACAAAGCATCAAAGGGATCTCATTGTTGAAAGGTGTCAGAAGGGTACAAAAAAATTTCCACAGCATTGGATATGCCATGGAACACAGCGAAGACAGTCATCAAAAAGTGGAGAAAATATGGGACAACAGTGATGTTGCAAAGAACTGGATGTCCCTCCAAAATTGATGAAAAGACAAGACGGAACTGGTCAGGGAGGCTGCCAATAGACCTACAGCAACACTGAAGGAGCTGCAGGAATGTCTGGCAAGTACTAGTTGTGTACTATATGTGACAACAATCTCCCATGTTCTCCACATGTCTGGACTATGGAGTAGGGTTGCAAGATGGAAGCCTTTTCTTACACAGAAAAACATCCAGACCTGGCTAAAAAAATTGCAAAGCAATACATCAAGTCTCAAAATGTGTTATGATCTGATGAGACAAAGGTTGAACTTTTTGGCCACAATTCCAAAAGGTACGTTTGGCGCAAAAACAACCCTTTACATTACCAGAAGAACACCATCCCCACGGTAAAGCATGGTGGTGGCAGTATCATGCTTTGGGGTTGCTTTTCTTCAGCTGGAACTGGGGTTTCAGTCAAGGTGGAGGGAATTATGAACAGGTCCAGATACCAGTCACATTTGGCCCAACACCTTCAGGCATCTGCTATAACGCTGAAGATGAAGAGAAATGTCTCCTTTCAACATGACAATGACCCCAAGCATACATACAAATCAACAAAAGAATGGCTTCATCAGAAGAAAATTAAAGTTTTGGAATGGCCCAGCTAGAGCCTAGACCTAAATCCAATAGAAAATCTGTGGGGTGACCTGAAGAGATCTGTCCACAAGAGATGCCCTCGCAATCTGACAGATTTGGAGTGCTTTTGTAAGGAAGAGTGGGCAAATATTGCCAGGTCAAGATGTGCCATGCTGACAGACTCCTACCCAAGAAGGCTGAATACTATAATTAAATCAAATGGTGCTTCAACAAAAGTATTAGTTTAAGGGTATGCACACATATGCAACCAGCATATTGTATATTTTTTATTTTTTATATTTTTCCTCTAACAGATTTGTTTTTCAATTGAACTGAACAGGTTATAGGACACATTAAAAGGAGAGAAAAGTTTTGAAATAATTTATTATGGTCTCATTTTTATATCACAAAAACTTGGCATTTAACTGGGGTGTGCACACTTTTTATATCCACTGTATATAAATAAATGGTACCAGGTAACCTTAAATAAATTCTGTCGTATTACAGCATTGTAATGTATATTATTTAAGCAAATTACACAGGAGTGGTGCAGCTGCTGGAGAATAAATTAATTTTCACAAATATGAACCAGCCTTGTCGATTTACCAGGAGATAAAACACAATAAGATTGAGCTTACTTGCAATGGGGGGGGCTAGTATGGTCCATATATCAGGTCTTCAATAAGCTAAATATCTGTAACATCAAGTAAACCTGTAAGCTTTCAAGATTTGTCTAAACAGGTAGTAAAAACCCACCTCTGGAAAGTTTACTTAGCTACCCAGCATGGTAGAATAAGTACTATCAACTGGAGAATTTAGTGCTAATAACACAATCTTATAAGTGACAAATCCAGAAGTCGTCACAGCATAAAATAGATTAAATCTGTTTACAGGATGGAATGCCACTGAAACCAGAACAAAGTCTTTGAATTATGACAAAAAAGGGAACCCATTAAGCAAGACATAAACATGAAAAATACAAAACACGAGGGTGCCTAACCAGTACTTGGCAGAGACTGCCAAGGTGAGCATAACTTACACATGCAAGCAAAACTGCAGATGGATTGGAAAGGTAGCATGGTAGTGCCTAGTTCTGGTGAGGGGGAAAAAAAAAAATCAGGAAAAGACTGCACATTCATCTCAAATGCACAATGATGGCATTGTGCATGTTCTAAAGACTGCAGCATCAAAGAGAACAGATATGATCAGGAAAGCAACTGGAAAAAATACAGGGCAGAGGTTGTTATGCAAGTAATCACCAAATTCAGCAAGACTAGAAGGACAGTGTCAAAACTTATTACCTCTCAGAAAATGTCAACAAAGTCACCAGGCACTACCACACATGCAAAAGGAAAAGCAGTAACCAACCCATACATTTTTTCAAATGTCACTGTAGCATCTCCCTCTGGAAAACAGAGATCTGGGATTTTGTACATGGCTAAGAATTAGCAATACTGAGAAGTTAAATGACAAGGTGTCAGTGTCAATTTTCCCTTTTCTGTATATTAGCAACATGTGAAATGCATTCATATCAGCATGAATTCAACTGGGGTCCAGAACGTGATTATCCAATGGTCGCAAAGACAACTGCCATTAAGTATGGCCAGCAAAGTAACAGTATGAAATGCTGGGACCTGTTAAGACATGTTCCAAAACATGGAGATCGAATGGATGAAAAATGGACTTGCATATACTGAGTCAGAGATGGACACTTCAAAAAATATTCCCTTTTCTCCAAGGTATGACAATCTCAGATTTGGTATATACAAGTTTGGGGGCATTGGGGGGTGGGTGCACCCACCACATCAGGAGTGCGGGGGCATGCCCCCCTGCAAAAAAAGGTTTAAAGAAGAAAAAAGAGATCTTTGGGATTTGCTCCTTTTCTGGGTTTTCGGTCTTTTCTTTTTTTTTTTTTTGTCATGTCGGCACTCAGCATTTAGAGTGTCGACATTTCAAAAGGGAGCCACTCAACACCCATCACATCTCGACCATATTCTATCCTGTAACTGAAGTAATGATGGAAATGTAATATGTATGGCAGTTAATAATCATCACCAGGCTCCTTCCTGAATATTTCAATGGCAGGTAGATGAACACCACTGATGGAGATGGAAATTAGCAACTACTCCCAAACAGATCCCAGAGAGCACTAAGACAACAGAAGAATACCATCATTTCATAAACTAAGGCCGTACGCATGAATGGGTTCACTTTGTTTTGCTTGAACTAAATGCCCTGTGTGTAGTGATATGCAGTGAGCTTTAAACTCAAAAATGAAATCTAGTGTAGATAATCTCAGCCAACCAGTTTTTTTTCCCACCTCCCAAAAAAACATGAGTACTCTGAAAAAGCCCATCAAGACACTGTGAGAATGTATAAGCACAACAGAAGCAATAATCAGAAGTCAGAATTAAGCTATGAGGTACAGATATTACTACTGTGCCACCATGTTGCCCACAAAAGGGGGACATGTAAATGCCACACAATGATCAGAAGTCAAGTCTGAACCCCAGACCATGCAGCTGTGAGGCAGACAACCCACTACTCAGCCACTCTTCACCTATTTACTTCAAACTTCTGTGGCATGGAGGGATAAGGACCAGAGTACAGCCCAGGTGTCCAAGGTTCGATTTATGGCTCAAGTATCCAACTGAGCAGCTTGGAGGGATGGACGTTATTACCCTTGGTGGGTGGGTGGTTCTGTGGGGATCTCCTGAGACAATCCCCAGTACAGGCTAGGGATGTTACGCATGGAGGTGTGTGCTAAACAGGGGAATAGGATGGGGACAAGGCTGAGCTGTTGCAGAGGTGGGAGCAATATGCCGCAAGTTCCCACCCAGACCAGATTAGATAAATTCAGTCATTTCCTTAAACTTTAAGTATTAATTTTTTTTTTTAAGAAAATGTTTATGGTATTACAATTTTTGATAGAAAAAAGAAAGGATTTCCATAGCTTACTGGTAAAAAATGAGAAGCTATGATCACTAGTTTAATTTGGAAAAAGAGAAATGGGGAGCATTTGTACGCACAAGTTTTAGGTTGCAATATGTCTGCCTTCTTGACAATCTGCTACAGACTAAAAAGGACTCCAACTGTATTAGTCTAACAGGAGTAAACCAAGATCACATTTCTGTTTTAATGGGAGTCATAAAAAGTGAGCTGCAGTGTTCACCATGGGGGAGCAAAACAGCCTATTAACAGTTATTTTAAGCACGGGTTAATTTTTTTATGTTTTTTTGTTGCAATGCTCATAGTCCAGTTGGGGAAAGTACACTTTCACCTACAGCACTTCTTCCTTCTTAAGCAAGGTGGAGAGAGATCTTTGGAAAAGAGCAATTTAGTCTTATTTTTTCTAAATTCAACTGGAAGTCAAGCTTTTGATTCAGCCAGATTATTACATAATGGAAAAGACTGGCGGTTTCTAAAGGTATGAACTGCTTAGCATATATGTGCCAATCATGAAGAGGGAGGCTGAGACACACACAGGAGCTTACTGCAAGTCTCAAAGAACACTGCTTTTGTCTTGCTGGTGTTTAGGACATGCTGACCATTTTCTGTCCATAAGGTCAGAGTGGAAAAGTCTTGCTCATGTAGTTTAACAGTTGAAAGATCTGTGCTAGAACTTTAACTCATTAAACCCTAGTGGCACCCAGAGGTGTTTCACTAAGCTAAAGAACATTGTCATCAGCATTTAGAATTAGAGGGCTACTATGAATTTTAGCAGGAAGTAGGCTGATAAATTACAAGTAGTACAGCAAGGATTTTAACCCGGGATTCTTATTTGATGGGAACATGTTCTAATTATGTGGTAGCAGTTTTGACACAACTGTCAGTAAGACCGTCTTTTAACTGGTAGATGGGGGACCAAATTCAACATTTACAAGAGCTTAAACTGGGAAAAGCCGAAAGACAACAACAACAATAATAACATTGGATAACATTTCAGTGACGAACACACTGCTCTCAAGGGGCCAGGATATCCTTCAGGAGAGTTTAGCAGGCAAATATATGGTGCCAAATCTATGGCCTAAAACTCAATGTGAAAAACATGCATAATTATACCCTTTAGGAAGATGACCACTCCTGCCAATCACAACATTGATAACAATTCCCTAACAGTACACCCAGTTGTAAGGAACTTGGGAACTCAGGCCGACAGTTATCTGAATCTTGATTTCCATGCGTCCATGGTGGTAAGAAAATCCTTATACTTGACACAACTTATAAGTAAAGGAATGGCATCCAGATCTAAGGAGATTATAGTCCCACTGTACTCAGCCTTCATTTAAACCAAATTGAGTACAATGCACCCTTTGGCATGTAACTGACTAGACATCTGCAACATGTAAAGCAGCTACACAGGTTCCTCATTAAAAAAAAATACAGAGTGTAAATAATATGTCCTATGTGGATCACCTCTAAGCAAGGTCCCTGTACTAGTTCTCCTGCAAACTACCGAAGGACGATCTATGCCTTGCCTACAAGGCATTCTCAGAACCAGTCCTGATGGATCTGCTATACATTCCCAAACAAACCACACTAAAATTACCTGATCTAAGGATCTGAACCTAGTCTGTGACAAACAAAGCATGCTGGAGGGACAGGCATGTGTCTCAGTATTATTACCCCTTCTCTGGAACAGACTCCCCATTCATGTGAAACAAAGTTTTTCTCAAAAACGTATTCAAACGCAATATGGACCAATAGACAGGAAACCGCAAATTCATCCCTGGCTTGTCACCTATATCCCTTATGGAGAGTGGCAGTTCGGAAATGCTTTAAGCCACAGGTATACACCTTCTAATCCTTGAGCATTGAAAACTAGGAACATTGGCTAGACTTAAAAAGGTTCTAGGGTCGTAATTAATGCTCAAATAACTACTTGACAGCCATGTGCAAACTTTTATGTGCAACACAGCAACCAACTAAAACAATTGACAGAGCATTTTCTGGAGGGTGGCTGCACCACACGCAGACACACAAACCCTGTGTAAAGTACTAACTTCAAAATACCCTTAAAAACTGTGCAATCCCAGAAACAGTATACAACATGCTTTCACTAGCATTCACAAATTCTGGAATCAATACACAACACAATCAGATTTTAATTGTTCGCATACATTAGTGACTAACAACTTGCAGTCACACATCTGTCCTACTCCTGTAGACGATACAATATAAAATGCAGAACATTTCTTTTTACAGCTACACATTTAGCAGAAGCGGCCTACTGAAGTAACTTTAATACTCTCACAATATAAATAGTTTCACATTTTGACACATACAGACATGCTCAATTAGAACGGTGATTACGTTTATACTTTTAAGGACTGCAAAATCATACTGCCGTTTACCAGTAACTCCGAAATATACAAAGGGAGCATATCAGTTTGACAGCACTTATTTTGAGCGAGATTTCATTAGGACAATGTAATAAAATGTTTCACATTACATGAAAGTCTGCGACTGCTGAACATCTGAAGTTAAAAGAATATCCCCTGACCCCCTAGGCTCAGCAACCCTAGATGTATAAATTAGAACCACCTGGGTGAGGGGATGTTTGTTGCTTCAGTCAATGTGTTGTCGATTGTATTGTTTTAGTTATGCAAAAAATTATTTCAGTATGCCTTGTGCACAGAGTCTTAAAGTGTTTTGTCGATATTCCTAACTACACTACAGCATCTGATGAGTTAAGTGACGCAATGCATTTGGTGTCCTTGTAAAATTCTTGGGGGCATTTTTTTTTTAAATAAAAACTTTTGTAAACATTTTATTAAACCATGCCCCCCCCCCACACACACACACACACACACACACACACAAAAAAAGTGCATCTCGCAGTGACATCTCCTTAGGTACAGTACAAGGTGCCTCCATTGACTTTAATGAATGCACCACCACACATGCACACAGACATATCCACTGAAAGTCAAGGAATGTCTCTCCCTATACTGATGTCAGGGAGGTTAAAATCTGCTGTTTACCCTCAGTGACATTAGTGTAGGAAAACTTAAGTTTTACAAGCTTTTTCTTTTAACTAAAATAAAGGTCAAAAATGTTCGTTGATGGTGCAAAAATGCAACCTGGCACTTTATGATCCACATGCCATGCTGCAAAGTGAAGACATTTAACATCGGCAAAGCACTTTAATGATGCATTTAATGCTAACAATATTTAAAAAAATACAAAAATCAAGCCCCTTAAAATGTTCTACTGCATAGTTTTGTTTTCTTCTTGCATTGAAAAATAAGCTAGAATAGCATAATATGCATGAGTCCAGCTCAGTCCCTGTGACAGTCTACCGATAGTGCAATGCAATACAATTAAAAGAAGTAAAACTAGAAAATGTTGAGTAGTACTGCACAACTATTTCATTCCAGCAACAGTATGTGTGTAACCTTCAAAGCTAAAATGTTAACAACATTATGAAACAGCTGTCTGTAAATGACATTTTCATATACTAGCACTAGGTAATATATTGCAGATGAGCAGCACTACAGTAATCTTGTTTTACTGAAATGAATTCAAGTTTTTTGTAAGATGCACTGCACAGTAGAACAACCTTTTAATGGACACCGATAAGCAAGAAATTAACTGTGTATTAAAAAATAAATAATAGTAAACCTCCATTACATAGCAGAAATATCTCCAGCAGTAACAGAGGTTTCTTAAGGTACAAAAAACTTGTTACTGCAACCAACTTTTCCTGCCCCAATGATGCTAGTGAGCTTATGAACCTGCCAGTTACTATTGTGATGTGTGGCACTGTCATGCTACAAAAAGCTTTTCCACATACCCTGCAAAGGAGCTCCTAATACACCCTAGTGTACCAAGTGCTGTGCACCATTCAAGAAAACAGGATGGCTTTTGTGTGAAGCGAATAAATGCCCTATGGTCATGAATCATGGTAGTCAATGGCGACATTCAAGACATACTGCACAAGATGCATACACTCATCAGTGCAGTCTGTCAAGAATAGCTGAATGAAATATTGGGTGTGCTGGCTGTACAGCACGGACAGAATACAGTTCAGACAAAAAGATAACATTTTTCCCCTGCTTGGTTTCATTGTCCTGAATGACTGTGCATACTATAGTCACAAGATAAAATGTCACCAAAAAGAAGTACTTATAAAATGTGGATCTCAAAATAAACACACTTTAAGCATGAACAGTGCGGAATAAAGCAAGTTAGACTATTTTATAAATACTGCAGCCCATGACTTTATATATTTAAACAGTCACACAAGCTGAAACCATACATCTTAAATGAGATCTTATCCAGCAAGTCAGTTTTCCACTTTTATATTACTTTTTTATTATTTGTATTACTCCCACAATTCCGATTTTTTTGTATGTAATTTGCACCTTCCCTTTTCTAAAGGAACCAATTCCAGTTGTTTTTCACTACTTCTAGTATAGTTGGTTTAGACTATTTCCATTTTCTAGTAACTGCTTTTTTTGGCAGCCACAATTATACTCAAGCAAGGCCTTACTATGTCTTAGCAATTTCAATTCTGTATCATAGTTCAGAAAAATAATTTTCCAAGATACACCAATTTACTCACCCAATATCCCTGACAGAGTAGTCTTCAAGGAATCTTTAAAGTCTGCCAACTCATTACACTCCCAGAATATATGTTCCCAACTGCCTCTTTCTTCACCCATCACACATCCAGCATTTATCAACCCGAGAAAAAATTCTCCAGAGTCTACTTGGGGTATAGAAATACCTATGTAAACATTTTTAAGCAAAAATCCAGTCCTAAATCTTTTAGATTGTGTTGCATATTTGGGAGCCATACATATATCCTCCCACTGTTTCTTTGTGAATTGCTTTATCCAATCTCTCTTCCCAATCCTTTTCGCCTCCTCTGATTGATTCTTACAGTTATGCAATATTTCATTTTCTCTACTAATTATTAATTTTTAACAGCAACTTCTGTCCTAGTCACTACTAAAAACTCTACCAGTGCTGTTCTTTCATTTAGGACCCCCCTATTTCTTTCTCTTTGCCTACACTCCAATATCAATCCTTGATAGGGAAGGCAATATCTAACCTGCAGTCCAAATAAATTATTGGCGTCTTCCCATTCTACAACCTTACCCTCTCTAGCTATTTGCTCCCAAAACTTGGTTCCTTTGCCAGTTTTCTCCAATAAGTTTCAGCCCCTCTTGCCTATTATCTGTAACCCTAATTGCAGTTACCTCTATTGGCAGAATCTCCTTTCTCCATCCCCATATTGGCTTAGTTCTTGGAATACTTTCTGCTAATTTATGAATATAATATTCGGTACAATTATTGTTATTCTCCCTAATGGTCTGCATCCAAAATCTCAGTCTCTCATTGTTTCTTGAGCGTCACCCCTGTTTCATCATCATCCTTTTCCACTTTGAATTATAGGTTTCTGCCTGTGCTCTGTATAGGAGCCTTAACTGTGTAGCTCTGAAATACCCCATTCAAATCAAGTAATCCCAATCCGCTCTGTTCTACTGAAGAATCATCTTATCCCACTTGACTCTTGTTGCCTTCCCCTCCCAGATAAAATCCTTCAGGTCTTTATTAATTGTGATCAACATCTCTGGTCGATATGCCTGACCAGTGTAAAAGACTAAAGGGACTAAAAACATTTTATCTGCTTGTATCTTACTATTCATATAACAGAGCTTCAACTTTCTCAGTTTTTGTATTATCTTTTGTTTAGTCTATTCCCATATATCCTTAGCTGCTACACCGGAATCATTTTAACCCATACTCACTCAAGTACTTCATTTTATCATGTCCCCATAAATATGGATATTGATGAACCAATGCATGTGTGGATACATAATTTACAGCTATCGGCTTTGCTTTATCTTCATTAATTTTATATCCCGAAAAGATATGAAACTCTCTCTCAACATGTTACACAACATTGAAATGTCCTTTTCTGGTTTTATCAGGTATAAAATAAAATCATCTGCAAATACAGCCAGCTTTTCTTGACTACCATAGAATCATAGAAGGTTACTAGGCTAATGGCCCTGGGGTCCTTACAAGCCTAGCCAAGAGTTTATCCCCAAAGAAGAAACCTGAGTCAGCACCTGTCGCCCCTGTCAATGAGGGACACAGGTGGCACCACTGGGACAAATGTGTGGTTTCCCATCCACTCATCAAGGCTGCACTTGAAGAGGGTCAGTGACATACTCTGTTTGACATGCATAGGAAGTCTATTCCAGAGACGGGGCAGCCTCTGGGAGACCAACCTGCCTCTCCACCAGGTTTTGTTAATTTCACATATTAGACTCCACAAATGATGTTAATGCTGTTCAATGTTTGCCTCCTCTCCACAAAACCTCATTGATCCATATCTATCAATTTTAGCATATTTTTTTGCCATTCTTTTAGACATTACAAACATTTTATAATCATGGTTTAGTAGTCAAATGGGCTTGTATGAAGCTGGATCCAATTGGTCTTTACCCTCTTCAGGTATTACAGCTACCACCGCTTTCTTCCAGGATGCTGGTTCTCCTTCGCTTAAAATACTGCTAAACAAAACCTTACAAACCTTGGTCAGTTTTCCCCCCTCATAGCTTCCAAACTTCCACAGAAATGCCATCTATTCCCAGGGACTTTCCTGAGGATTGGTTATACATCACAATTTTTATCTCATCTCATCTTATCCCAAATTTAAGTAATTGAGCTTCATCTACCTATAACCTTGGCATATTTAAATCCTTCCATAAACATTTCCATTTATATCTTTTCTTGATTTCCATATTTTTCTGCTTTATACAAACTTTCATAGAATTTCTGAAATATTTCTAACATCTCTACAGGTTCTCTTGTTACAGGTTCCCTAAGCTTGGCGACATTCCTTTCTACTTTCTGTTGCCTGAATAGTTGTGCTTTTGTGTTCTTGAGTTATTATCAAAATACAGTTGCTCAACAGCAATCTTTCTAAACTCATGCATATTATTGAGGTAATCCCTTATTTTCTGTTTAGCATTCTGCAGTTGCTCCTCTTCTTGCTCCTGGAGATTCCTCCTATTTTGCAATACTTTAACAGTTGTCAGTCCCTCTTAATAATTATTGTTACTTCTTAATCGTATCTCCCTTTCTTTTATTTCCACCCTATTTTTAAACTCCACTTTAATTTTATCCCACTGCCTAGCTATATTTTTAAGAAGAAATTTCTATATGCTCTAATAGCTTCTGAATAATTCCCGCTACCCATTCCTTAAATTCCTCTCTTTTCAGACATGTGGGAAAGCGCCAGTGTCTCATTTTTACTTGGTTACCCTCTGTTTTTATTTTAGTTATTATTGGCGCATGATATGAAATAGTAATTAGGTGTGTATCAACACTTTCAATTAAATGCACATGTTCCTGTGAAATCTAAATTCTGTCTAACCTAGCCCAGATTTTTTTAATCTTGGAATAATATGCAAATTCGCTCCGAACTTCTAGTACTGAATTCACATCTTCCATGCCAAATATTTTCATACATTTCTTTAAAAATCTATCCTCCTTTATTACATTTTTCCTTCTGGGCCCACCAGACATTTTCGCTGCTGCAAATCAAATTCCAGTCCCCAGCTAAAGGTAATATTCTTTGCTGAAAGCTGATTTTTTTTCTCCCAGAATTTTCTTAATCTCCATTATAGCAGTTTATGTGGAATATAAATAAATACATGCCAGTGTAATCCTTCACCCATGCCAGTAGCCCCTTAGTACTACAAATCTGCCATTACTGTCTTTTTTTATTCTCTTCTATCACTACTTGAGCGTCTCTTGCAATTAATATAAGTACTCATTTTCTTTGTCCTTGGTATTCCACTAAATAAACATCCTGAAAAACTTTTTTTTTAATCAAATTCACATGTTCATTTCTTTCCAAGTGTCTCCCGAAGCATAGCTATTTGCACTCTATATTGTTTAATATAGTTTACTACTCTTTCTTTTTTGTATTCATCTTGAGACCACTGAGCTAGAATTATCTTCTCAATGTGCAGCCATCTTGGAAGACTAAAATGGGAAGAAAAATGTTTTTTTTTTTTATAATTTAAATTCTGTTCAAATATTTTAAGCTGCACTTGGTGACCTGTGTGAGGATACGTTCTTGTACTCCTCTGCTTTTTGTCCATGTATCTGTCTGAATTTTTTACTTCATTCTAGGACCTTAGTTTTGTAGTTGTGCAAAAATTGTGCTTACTGCAAGATTTCAGCATTTTTATACATTATACTACACTACTATTTCCATAAGTAGAATTACATGTAAAAGGTAGCTTTTTTTTTTTGCATTTTGAACCTAGTCTTGACAATAGTGTAGCTTCTTTCATATTTGTGGTAGGACTGCGATCTGCTGCTGGATTTAAGTCTCATTTAATTTACTACAGTGCTACTGGTAAATTTCTGCATGGCCTGGAGCCTTAGTGTGTGGTAGTATTAGTGGCACTACTATGAATTATGTTCCAGAATTTGTGGTTCAGTACTTTTTACAGCTGTATATACCTGCTTAAACTGCATTACATTGCCCATTTACCTTGCTACTGCCCCCCACCCCACAAGATATTAAGCTAAAATTTTCTGAAATTCTAACCACAGGACTTGAGCTCCGGTTTGAATTTAGTCTCCAACCCTCCCACCCTTTTCTTGTTGTGGTTTTAAAGGCCTGTGTCTCCAGCTTCCAACTCTTATGGCACTCAACTTCCAAAGTCCCTCACTCTCCTCTTTCATTGCTATTGTCTGCTGTGTAACCTATTTAGTATTTCTTGAGCCACTGTTTTCCATATATCCATAATACTCACTGCCCACCCAGCAAACCAGTTTTGCACTTGGGTAAACCAACCTTACTACAACATGTCTCCAGCTCATTTTCCAAAATCTCCAATCTGTTTGGCACCCTGGCCACACTCTGAGGGGTCCCGAGTTAATCCTGCTCCATCCTTCACAAATATGAAATTTATGTTAATGTTCTGCACTTCAATTAATTGCCTACAGGGATACTGCTCTATTTGCTAAATTTGCCTTTAAATCATTCTAAAAGATCCCCAATACTTGAAACTGCATTATCAAAGTAGTTTTAAGTTTTACTGTAGCATGACACTCATAAGCGATCTTTCTTGATGTTGGTGTAAAACACCCAGAAAGTAAATCTATAAATAAAACTTCTCTTAGAACTGAAATCTGTAACTTTGTACAGCTAAAATAAAGCCAATGTGCACAGACAAGTTTAGATTTACTAGTTTGCACATTAAAAAAATACAACTACTAAAGTTTAGCACAATCTAGCCTAGTGTAGTACCAAAACCCAGAAACCACCCAAGAAGACCGCTACATATGCTAGTCCATATCCTACAGTAGCCCACTCAAATACAGGTCCAGACAACATGGTTATGCAATTTTCAAATATCTCCACAACAGACTTGGCTGATATGGGCATCCTGAGACAACGTAGTAAATATCTCATGATCACAGACAGCCATTTAATTCTCAAAAAACAAACAAAGACAGTATGCAAGAAATGCAGATACACAATTTCACTGGAGACAAGAATCTCGCATACAAACAAGGTTGTCAAAAACACACACCGTACCCACCACACAAACAAACCAACCAATGCAGAGACACTAAAAATCAATCTTCCCTTTCCTCAGACATCCTAAGCCTATAAACAGCAATGCCTACTCTTAGCAATCTGTAAAGCACTCACTAAAGCCAACACCAAACACCACATGTACTCCTATACCCAGTGGAGCCACAACAGAAAAGCCCATAAGGCAAGATAACACACTACCCACGACTCTTGTCACAGGGGACTCCATTCTAGAGCACACAGATATCCCACTTAGACTGAACAAGGAGAAGATAACAGTTAGTTGCTTATTTGAAGCCAGAATCTGCCAAGTTAAGCACACACTCTAGTCACTTCTTCACAGGTATCAGTATGATTCTATCACAGCCCAAGTGGGAGTTCACAACCTGAGACTAACCTCCCTGAACTATATGAAGAGAAACATTGCTGATCTCTCTGAACGTGTGTCTCAACCAGGTACATGCCTAGCACAGAGCAGCATTCTACCTTCACCAAGAATGATGCCACAGTATGAGCAAAAGACTTTAATAATTGGCTTAGTTTCTGATATCTTTCCAGGAGGATTCCATATTTGTTAGCATAAGGAGGACAAAGTTAACAGACCACATTGCTTTGCAAAGGATGGTCTGCACCAGTCTCCCTTACACTTCTGAATATTGGCTTAAATTTTATCCACCCCTTAAGAGTCTTTTTAGGCAATACCAAATTGACAAACCTACAGACATAGCAAATAAAACCCAAAAGAAACCTAAAGATGTTACAGCTCAATGCTAGAAGCCCAAACAAGAAACTTCTCATCCCACAAGCTCTCCTGACTCTGGAGAACAGACATCTGTGGCATTACACAGGCATGGTTTAAATCTGCAGAAAGTACTCTGGCAGTGTAAAGCTTCAGTGCCTTCCACACATTGAGACCATCAGCTACACGAACAGTGACAAAAGGTGGAAGAATCTCAGTCTATATGAGCAACAAGCACAAATCAATGACGGTTAAACAGAACAATGCTCTGGAATTTATCCACGTGCAAATCTCCATTGACAAAGTCTCATACAGTATCCTAGCAATCTATAGATCACCCTCTCTACGTCACCAGAATCCCACAGCTCATACCTAGACCTACTAAAGACACTCACCATTAAACCAAACACCTTATTCATGGGAAACTTTTACTACCCCTCTGTAGACTGGGAAACGTACACTCCCTCATACTCACAGGCATAACAATTTCTGGACATTATTAACACAAACACTCTTGACCAGATAGTGATCACACCCACCAGAAGTTCACATGTACTGGACCTGGTACTTACCAATATGGGAGAGTGCTGTACCCCCCCCCCCCCATGTCACATCCTCACTGGTGAGGCTGGACCATAAAACTGTCCCTAACAAAATAAAAATCAACTCAGTACCCCCAGAAAACCCTGTAACACAAGCTATTCCAAAGCAAACTACACCCTATTAAGCGATAGTTCATAAAAATTCAGTGCACCTCCCAACCCAGAGTTCACAACAACCTATGCAGAATTGTTCACAGAGACCCTGTACAACCATGTAAATAGCTGTATAGAGGTTGCTGTACCTACAAGAAGTAAGCCCAAAAACTATAAAAACAAACCACACTGGTGGAATCCTGACTTTAACAGGATATATATAACAAAAGGAAAAATTCACGGCTCAAATCAAGAACAGCAACTCCCATAATGATAGGAAATCTCTAAACTAAGAGAAAGTCCAACAAGGCTAATTAAAAGGTCAAAACAGTCTAAAAGGCTAAAGACGATCACAAGGCCTTCTACAGCTTTGCAGGAAACCTCAAAGGCAGCACATATCAATGTACCAAACTAGTGGTCAATGGTGCCATCTTCACTCAGCAGAGTGACACAGTGAATTCACTGGTTGACAAATTTATCTCAAACTTCAACCCCCCCCCCCCCCGCCTCCCTCCATGAAATAATCATGAGCACAACCCATCCAATTAGTAATAGGAAGCAGGTCCTGGCGGTGCTCGCTAAAGCCACAAATAATACAGGCTTAATGGGCCGCGACAATATCCCAGGATGCTTCTTAAATAGGTGGAAACATGACCTCTCAAGGCCACTTGAGACACTTTTCAACTAGAGCCCCAAAACAGGTTTTGTATCATGAGAATGGAGGACTGCAATGGTTATGCCACTTCACAAGGGTAGACCAATAACCAACCCCAGAAACTACATATGTATTAGTCTGACTAGTCTAATATGCAAAACCATGGAATGAATCATGGAAATTAAAGTCACAAGCATTTCAGACACCGGACCCAACCTGGCTTGGTTTTGTCAAGGGAATATCATGACTACTAAACCTGGTGGACTTCTTTGAGAAGGTCACCAAGTAAATGGATGAGGAAAAAATAATGCATACTGCCCACCTGGACATGACTAAGGCATTTAAAACAATACCTCACTTAGGTACATAACTCAGTGGACTACCAGCTGACTCATGGACAGGACCCAAGAAGTCAGGATTGGTGAGACAACCACCACTAAAAGACTAGTCACCAGCAGGGTGACTCAGGGTCTCCATGCTGGGACTGCTCCTATTTGACATCTATTTCTCTGAGGTAAAGGCTAATGTCAAGGGCCTTTGGCAGACCAAGTTCGCACGTGACTGCAAACTGGGAGCCATCAGAGAATCCCCCCCATGACACAAACACCTTACAAGAGGGTCTAAAAGACAAATGACTGATGCCAAATTCACAGAGTGAAACTTAATGTCAAGAAATACATTACATTGCCTTTTGGCAAAGATCCCACCTAGGCTAATTACCCCATCAATAAGAAAACCCTAGGAGTTGACTCAGTACTCACTGATCTGGGAATTTATATAGACACTAATCTGGCCTTTGACCAACATGAGGAAAATCATTCCATGTTGCCCAACTTATAAATAATGATATGGCTTCCAGGTTCAAGGGAGTCATAGTGCCACTTTAGGATGGGTCTGATAAAGGCCAAATATAATGCCTCCTTCAGCAGGTACCTGTCCAAACATATGCAACAGTTGGACTGGCCACAAAGGTTCCTTACCAGGAGAATTCAAGGTACACACACTGTCCTGTTCGGTCTATCTTAAAGGCCTATCTCAGTACTCTGTCTCCTACAGGTTACCGACAGGCAATCTATGCCTGGCATACAAAGTATCTTTGGATCCAGCGCCGATGGAACTTTTGCACATACGCAAAACAAACAGCATCAGAACCACTAGATCCAAGGATCTGAATTTTGTTTGCAACATAAATAAGACATATTGTCAAGGCAGATGTGTGCCTCAAAAAATCCCCATGCTGTGGAACAGGCTCCCCACCCATATGAAGCAGAGTCCATCCATAGCCCTATTTAAGCATAACCTTGACCAATGGATGGGAAATTCATCCAGGGTCTGGCCCCCATGCCTCTGATAGTAATGCCCAAACTATCTGCCTCTGTCTAACATACCCCCTTTTAATAAATGCCCATGACACATAGGAACACAACTGTGCTGGATTGCACGGCTAGTCTTATAAAGGCCCTAGTAGCCATTAGCCCAGTATATAACTACAAACCAATGAACTAGTCAAATAAAGGATTCTAGGTAGACAGTACTTAAATTTTAGACAGATGTTGCTAATTTAATCTCGGCTAACGAAGTAATGCATTAAGACTTAAGAAAATTCTACCAGAAGTAGGTACAATGAACTTTCAGGTCTACATGACAAAGCTTAAGTGGAGGACTTTTAGGTCTACATGATTAAGCTCAAGTGGAGCAGTCTTCTTTGCTATGTGTATGCTTCTTCCTCACTTCACTCATTTCCTCGCAAAGCACATTTCCCTAAAAACTATTTAGTATCCTAAAACCCATCAGTCTGTTATATTCAAGGAATATACATCAGCTCATCTTGTTAATTCTAACACTGGTTACCTTCCAATGGCAAAATCCTCTCTCTCTCACTACTTTGTACAGTCTCCAACAATCCAACACCTTCCTCAGATGTGTCTGCCACAAATGCAGACTACAACCCAAACATTACCAAGCTAGTGTACAGTAAAAGTAAGACCACTGAGCGTAACTCAAAATTCTGCAAGACAGCTTGGCTTTAGGGTTACCACCTGTCCCACTTTGCAAGGGACAGTCTCTCTTTGGGCAGTTGTGTCCTGCAAAAAAACTGTAAAAATGGCAAATGTCCTGAGATTTTAGGACAAAATTATTTCCTACATTATATTTAATAGTTGCATAAAACAGTTATTCTGTATCTGAAATGCCTAAATATTATAAGAAACAGAATAAGCAACTAAAATACTACACGAATAAGCTTTAGTTAGGCAAAAAAAGTGAAGTTCTGTACTTTGTACTGGCCATGGATATGTTTTGGCCTGCAAAATCTGACGTTTGTACCAAAAATGTCCCACTCTGGGCATTTGGAAAGGTAGCAACCCTACTGGGCTTCCTAGTTCATAGCTGAAAATGGTCACTGGACAAATCGACTCACCCAGTAAACAAAAACTACAATACGCAAATTTGTCATACAAAGTATGAAAATGGTGCTGCTGATCTTTTATACAGATATGAACATCCCCTATACAAATACACATGAATATATACACACACATTCCTAGACCTATTAAATTAAACAGGAAAACAAATCAAGAATGCTTTAAACTTTATTGCCAATATGCTTTTCCTGTTGCTTAGTGCACCACTATTAAATTAGAGTGCATGGACAAATACAACAATTCTTAAAAGTTTCTTACTCCATAACAGGTAAACTATCCAAAACCCATAAATGTAATGGCCTGCAAAACCCACACCCACACATTTACTACAGCGCTGCTTTCTTCTACAAGCAATAATAAGCGTAGAACTGTCTTCATGTCACACCACACCCTAAAATGCCTTACTGCCTTAAACTGTAACAATTACATATTTTAAAACATGCTACCTAAAAAAAAACTTTAGTTTTTAAAGTGAAACTTGCCGTCTTCCACTGTTCGGCTGACATTATTCATATTTAAATTGTTTAAGTTACAAAGACGTCTATCTGACATGAAACATAATTCTTTCATTTTAACTGAAAAGTGTCTCACATTACAAGTTCTGCTTTGCAAATACATATACAACGTATGAAGACAAATATTCTGCCTAGAAAAATAATAAGCACAACAAATTCAGACATGGGAATTACTACTAAACAGCTGTTTCTTAACGGCAACAAATAAAAGAAACCTTACACAATCGCGAAAGAATATACAGCATGACTTTAATATTGCAACAGCATAACTGAAGGGTTTTCTAAGTGACAGTCACGGAGCCTTCCTTAAAAATTCACGCTTTGAATACAGAATGGCAATGCAAAAGTTTCCTTTAAAGAACTACATCAGAAGGTTATAAATGTTTTGCATGTAAACATGATCAGTTTAATCTGATTAAAACAACACCGATTCACGCTGATTATTAATGTAAACAGCATAAATAATATATTAAGAAAGCTTGGTCATAAACAAATTTGAAAACAAGGTGTCAGTTTCACAGCCGTACAAGACAGGCACATCACGGTCAGGCTCAACTAAACTGGTTTCCCATAGTCTTCAGTTGACAGGCTTTGAACAGAGACTGAAAAATTAGTTGCCTCCCCCAGCCCTACCTAATGAATTACATGATAACAAGATACTTACACAGTAGGGGTCGAAACCAGGTTGACATCTTCAGCAGCATCATAAAACTCCTCCGTGTCACTGTCTGACGCCATTTAAGAGACCTCGCAAAATAAATGTCAGCGACTAAAATAAAAGGGGGAGAAAAAGCAAACTAGATCCAACCACAGTTCTTGTTATTTCCAAAAGGGAGAGGCCTCTAATATCTGCTGTCATGAAAGACTGCACTGCTATAACCGCCTACGAGCTACATTCCTCTCTTCCTTCAACCGTCTTAACCAAAGCTTGTGAAAAAAGTCCTAATGTGGCAGGTAACAAAGCTGCATGGCCGTGTCACTGTAAATAATCCCGTGACTGCTGTAACTGACTTCTCTAGTACTTAGAACAGCAGCAATATATAAACGGGAAAACACTGACACGGATCCCTATCACTGCTGCGCTTTCTGCTCGATACGAGTACAGGACTCATCTCGCGAGTCGCGATATTTGAAGATGGACTAACGAAAAAGTTTGGAGTGGTTGTGTTTATCTTTTTGAGAGGAAAGGGTTTGTTGTACGCTACCCGAAGTTTCCTTATTTTGTGAAAACTTGTCGGTGTAGTATTACACCTTCTGTCATTTTTCACAATGTGAAACTAATGTGTAAAATGTAGACCACCTGCTATACACTTACTAATTACTTCAAATAGGACTGTCGCAGAACAGTTAAGTGTTTCAAACTCGCAAAATATTTTTGTGAAGTAATAAAGTTTCAGAACGGTTGTTGAATTCTTTCAGGTTGGAAAATAGACTTTAAAGATTCAAACTAAGGAGCGTTCTTAATCAGGTACGGTTGAGTTTTATGAGGGATACTGATGTCCACTCCGACTAAGGGATATGAAACAAACCGTTGCAGCACCTTTTGGAATGCTGCAACAGTAGCTCTCAACTGTCCAGATTTTTACTTCATATTTTTTGGTGTATTCCTTGTAAAATTTGTGGTTTACAAATACTTTCAATATCTGTATATAGTTTGTAACCAATGGCATTTGTATGGTTTAACCTATACATTTCAGTCCACGTCTGAAAGTGTTTAGCGCAACTGAAGCACATTTATCTTGCAATTAATTTTATTTTCATATTATTCTTTCAGTGTTAATGTTACAAACGATGGAGGTGAGCAGACAAAAATTATACTGCGTTGTTTGAAAAAATTTTTTTTTTTTTTTTTGGAAATGTCATTGTTGCTTATTCAGCAGGTTTTTTTTCTTTTTTGTGTAACTGCTTCCACACAATATTTTACTTATTTATTTGCTTTTGTTAACCAAGAAAGTCCTCTGGGCTGGTATGAGCTCATTTTCAGTGGGGGCCCCGGGTGAAAAGCTCCAAAAACAATGTACATAATAAAGAATTTGATTAGAAAGTTGATAAAAGCATTTAACAATAAACAAGAGTAATAACAGCATTTAACAATACACAAGAGTAACTATTTTATGGAAGACTTGGATGCTTGGCAAGGTATTCAGTAGAACAGACAGATTATAAACTACACGTACACAATTTTTTACACACCATGTGAGGCAGGATGAGGCACACTGTGTTGTAACTGAAGAAGAGTATGGGTATCTGAGAGATGAGTCAAGTCAGGACTTGGGTTCCTGAGGAATTGGGGATAGTGCAAGGGCATAGCCATTGGGAGGAGAGATGTTGGTGAAGTGATTTTTTTTTGAATGATTGGGCATTATAGTCCGGAAAGAAGGTGGAAGGGCAGTCCAGATTGTATTTACAGTGAGTAAAGGTATTGCTCTGCAGGGAATTTAGGTCTCTTAACTTGGATAAGTGATTGATTTTCAGATCTTAGAGGTTGGTTTGGTTGGTAGAGTCAGAAGTGAAGCAAGGGCTGGGCATTTGGAGGAATTATAGATGAATTTGTGTGCTGTAGATAGTTGTATGTATGTGAGGTATTGTGGGCGTTCTAGCCAGTTCAGGGATTGTAATGAGTGACAGTGATGGTAAGAATGTTTTCCCTTGGTCACGAATTTAGCAATTTTGTTATAGCAGCTGTCCATTTTAGTTTTTAATGAGGACTGGATGTTTGTTAGAATGGGGGCACCATAGAGGAGGGAAGGTAGGAGAAAATTTTGGCAAGTGTTTTTCTAGTAAAGTAGTTTAAAAAGTATTTAGGTCGGTAGAGCGTACCAAGTTTTTTGGTGTGTTTTTTTGATGGTGGTGTGGATATGTTGGTCAAAGGTTAAGTTGTCATCTAATGCTACACCAAGTAATTTGGTATGGGAAACTATATAGCTCTAAAGCAGTCTTGTTGGAGGAGAAAATGATGAATTCAGATTTATTAGTAGTGGTACTTTTTTTGGGTGTAAAGAGCAAGAGTTTGGTTTTATTTGGGTTGAGAGCAAGGTGACTATTTGTCATCCAGGTGTCGGTAATTGAGAAAGCATACTGGGTGATGGTCAGAAGTTCAGTTTCAGAGTTACCAGAGCAGATTAAGTGTAGAATCGTCTGTGTATTGAACTACAGATGCATGAGTGAGAGCGGAGTGAAAGTCGTTAATAAAAATACTGAACAGGAGGGGGCCTAAGATAGATGCTTGGGGAACTCCGGTGGAAGTAATGACAAAAGGATTGTTGTCTGTGAGGCAACTGGTAAACCAGTTAAAGATGGATGTGGACAAGCCTAGGTGTGAGAGCTTGGAAAGGAGGAGAGGATGGGAGATGGTGTTGAAAGCCTTAGAGAGAACAAGAAAGAGTGTGGAGACAAGTTTACCATCATTGTGGCTGTGGTTAACAGTGTCTAGGAAGGATAGGAGAGCAGTTGTAGTACTATGGCCAGGGCGGAAGCCATGCTGAGTTGTGGAAAGTAGCTGGTTTTGGGATAGGTAATCCATAAGTTGAATTTGAATACATTTTTCCATTATTTTAGAAATAGAAGATAGAATGGCTATAGGGTGGAAATTTCAGATGTCTAAATTATTACTGCCTTTGTAAAAGAGTATGATGTAAGCTTATTTCCAAATGGGTGGTACATAGGCTTCTTGGATAGATCTATTTATGAGAATGCTTATGGGGTAGCTGATGGATTTGGCTGACATTTGAAGGTATTCTGAGGGTAAGCTGTCTGGGTCAGTGCTACCAGGTTTGAGTTTTAGCAGGAGTTTAGTAATAGTGGAAGTGGGAATATGAGAGAAAGTCTGGGGAGAAGGCTTTTCCTGGGGTATGGTGTGTTGCAATGGGATTGCTGTTGTGAGTAGCTGTAGGAAAGGTGGAAGCAAGTTTGGATATAGTGTCTATAAAGTAGGAGTTGAAAAGGGTAGCTAATTCAGCAGGGTTTTGTTGGGGTTTGGGCAAGGATTGCTTTTGGTGCCAGGGTTTAATAGATTGGAGACTGAATTCCAGAAATGTTTTGGGTTATAGCTGTGATTGTTTTGGAAATGGAGGTAGTACTGTTTTTTATCATTAATAACTAGATGCTTTACTTGATTGCGGAGTTGTTTGATCTATGGGGTTTTTACTATTATGCCATTTTTCCATGCTTTGTCTCTGGTATTCATAAGTTTTTTTTGTTTCTCTGGAAAGCCAGATTGCTTGATTTGCTTTTATTCTGTTATTCTGGAGGGGGGCCATTCTATTGAGTATACTGAGGAAAGTTGAGTTGAAAAATTCAACTGCTTCATTTAGAGGCAAATACTTTAGAATGCTCCAATCAATTTTACTTAATGTTTCGTTGAAGCTTGTAGGGTTGAAGTTAGCTAGCAGTCTAGAGGGTCTGTACTGGTGATCATGTAAGGTTGAAGAGACGGTACGTGTTATATAGGTGGGCAGATGGTCACTGATATTGCAGGGTAGAGTTCCTGCTGATTTAATTTTGTTGGGTTCAGACATAAAACCTAGTCAAGTAAGGTGTCATTGTTATTATTGTTGCTAGGCCTGGTTATAGTAGTTATGAGCTGAGTGAAGTTATAGAGGTTGATAGAAGCATTTGGAGAAGGATTTGTAGGATCTAGCAAGTTTATGTTGATATTCCATAGGATTATAGTTTCACTGTGGATATTATTTGAGGTCCAGGCTAATATTTATTCTGGAACAGAAACATTGTTGGCAGGTGGGATGTAAATGGCTACAAAGCACAGACTTTTGAAATCATTCAGTTTTAGCTGTGCTATGATGAGTTCAGTTGCAAAGAATTGGGAAATGGAGTTTGGGTAAGGAATTATGGTGAAATAGGGTAGAGAAGAGCAACTCCTCCCCCTTTCTTGTGGTGTCTATCAGACCTTAAGCAGGAGAAACCTGGAGGGAGGAACTCTGTGTCTTTTATATATGCTTTAGCCATGTCTCTGTTATGGCAATTATGTTGGGTCTGCTGGAATGGGCTATCCAGGCATGGAATTCTGGAATTTTGTTTCTAATACTTTGTACATTTATGGTAGTGAGCTTTAGGGATTTATGAGGTTTGGGAGGGAGAAGGCAGATAGAGTGGGTCCTGGGTTGGGGTGGATGTCTCCACATTGAGGAAGTGTGGATGTACTGTTTGAATGGTGTTTTTGAAGCAGTTTATGCTTTGAGTTATGGGGAGCGTAGTTTGTAGAGTTTGCTGTGCATGTGATAGGATTGTATGTTTAAAGGATAATAATGTGTTAGTGGAGTAAAGACTAGGATGTGTTGTGGAGTAAGAGTTGTGTTTAGGAAGCTGGATAGCTGTACAAGAGGTAGTTTTTGGGTCTGTATGAGTGGGATAGAATGGTTTAAGGTGTAGAAGTAGTATGAGACATAGTGAAAGTGGTAATACAGAGAAGTTTATTAGTGGCATTAGTGAATGTATGATGAATATAGAGGTACCAGAATAGGCTGTGGGGAGAGAAAGGGTTTCCACTTATGGAAAGTGGGAATGATTAGTAAAAGCTGATCTTACTACAGTTGATAGAGGTGTTTGTTGAATGAGGCAGGTGGGATGGGTTTACAGAGTGAGGCAGTTGGGATGGGTTTACAGAGTGAGGCTTGTGTTGATTGATTCTTTGAGTATGTGATGGGTTTAGTGTGGGGCTTATGTTGATTTGTTACTTGAAAATGGGTGGGGTATGGCTAAGTATAAATGTAATTGGGGTAGGGGAGTGATGTGAGCCCAAGCGAAACGAGGGGGAATGGAGTGGGATGGCCCGATCGACTTGCAAGGTAAGGAACAAGAAAAACAATCAGTAAGGTAGGTTGGTGTTGGGATGATAGCTTAGAGTGGCAGAAGAGGGAGAAAGGGGAGGTAATATTACTTACTGATACAGGTGTAAGTGGGTTAGAGACACTTATTTTGTGAATGTTAGCAAAAAGGAGGCAGGGGCCGAATGATTAGGTTTAGAGGCGGGGAGAGAGGCTAATTAAAGGCAGGGGGAGTCCTGGGTGGAGGAGATAGGAGCTTTGAGTAGGGGAGTGGATGGATAGAACAGCTAGTAAAGGGGGTAGTATTGTAAGGGATGGTATTAGTTTGTGGTCAGTTAAATAAAGATTTGCATACACCTGAAAAAACATCTTGGTAAGCAAACCAATTACTTTATAATACTTTACATTGTGGTTTGACATACGTTAATTAATTAATTGGTTTTGTATTAGAACACTACCCCACCAGATGTGCAGTAGCAAAGAGCACCCAAACTCCACCCACCACCCTGCGTATAACTGTTTTTGCTAGTATTACTCTGAATAAACAGGTGAAGACCTTTGCCATTAAAATGAATATGCAAGACTTTCTAAATAGTTGAATCTGGCCGCTGCTGTAAGTGCGCGGTATGTAAATCCAAAGTACAGACTGTTGAAATGTATGCATATTAGCTGTTACCTACCTAATAAAAAAAAAAAAACAGAAACTGAATGCAATATATTATAAAAACTACACTTTAACAATGATTCAGCTGCTATTCTCGCACCTTTCACTGTGCACTGATATTATGCAATACTGTACATTGCAAACACTAAATGCCTCACTCTTCTGACTACAACCTGAATGCAACTCGCACAAGGCATGAACCTAAGCAGCTGTGACATCTGATGGAAAACTGCACTTTCATGTTGCTTCTGTAACGTGACAAGCACAGCCCCCCCCCGCATAAAGCAATTACTGAACAGTATATTAAAGAAACATGGAGGAGGCAGGTGGGGCTGCCCCCCAACAAAACCAATTCCTACAAAACAAATGTAGTAAAGAAACATGGGGGGAGTGCAGGGGGGCTCATCCAACTGCTAAAGCAATTACCAATTCCTGTATGTACTGAGTTTAACTCCATACTGAAAAACTCCCCTGCAATGGCTCTATTTCAAGAACGCCAAAGCATACCTCTCAAGTGTACAGATTTTCACAATGTCCAGAATTTTGCCTCATACTTTTGTTCTGTTTTTCATACAATTGTGGTTTTTCTGGCAAGTAATTCAGGGTTAGTGTCAGAAAATAATGACATTGAGTTTCAGACTTCATACCCTTCAGAAAATTCATGCTGATGCAAAACCTGTTATTCTTTCAATTTTGTAAGTTGATAAAGAGCAATATCTAAAGTGTGTCCATACTTTGGGGGCTTTGTCCAGATTTCCTGCTCTAACATGTTGAGTGGTATGTGCCAAAGTATGATCATACGATCAATATTCACCAGACCACTTGATAATCTGAATAGCTTGTCACTCACCTATGATTACCATGCAACATCACACATGATTGCCCTGTCAGACATGCAGGCCATGCCCATTCCTGCTCAAAAATCACAGTGGGGTAATGTTCTAACACAAAGCCCATTCATTTTTAAAGTAACTGTTCCACTTATACAACTTGGTTGATAGATTATATTTTTAGGAAGTAACAGACTGATATGGATAGAAATATAGTAACCATCACTCAACCTATGAACATTAAAAATCATGGCAGTGTCCTTTAAAAATCATGGCAGAGGGTTAGAAAGAGGAGCAATTTCTTATTTTTCACTATAGAAAGCCTATATATGTTATGTTGTCTATAGTTAGTAATAGAGGCACTGTGTGTAGGCTTAATTTATTTATTAATAAGGTATGTACATATAAACAGGTTTGGCTTTAGGAGGAACATCATTAGGTCTAGGGGGAGCAAGGGTAAATCTGAGGGCTAAAATCACAGTGCTAGGTCTAAACCGTAGCAGTTGAGAGGTGTATGGTAGCCTATACATTAATTTAAGCAGTGAGGCTCCAGTAAAATTTTAGGGGTATCTATCCTTATCACCAAAAAAAAAAAAAACACTTTTTGCGCCAATGACTGTATAGACTGGTACTGTATATGCTAAGAAGGTTGGGCTATAACGGAAAACACTGGACCACACCAGCATAGCTCTCAGATCGTTATGGCAGTTGCGTAACATAGGAGCTGCTGTATATCATCTTGGCCACAGTTCTTAACTTTGCTCAATAAACAGGGGCAAAGTTAAAATAATGAATAGAAACCTATTTTTGTTATTCATATCTCTCATGTTTACCTCATGAGGAATGTTCCTCATTTTTAGTCTTAAGTCCATGTTGCTCACTGTTCCACATTTGAAGAGCGTGTTACACATTCAGTGTTAAGAATTTTTCTAATTAATGTTATGGGCAGCCAAGAGATCTGCTCAGCAATAATGCTTTTTACTTTGTCATCTTTAGTGGCAGTAACAGTTTCAGATGATAACAGAGACCAGTGGACTTTGCGTAACCACATCACTCAATAGTCTGGAGAACTTAGTCGCAATGCAGTGTTCTCCATTATCACCAGAGGATGCATCCACCTTCAAGGGGTTGCAGTACACTTTTAGATAGATTTAAGTAAGCCTACAGTAGTTTAGCTTCCTATATGGTACAGAATTAGAGCCAACGATCAGTGGATTTTTGAAATATATGTATGAGTGATCTTTCTGCTTGGAAAACAGGCCAGAGTATGAATGTATTTTTAACATTTATTAGCACTTCTCCTGTAGCATTTATATGAACAATTTCCAGATATACATCTGTTTTGCCTGAACTTATTTTTCTTCTGGTTGCCTTGCACTTTTTTCTTATGACTTTTGGTGCAAAATGCTTGTTGGTAAAGAAGTATTTAGAAACACTAGCCCTATTTCATGCTTTCTTACGTCCCTTAGGTAAACCTACAGTGTAGTTAATAATTCTGATGGATCTAAAAATAAAATAATTAAAAAAGAATTCTGAAGGCCCTGTGAAGGATTATCAACTTTTGCATCCCTGCATTAAAAAAAAGGTTTATTACTGAGAATATGTGGGAAGTTCAGCATCTGTACTCCATAATAAAGCTGTATCTCAACATTTCTGTTTTAACTCTGCAAGTAATCACTGCCTGTTGATTAGCTTGGCTTGGGCCTGTCAACATTTCTTCATAAAAAGCTGTGACAAGATATTGTTAACAAATGAAAAAACAAGTGCAGAATACACTAAAATAAATGTGTTAATATGTGTGATAATTCCAGACTACCATGCACCATAATTTATTATTAATGCATATTTTAAAAGTATGTTGGACAGTGTAACCTTTATTTTTAACTTCAATTGGGTCCAAAAGTGCAGGTTTTCAAACAGAGCTACCACCTTTTCAGTTGCCCAAAGTTGAACACAGAGTTGCAGGAAAAGTCACAGCCACAGCCACAGCCAATGCAAAAGGCTTATTGGTTTAGTTCATCACCCACAATAAACACACTGTTGTACTATTTTACACTTTTTTTCTTTTTTATATTAAGATGTTTGAAATGTATAATGCCATATGTTTCTGAAATACTTTGAAAGTTGCAAAAGTGTATTTATTTATTTATTGACAGATTGTAAAATAATCAAGATATATAAACCAGGAAGGCAGAAAGACAAGCTAAAACCAGGTGTGTGTGTGTATCTGACACACAACACAGATACAACCAAAAGATGCCCTGAAAAATGTTGTAATAAAATCCACTGGCTTTTACTATTATTTATTTTTTAATACACCTTTATTGAGTTATCACTTGTGACTTAGGCAAATTTACGTTTATACAAAAGCAATCAAACTGTATTAACAGATTGACATTTACAAGCATCATACTTCACATATATTTCTATACATCATATAACCTAAGCAACATGACACAAATTATTCAATTATTGCCCCTTTTTTAAACAAGAAACAGCTTTATTAAACCATCATAAACCATACTGACATACTCCCAGTTGCAAACATTATACATCACTTATAATCTACCCAATCATTTCAGTCAAATATTACATAGCTCATTTAAGCCTTGCCTTCTTTTAAACCTTCTTCCTTCCCTATATGTATTGTTCCCACAATTCCCATTTTTTTCTTATGTAGTTTGTTCCTACCCTTTTCTAAAGATCAAAATTCCAGTTGTTTTGTCTCTGTTACTATGTTTACCACTTCTAATATAGTTGGTTTAGATTTTGATTTCCATTTTCTAGTAATTGTTTTTTTGGTAGCCACCATAATTAGACACAGCAAGGCCTTACCATGTCTAAGCAATTCTGATTCTGTATCATAGCTCAGAAAAATCATCTCCCTAATCACACCAATCCACCCATCCAGCATCTCTGACAGTGCATCCCGCAGAGAATCCTTAAAGTCCGCCAACCCGCCACACTCTTAGAAAATATGTTAATCCACTGGCTTCTATTGATATAAGCTGAAATAAAATTATAAGGTAAGCACTTTCATCTTCTCAAATTAGAAATCTTCATCAGATAAAAACAGTTGAAAAAACAGGCCTTTTTAATATAATGAATACAAAACCATAATTTCTGGTTTTGTATTTATTATTTATTATATTTGTTCTAGTATAACATACTCTGTGCCACAGTGCCCTCTAGTTTTCTAATTACAACATTGCCTATAAATATTGTTGGTTTTGAACTGAGGCTAGTCAATTATGTGGCTACTTTAGTAACTTTGAAACTGGACTGTAAAAAGGCCTCTTTTCAAATGTTTTTATCTGATGAAGTTTTTCTAGTTTTAGAAGATGAAAGCACTTATCTTATAATTTTATTTCAGCTTGTATCAATAAAAGCCAGTGGATTTTACTGCAATGTTTTTATCATAGCATCTTTTGATTGCACCTGCGTTCTGTGCCAGACACATCTAGTTAAAATATCAAGACATCGTTAACTTAATTGTTTTTTCACAGCCTACAACTTCCCATATCAGTAACTGTGCAGTGAAATGTGGGATGGGGATTAATAATAATTTTAGTCTTCCTTTTTATTTAGTAAAGATCTTGGAAGAAACTGCAGAATTTCAGCTCCATTCATACTTGACATACTCTCATGTATTAGATCCTTTTCCTTTTTGAACACTTTGCTTATATCTTAAGTGATAATTTAATAAAATGTACATTAATCAAAAAGAAAACAAACCGTTGTAACCTTTTTTCCATTTATATACATTAAACGTCACACATGCGTTCTTTCTTTATAACCTTCTACAGTCCACCATTACATAAATTGCTCATTTCCTGACTTCCCTTAAACCGCACTCCTCCTTCTTCATAACATTATTTTGTATGCAGTTTCCACAATTTCTATTTATTTGTATGCAATTTGCTCCTTCCATTTACTAAAGGTCCCTCTTCCAGTTCTTTTGTCTCTTTTACAATATTCAATACTTCAAATATAGTTGGCTTAGACTTTGATTTCCATTTTCTACTAATTACTTTTTTGTGGCAGCCAATAGAATTAAACTTAATGAGGCTTTACTAAGGTTAAGCAATTCAGATTCTGTGCCTAGCTCAGAAGAATCATAAGTTCTTCATAGTGATCACTGCTGCAGTAACCTTAGCTATATGGGTTATATCCTGTCAAGGACATAACAGCAGGACAGCTTCCAAAGCTTCACGGCACCTTCCACGAGTTGAGCTGACGAAAGACAAGTTTGGGCATGAACCCCTTTAGAGCTTTACTGCCGCCAAAGAGTAAAAACCTCTGAGGCTTTTGAGGATCGATGGTCTGCTTGTGCTTTCCTTAGCTGGGCATATGAGTTCCCTTCGGAGGAAAATAACTTCCTTTTTGTTATTTTTTTTTTTTTACTGATGTTTTATTACTTTCCTGTTCAGGAAAGTTATGTTAAAGCTAGGAGTGCTGTGTTGTAACAGATTGCCTCAAGACTATAACATACTTTTAAAAGGAGCACTTGCTTCTGTCAGTTTAAAAGTAGTGCTGTCTAAATGATATACTATTTTCTGTGAAGATAAAGTATTTATTTTAAGGTTCTGGGGTAACTATGGTGTTTGAAAGTGCTTTTATTGTGTTTTTTTCTGTAAAAAAAGTAACTTTTCTGGACTGGTAGTTTTACTGACATTGTTGCTTGTTTTCCAATTTTCCATTTTTGGCTTTATCATGGAACAGATTGTAACTCCCATGGTTGGTCCTTCTTCCAGCCACAAAAAGAAAAAGTTAAGCAAACAGCCTTTGCCACCACAGCAGGCTAGCAATTTATTTCAGCCACAGGTGGGTGACTCTGCTATTGCTTTTCGTCGTACCTCAGACTGCTCATCTTTTAACCCATATCCCTCTGGTGTAGCACCTACAGCCACTATTAACTGGGGCTAGCCATGTCCTCCGAGGCTGTTGGGGTCCCAGCAGTGGGCAAGGGAAAACCAGTCTTGATGTTCCTGGGAGAGGGAAGATTTAAGGTTTCCCTGTTGTGTCAAAATGCTGTGCCCATCCCAGGGGAAATAGCAGCTGTTGCCATTAATACGGTTTGCCCCATTTTTTTCTGTCAAAAAGAAACAGAAAACCAAGGATATATTTACTCATCCTCAAATTTCTTCGGATGGGTGTAGTTTACTTGGACTGGCTCGGGTTTGCTTCAGGATATTGATCCTTCATTTATAGAAGTTTCTGGTACAAGAAATAGGGATTTCCTGAAGAGATTCAAGATTCTGAATCTGAACTGGAAGACGCAGTGTTGGATTCAATGTTTTGTCCTCAGATTTCTGATTTGGACTCAGACTAGAGCTCTCTATCTGATTTTCCCTGTGGGGGGGTCTCTTTCTTTGAGACTATTGCTAGAATAACCCAGTGTTTTCAGTGGGAGAACACTGAGGCTTCTCAGTCCCTCAAAAACAGTATCAGTTATTACAGAAGGATTTTCCAGAACATACACCCATTCCTCCTTTCCTATCTGCTTTAGAGGATGTGTGTCTTACTGCCTGCAATTTTTCTTATATTCAGCCAGCTGCCCCTAAAAAGGCAGATATGATGTATAAAGTTCCTTTTACATTTTTATACACCTATTACCAAACCTTACCCATCAGCTATAGCCTTAGTTGACTCCTCTGCTTTTAAGCACTTAGTTAATTCCAGTCTTACCCTTTCTAATAAGGCTGGGAAAATTATTGATAGGTATGGGTAAAAAGTTTATACTTCTGCAGCTTTAAATTTCAGAATTTTACATTGTTTGGTTTATATGTTAAAGTTTATTCTGACATATTGTGAAAGTATGAGGAATATTTTCTCTACTGTTTCTTTTTATGAAGAAAAATCTTCTTTAAATAACTTAGTTTCATCTATTGTACAGGCCAGTGCTCATTGTTTGCAGTGTGTGTCACTCTGTTTATACCTCTTCCAGGGATATGGCCTCTGGTATGGTTTTAAGGAGGTTTGTTTGGCTGTTTTCTCAGAACCTTCCAGATCATGTGAAAAATGAGATTTTAAATTCTCCCTTGGATAGAGATTTAGTGTTTGGCCCTTCTGCTGCAGAGGTGATCAAAAAGTGTGACAAAAGAGACAAGCTGATTCAGGGAGTCTCAAAGATTTTTCATCCCTCCTTTACAAATACACCAGAGCATATCAAACCTACCTAAGTGGGCCCCCCCCCAACTAAATATACCAACTCCGAGATCACACTACAGTGCGGAAAAGGGCAAATTTCCCCATGGTGGCCAAGGGTCTCCTTTCCCAGAGTAAAACTTCAGTGATGTACATGTTCAAAAAACGGAGTTTTTGGCAACGTTGTCTCATCTTTTTGCAGTTCAGTGAACCGGGTTTTCGATAATATCAGGTAGACCCATCCACAAAGTGTCTAATTCCAGTTACAGCTCATTGCAGGCTACAGGGTATCCACATTTTTCATATTTAGACAACTTGCTTATTTTTGCGGAGTCTTTTTCAAAATGTCAGGAATCTCTCTCTCTTGCACAAAGCTGGATTCCAAAAGAACATTCAAAAGCCTTTCTTGAGTCCCCTCACACATGATTGTGTTCCTAGGATGTCAACTAGCCACCTCAGTTCAAAGAGCTTTTCTTCCACAGGAAAAATAGATCTTTATTTAGTTTTGTTTCTTTGTTTTTCCACTCAGACTTCAGTCACTGCAAGGGAATACCTCAAGAGTTTGGATCTCAAGGCATCTGTGATTCTTATGACACCCATGGCAAGAGTCCATATGAAAAAGATGCAGTGGTATCTAAAATCTCTTTGATCCCAGCATCAACACTCTTTATCCTTTCATATCCTAGTACTGGAGTTTGTCAGAACAGAAATCCATAGGTGGAGGCAGCAGCTATCCTTAAATCAAGGTATCCCCTTCTCCATCCCTGCTGCAAAGCAGTCAGTAACCACAGATGCTTCAGACTTTGTTTGGGGAGGAGTTTCAGGAGAGAAATGTGCAGGGGCTTGTGGAACACCAAGAATAGATGCAAGCACATAAATATTGAGGAAATGCTTGCCCTTTTCAAGGCACTCAATTTTCTGAACCATCTGTGGTCCCCAGGACCTCTTCAGGTGGTTACAGACAATACTTCAGTAATGTGGTATATCAACAGACAAGGGGGAACCAAGTCATATCTCCTTTGAAGACTAGCCATGTTGACTTGTGATATAACTTCACAGCACACACTCTACAGCCATCCTACATTCTGTCAGGACAAAATGGTGTATCTGACAAACTGAGCAGAACCAGGGCAGACCTCACAAATGGAAACTAGATCCAGGGTCTTCCAAGATTTGGTACATCTGTGGGGAGTTCCTCTAGCAGACCTCTTTGCCTCCTTTCTGAACAATCAACTGGTAAAAATTTGTTCCAGAACTCTATGCAAAAAGGCCTGGAAGATAGATGCCCTTTCTTTGAAAATGAATGTTTCTGTATCCCTTTCCAATAATATCCAGGGTACTTCTGAAGATTGAGAAAGAATCCTCCAAGATCACTATAGTGACTCCCCTCTGGCCCAGGCAACCATGGTTCACCCTTGTGCTCAGTTCTTTCCAAATATATATGTCTCCTGCAACATTGCTATTTGCAGTCTGCATTTCTTAATTTAATGAAATATTCTTTCCTTTTTCTCTATATCTGTGAGACTATTCACATTCCAAGACAATATGTAAGGTCTGAACATTATGGTAAAAGTCATTATTCGTATCTATTATATAGTGCAGCCTTTTGGAAATGGCTAGAGGCAATTAACACAAGCTTCCTCACTGAACATATTTACTCACACAAGAAGAGGGGTGTTTGATACATGCCACATCAAACATTTTCAGTTTACTGCATGGATGATAGGGTCTTAATTCCTTTTAGGCACCTGTTTTCTGAGGACGTGCAGCAAGTACTAATGGAGGCAAGAAAGTCTGCTACTACAGAATCATATATTAGCAAATGGAAAAGGTTTGCTAGTTGATGCCAACAACATAACCAGCACCAATTCATGCCTAGTTGATGCCAACAACATAACCAGCACCAATTCATGCCTAGTTTTCTGGTTTTACAATATTTGTCTGAATTACCATCCTTTCCTATGGCCTTTCTTATTCCTGTATCAAGGTTAATTTATTGGTCTTTTTAGCATGTCCGTCAGTGGGTCTTCCTCTTTCAAGGCACTTACATGTCAAAATGCTCTTGAAAGGGGTTTTGCATAAGAGGCCTCCAGGTAAACCTGTGACCCATCCTTGAGATCTTAATTTTGTGTTAGAGAAACTAATGCTTGCCCCATTTGAACCGGCTAATCTGGCTGACTTGAGGTCAGGTTAAGATAGAAAACAGTTTTATTGATTGCTCTGACTTTTCCAAAAAGGGTATCTGGGTTGCAAGCTCTCTTGGTGAGTCAACCCTACTCATTTTTCACAAGGACAAGGTTTCTTTGGGAACTAATTTTTCTTTTATGCCTGAAGTGATATCCAGTCAAGCTATCCATCTCCCTGTTTTCTTTCCTGAACCTAAAAATGAGGGAAAAAGGATATTCCTTACCTTAGATGTCCACAGACAGCTCAGATACTATCTTGACAGAAATAAATCTTTCAGATCATTGGATCAATTGTTCATTTCTTGTGAAGGTAAGAATAAGGGACAACCAATGTCAAAGCAGACCGTTTCCAAGTGGTTGTCTAAGGCTGTTACCTTTTGTTATACTCACCATGACAGATCTATTCCAGGCACGATCAAGGCCCACTATACAAGTACTTTGGCTTCTTCTATGGCTTTTTGGAAAGGATTGGATTCTAGAAGTATGCTAGAAGATGCTACTTGGTCCTCTCTATATACTTCTATAAAGCACTATAAGCTGGATTCCTTTATTAGGTCTAGATCATGCTATGCCCCCTCCTGCCCAGACTATAAGGTAGAAATCACTGCCACCAACCACTACTTATCAGCTACTATAAGGCCCTTCCCAAAGGGTGACCAGTTCCAATGTGTGCTGTTACTGTTATCTAAATAGTAAGTGTAACCCAGAGCTAGGGCTATTGGATTGGCTTATACAGTATCACCAAATTCATGCAAGTACTCTGAAGGCTTAAATATCTCTACACACAAACCAGCCACAGTTAAAAGGTTTAAAATATTTCATATTAAATAATAAAAACACAAGACACTACTCGTCACTTCAACACAGTGATAATCAAGAGTTCAGAAATCACATGAAATACTTTAAAACAACATTGTAAGATAGCCTGACATAAATATAGAAAACAGATAGACTAATGTGACTATATTTCTATCTCTAAGAGAAATACTAAGATCTAAATAACTTTACTTACAGAGTAAAGCACAGTGCTTAGTTGATGTTACAGGTCTATAATAAGATACAAAATGCTCTCCTTACTTTCTGAGATAGTCCTTAAATTTTTAATACACATTACTGCTGAGTCATTTCAGATTACATCATTCTTGTTACATCTGCTTAAGTCTTCCAGGCTCACAGAACTTAAAATTTAACATTTCCCTTTTGATCTGCACCCGCCAGGAAGCCACAGTAATAAAAGACACTTTACATGTGAAACCTAGTAATTTATCTATGTCTTAAGACAATAGAAAATAATTCCTAGTTGCAGACATCCTGTCTCTGAGCTTGAGATCAAACAGTCATAAAATCCTTTACTTATCTCCTTTCTTCCAGCAGGGTGCACTGTGGTTACATTTTTGAAGCTCAGAACATACAGTTTTCTTACATCTGTAAAGCTAGCCTGTGGATCATATTAATATTTACAATGGCATATAATTATTTATAAAATTCTATCTGGCTTGGCTGGCAGCCCCTCAGTTTTTCACAGCTTTATACAAATTTTAATGCAATTTCTGAAATATCTCTAATACCTCTACAGGGGTTCTTTTTCTTGTTATAGGCTCACTATGTTTGGCAACAACTTTTTCTGCCTTTTGTTCCCTAAGTTTTGCCAATAGTTTTTTTTGGTCTGGAGTTATCATCAAAAACAGTTGCTTAACAGCAGTCTTTCTAAACTCATGCATATTCAGGTGCACCCTTTTTCTCTTTAGCACTCTGCAGTTGCACCCTTTCTTGCTCTGTGAAATTCCATTTATTTTGTAATACTTTAACGTTTATCAGCCCCTCTAAATAATTTTTATTACTTCGTAGCCAGCTCTCTCTTGCTTTTATTTCTACCTTATTTTTAAACTCCTCTTTCATTTTATCCCACTCACTAGCTATGACTTTCTGGAGTCCTTTCTATTTTCCCTACTAACTCTTGGATAATTTCAACTACACATTACTTAAATGTCTGTCCTCTTAACAGGTAGGTGGAGAAGTGCCAACGTCTCATCTTTACTTCATTACCTTGCATTTTTATCTTAGTATTATTGATGCATGATGTGAAATAGTTATTGGATGCTATGAAAGTTCTCAAATGGATACATACATGTGAAATATAATTTCTGTCAAGTCTAGCCCGGTTATTGTAGCTTAGGGAATAAAATGTAAAAATTTCCTCCAGGTCCTTCTACTGAATTTATGTCTTTCATACCAAATATTTTCATACATTTCTTCAGAACTCTACCCTCTTTTGTTATATTTTCTCTTCTAGACCCCCAGATAAATTTTCATTCTTGAAAAATCAAATTTCATTCCTCACCTATAAGTAATATTCCCTGGTGAAAGCTGGTTACTTGTCTCAAAAACGTTTATGCTCCAAAATTGCAGTTTTAGGTGAAATATAAATACATGCCAGTTTAATTCTCATCCCTTGCTAGTAGCCCCTTAGTACTAACAATCTGCCATTATTATTGTTTTTTCTCTTCTATCACTAATAGAGCACCTCTAGCAATTAATATAAGTTCTCCTCTTTTCCTTTGTCCCTGATATTCTGCAGTATATCCCTCCTGAAATAATTTCTTAGTCAAATTCACATGCTCAGTTCTTTTCAAATATATATATCTCCTGCAGCATTGCTATTTGCAGTCTGCATTTCTTAATTTAATTAAATATTCTTCCCTTTCTCTCTATATCTGTGAGACTATTCACATTCCAAGACAATATGTAAGGTCTGAACATTATGGTAAAAGTCATTATTCCCATCTATTATATAGGACAGCCTTTTGAAATATCTAGTTCCAGGTTTTATGATGCATCCACCCATTAATGTTTGGAAGGTTAATCCTTTATACAGTTTTTTTTCTTATCAACATTGGAACCTATGTCATATTTAACACGACTTTTTATTTTAATAACCCCCCAACAAAAACACAATCAGAACATCCCATAACCTAATAACTTAACAAAAACACACATAACTATGTACATCTTCAAATATTGAAGTTTAAATCTCCTAATAGGAACATTTGGGCCAAATAGGCAGCTGCTAACACAGTCCCTAGTTAACCTGAAATTAAGGTTTCTCATGCTAAGATGAATGTTATTGCCTATGCTTCTACTTACACTGACTGGTGCCTGTTTTTTTTTTTTTTTATCTTTATACCCCTCCCCCAGATGTGAAAACTACTTTCAATCTTTCAGAAATCATTATCTTTTAGCCTTGAAGAAAACGGTGTTCTGACTTTTATTTGTTTGCCTCCATGGAAATGTAAGAGAAAAAAGAAATATGTAGTCATCTGTTACAGCCTGAAAGACAAGCTGAAGTATTAATTGCTAAATTAAATTTTTTCATTATATTTCATGTTCTATATTTACTTGCTTCCACTTAAAAGTTGTTATTAGATTAAGCCAGGGATCTTATTCCAGGCATTTACCTATTCAAAAGTAAGAGCAAGCATATCAGCTCTGTATATATTATGATTTGTGTACTTTTACATTCCATCTCCCAACTCAGCAACCCAAGATTACAGCCTAATAACTTAAACATGGCTTTTATCTTTCTTCTCTTTTAGCACTGTAATGACTACATTTCTTAATATCAAACAAACAAAAAAAAAGAAGAAGAAAGAAAGAAAAAAGGAATCTGTTTACTTTGATAATGTTATCCCTTACAGGAGCAATTAAAAATACTTTACTGTAAAATATACAATTTATATTATGAAAAGTTTCATAGAAATACTGTTAAGAAAAAAAAACATGTTTTGCTTACAGTTACCCTTTTCCTTACTCCTCCCCTCCCTTCAGAGTCCTTCCAGACATTAATGACATGAAGTGAGGCTTTCCTCTTCCTTAATGGAAGCCATGTTGTGCACCAAAGCTGAAACTTGTTTTGCTGAACAGCTGCAGAATTCTTCCAAGTCAGTGTTTTCACCCTTTCTAGATGATTCTATTTCAGGCTGTCTTAGTTTCTTTGCAGGCATCCAGGAGGTGTTCTTACTAGCCAGTAACTGAATTTTACTCTAGTTGACAATATCTCTGGCTGCAGTTTGTCAGTTTCTATTTTAACATGAGGAGAGCTGAAGTTAAGATGTTGATCATTGTGCAGCCATCTTGGAAGCCACAAGTGTTTCATTAACTGGAGCAGAGATTGCTATGGGCTCATCGACTCTTCATTTACTTCTTGACTGCAGCCTCAACCAGGTCCTGAAGCCTACATTCCTGGCTTGTCAGGGTGTCAACGGGGGTGAAGCCACTGCTACTACTACCCTGTGAAGTTGTTGCCAGGTGGGAGGAGAGATGATAAATGCTCCAACACCTGGGATAACTGAGATCAAGCTTTGCAGGGCATTTCTTGACCTGCAGGATACAGAACATAAAAGGAAAAGAAAGAAAAAAGAGAGAGAAGGAGATAACAAATGTATATATAAGCTTTAAATAACAAGTGCCTTTATTTCAGTTAGGCAAAAATGACAGCAGTAACTTTTATATTCAGGAATGTTAAACTGTCACTAAATATATCCTAGAATTAATGTTATGAGCACATATTATTACTGGTCGAGGTTCAGGCCTATTTTCATTTCAAAATGATTTGTCTTTGTAATACTGCATTCACTTTACCATAACTATGTAATTGTATTAATTTCTGTAATATGAAATTTCGTAAACCTTCGGTACTTAAGTACTGTAAAAGTAAACTGTGACAAGTACTGATTCAGGTTTACATCTGTTAGCAATACAAAGGTATTCATCATAGTGATACCACTTTTATTTTAACATGACTGAATAACTTTATTCATTTCTATAATGAAATTTCATAAATCTTCTGCGATTAAGTAGTGCAACAGTAAATACTGACAAGCATTGATTCAGGGTCAGGTCTATTTCCAAGTCAGAATTACTTATGTAATGTTATATTTCCTTTTAGATGACTAAGTATAATAAAATTTCATATACTACAATGGCTATGTATTTACTGACCACTTACTAAATATAATTATAATTATAATGCAGTATAAATAATGATTCTCAGCTAGAGCGTATTCTGCGTGGAGACATGCGTGAATGAACGTACCTTCATTGAAGGTTGTGCATCAGGCCTGGCAAGCCGGTACGTAAAAATCAACTGCTAATCATTAGTGGACCGGAGTTCTGCTGTGGCGACCCCTAACCGGGAAAAGCCAAAAGACACAAACAATAAATAATGTATGTATAATGCCTGACAGGTTGAAATCTGTAATTATTCAACTTAATTTTATTTTAATTTTATATATCTATGTCTTATTTCTTTCTTGATTTGAAATCATACTTGCGGGGTCGTGAGATCAAACACTTCACCCACCTTTGATATTGTTCTTGGTTGTAATTAACCTCCTTAACAGCTGTGGAAACATGAAAAAATAAGAGGAAAAAGAATGGGTTACTGACCCTGAATATGTGTACAGTGTACTTTAAAGGACTGCAATATTTAGCATTTCTAACTTGTTGCACCCCTTCCATCTTGGATTTTATCCTGTCCTCCATAATTTTTAATGTATCATGTAACTCTGTAAATGTAAGCAAAATTCTGCAGCATGAAGCATAAGGAAATTATTATATTAAAAGTCTGGCTTTAAATTAGGGTAGTAGGGTATATATCCATCCTGCCAAAAAAAAAATGAAAATGTTGTGTATGCCTTTGGTAAAATGAGGGGATGCTATGAAACTAAAAATAAATTGTTACAGGCAATATCAAACTTCTGCAATTGATACATTCAGAGGCACCAAATACCTTTGGTGGTGGTGGGAGTCACTGATGTATCGATCTATCAGTTGTTGAAAAGTTTGCTGCTATGGGAACTTTACTACATAGTCAGTTTCCAGAACGGCAGAATCTTGTATTTGTTGCTGTGCTTATAAACAGCTTTCAAGCATCCAGTATAAACGGGAAGAAATTATTGCCATTAATGTTCATCTTTTATTATATATATATTTTTTTTGCATTGCCACTACTAATACAATATTGCAATAATGTTTTTTTTCATTAGGCATACCTGAGAAAATATATATCATTCATTGCATTTTGTATTAATGGAAAGGTAATGTGCCAAGAGTATATCAAGGAACTGCTGCAATAGCCTCGAGGTGGAAGCCTGTGAGATACGTAGTGTGCCCTCGGTTTATCTATAAAAGGTCCCAGTGCCGAGTAAAGTGAGAGCTATACATACTTATGTATCCACAGGTATAGGAAGGCCATACATTTCTGCAGTTCCTGTTTGTGGCCATTATAAAATAAAAAAAAAACCTTATTATATCCCTGTCCATACTAAACCTGTCCAGTAATTCCTGCTCATATAGGCTGAGATGAGTTATCCTTTATCTATACTTTCTTCTCCAGGATTTGGTGCGACCAGAATGAGCAACTCACAATATGATACAGCCAGGCTTGTAGCAAAACTGAACATCTTTACTGATTGCAAAGTGGAAAGAAAAGGCATGGATTCGCTATTTATATCCCATTTGTACAGTGCAGATAGATATACACTCCACAAAGCAACTACGAATCACAAAAAGACAGGAAGAAATCTTAATTTATATAAGAAAGTTGCATATTTTTCATACATTCCTCATTTTCACATCATTATTTTCTCATTTACATAAGATTTTCTCAAACTTGTCCACAATGATTTGTTTTGCTGCAGCTACTGCCTCTGCATCATGCTTGAGTTGCACTTGAGCACAACTCACATACTGAGCTGAACCACAATTACTATGAACACCACCCTTAGTCATAAATAATCCTTGTGTCTTAAGTGTAAATACCCCTTGTGTCTTAAGTGTAAATATCCCTTGTGTCTAAGTGTAGCACTTTATGAACTGGATCCTATGTCAGTGACAGGTGGCACATGACAGGATACATTCAAATGTAGGCTGCACCTTACCTTAAAATCACAATGTCACTGTTTGAGGGAATCATAGAATAGTCTTTTATATTTCAACATCAGTTACAGTTATTTTATGCTGACACATCCAATGTCCCAATTTACACTTTCTGGTCACAACTTATAGATAAGGTCTGTAATGAGAAAATGCCCATTATTACTTTCTTGTAAAACAAGCTGTTGCTGTTGTCATTGTTAGGACTTCTTTGATAATAATTATAGTTATTATCATTAATTTAGATATAGATACTGGGTGGTTTAGAAGATATGATCATTACCTTTAAAAAACTTAATTGTTATTCTCCTAAATCTTGCTGTAAAGCAATTATATATTTTACTGTACTCCAGTGTACATATCCTTTGGCAGCATGTACATTGATTTGTATCAATTCTTCAAAGTTTTTTTATCATTGGTAATACATGTGGCTAAAAACAGGTGCCTGAGGTCTGTTCTTCTTACCTGCCATAATCAACTTAAGATAAAATACATGAAATGGTACTCTTTGTACAGTTTGCTAAAGCTATTTATTACTTTTATAAACTACTTCTGCTTCAAGACTTCAAACAGTGGCTCAAAAAGACATTCTGAGTATGAGTAAGATGATATTCAGTGAAATGACACGCCACTGGCAAATGTGCCTAATTTTTAATTCATGTCTTCCTAGAAGTTGTCATGATGATCACATGTTCTGAATCTTGAAGTATCCTATATGAATCTAGGTGATATTGCAAAGAAGGGATAGACAAGTAAACCTAACAATTCAAAATATAAAGTACAGAGCAGAAGAAGTGTGGAGGAAAGAAAGTCTGAAGGGAGTTATATGTGTCTCCACAGTCATTGTCTCCGTAGTGTAAGCAGCCATTATCAGAACAGAGTAACAGCAGTGTAGTGGCACAGCTGGAGTGGAGTTTGTTGACATCATTGCTCTCAGCCTCCTAGAAATCAGGGTGATCAAACTGCTCATTATTCTTGGTAATAGTCAGACTGATGCCAGCAACCTTTGTGGACTCTGGTGAGACAAGTGTTACCTGAATCATGGTCATCTCCCAATAACACATCTTTTAGAGTATGCCCCATTAAGTTTACAGCTCACAACCTGCTGTAGTACTAACATCATTTTTCACTGATGTCTTAACTATTTCCATGGTTGCTCCCTGATCTCTTTGGTTTTTTTTTTAAGAATATTTTTACTTAACTTAAACAGCCAACAGTTTCTACCAGTCCTTTGTCCAGTAGTCCTTGTTTCATTCAGAAGTTTATTACAATAGTGGAGGAATTAAAGCAAAAGATGAAATTTGTAGATTATTGCCAGAATCACCCCACTGAATCTTTAATGACTTACTTTCCTTATTTCATGTACTTATTACAGTGAGGCTAAACTGTTGACATGCTGCACAAAGGGAGAAACTTTACTGGTGGCATTTGATCACTTGATTGTCACAGAGTACAGTCAGTCATCTCTGCTCCTTTTCCAGGGCATGTCATAATACTCCTGGTAAAACTGGCTTGAGTTTGCTGGCACATATTGTTATAAAAGTCTTGTATTTTCTGGTCTTCATCCTTATATGTCATTGTAGAAGTTAGAACTCTAGAAAGCTGACAAAGAAAACTGTAGTTAACATTGAAGGTCACATATTTAGGAAAAGGGCATGATTAATATGACATCCATTTCTGGAGCAGTTTGCTATTTTATACACAGGACTCCACCACTTGACAAAAAGTGAACTGTCTGAAAACTATGTATACTTAAATGAAATGTAAAACTTTAAATGACAATTAATAGAATCTTATGTCCAGTTAAAATTATGTTTTCAGATGGAGTGAAGACCACAGGGACCAGACAGTCCTTACTGATGTAAAGAGTACCACCGTCAAAAGCCACTACATCAGTAGACTACAGCCAGGGTTTTATCTCCATCTGTGTCTTGTCTTCCAGGCAGAGTTTCACTATTGCAATCAGAGCTGATATGCCCTTGCAACAAGAAGTCTAGTATTCATCCATCTGCAGTTCAGTACATTCATACCAGTACTTTAAAGATAATCTTGGAAAAAAGGCAGCAGATACAACATTTCAGGCACAGAAGTCATAGCTTCCATCAGAGCCCAACATGTCACATTCTCTACAAACTGCATTCATCTAAGGTATCTGTTATACAGCGCACAATTTATTTTTATTTTATTTTACATTTGTTGACCAGGAGAGTCCGACTGAATACATGTCCATTTTCTGTGGAGGCCCGGGGAGAAAAGCTCCACAGATTAAGAACAAACAACTATGAGATTTCTACATAGCAAGCAAGTATTCATAGGAAAACACAAGTTTTAACAAGATTCCATAGTTTTAAAGTTACAAAGTACAGTAGTCATTGGTAGTCACAAGTTTTAACAAAATTCCATAGTTTAAGTTAAAGTAGTACTTAGAATGTACTGGTTACCAGTAATAACATTGATTGAGATAAATGTAAGTAAAAGGGGGTTGGGAGTGGATGCTAGGGTTAGTTTTGTGAGATGTGGTTAGGTTTAAAGTTGGAATGTGTATAACTGCTGACTGTTGGTGTGGGTGTCCGCAGGTTAGGCACTATAAGGAGGAGTCATGATTCTTCTTGAAGGGATAGAAGTGAAAAGGAACACGAGAGTAGGTCAGAGGGTGTGTATGATATGGGTCAACCTGGTGGGTAGCAAGGATATAGCCATGCGAGTTTTAGGTGTTCTTTTAGTAGCTTTTTGAATGTAACCATTGAGTTGGCTGAGGTAATAGCAGAGGGTAATGAGTTCCAAATTTTACCAATGTAGAGGGAGTCACCTGCCATGTTACAGCTTTTGGTCACCTTGATTAGTCTTTTATCACTAGAGTGAAGTTGTCTGGTATTAGTTTGTAGTTTAAGTAGATTAGATAGTGCTGTTTTTTTTCAGGAAGTAGTAGGAGTTTCTGGGCAATACCCACGGTGGTGGTGCTGCGGTTGCATGGTCGCCTGACAGTAAGACGCTGTCCGGTTCGATTCTCAGCTAGAGCGTCTTCTGCGTGGAGACATGCGTGAATGGGCGTACCTTCGTTGAAGGTTGTGCATCAGAACTGGTAACTCGGCATGTAAAAATCAACTACCAATCATTAGAGGACTGGAGTTCCGCTGTGGCGACCCCTAACCGGGAAAAGCCAAAAGACACAAACAAGTAGGAGTTTCTGGGCGAAAGAAAGCTGATGGAATGAGAGGAGATTTGGGAATTCAAGACAGTTAAGTTGATTTAGTGAATGACAGTAGTGACCACGGTAGGGGGCACCAGTAGCAAATTTGGCAATTTGATTATAGCAGATGTTACGCTTGGCCATTTCACTTTTGGGTAGGTTGGTGAAGATGGGAGTGGCGTAGAATAGTGTGGAGAGGAGGTGAGTTTGAGTTATGGTTATTCTAGCAGGTTGGGTTAGAAATGGTTTGTTTTTATAAAGACTGCCCAGTTTTTTGTGAATGTTTTTAATGGTTATATGTAGATCAAACTTGAGGTTGTTGTCAATGGTCACTCGTAGCAGTTTAGTATGAGTGTCTGGAGAGATGATAGTCCCAACTCTGGACACAATATTGAATGTGTCGGGCATTGAGATGGATTTGTTTGGTTTAAATAGCAACAGTTTGGTCTTTTTGGGATTAAGTAATAGGTTTTTATTAAGAAACCAGGTTTCTGTAATTTGAAAGACTTTTTGGGTAATGGAGAGGAGTTTGTGTGGGTCGTTGGCTGAGCAGACTAATATTGAGTCATCAGCATATTGTATAACAGTTGCATCTTGGCATGTGCTGTGGAGATTATTAATGAAGATGGAGAATAGAAGGGGTCCCAGAATGGACCCTTGTGAGACTTCTGTGGTAATAGGTAGCAGTGAGGATAGGTTGTTGTACCATCAAACTGCTTGTTGTCTACCATGTAGATAGTTTTGGAACCAGGCTAGTGCATGATCACTAAGGCCAAGATTAGTAAGGGAGTGGAGTAGCTTGGGATGGTTGACCATATTGAAGGCATTTGACAGGTCCAAGAATATGGCAGATGTTAGTTTACCTAAGTGCCTGTTTTGGTTGATGAGGTTTGTAAAGGAAATAAGGGCTGTGGTTGTACTGTGGGCAGGGCGTAATCCATGCTGGGTAGGAGAGAGAAGTTGGTTATTAAGTAGGTATGGCATAAGTTAGTAATGTATACATTTTTCAAGAATTTTTACTAGTGGGGGACAGGATGGCAATAGGGCAATAGTTGGTGAGGTCAGTGGATGTTCCACCTTTATGTAAAGGGGTGATGTAGGAGGTTTTCAAGATTGGTGGGATGGTGCTTTTTGATATAGATATGTTAAGTAGAATAGAGATTGGATAGGCAAGTTCATTAGCAGCCAACTGGAGGTATTCTGCTGGGATGCCATCCGCTGCTAGGGTAGTAGGTTTAAGTTTGGATAGTAATTGTTTGACATAATTGGTAGAGATAGGTTGAATTGGAAGGTAGTTTGGGGACTGACTGCAGGTTTGAGGATATTGGTAGTAGTAGTAGTGGGTTGTTGAACTAGTTTAGAGATGGTTTCTATGAAGTATTTGTTGAATGATTCAGGTGTGTCAGTGATTTCGCCTGTGGAGGTTGGCGATGGAGTGGAGGGTGTGCCGGGGTGAATAGTTTATTTATTCCTACCCAGAATTTTTTGGGGTGGTTTTTGTGCCTGTTTTGCAGATGTAAGAAATAATTCTTTTTATCCTGGAGAATAGTTTTTTTGGTTTTGTCTCTGTTTTTGTAATTGTTCTCTAGTTGCTGTAGTTTTTGTGGCTCTCCAGTGATGCCAAGCTCTATTCCTTTGAGAAATCTTATTTTTAGTCTCTTTGGTGATCCAGGAGGCAGTATTCATTTTGAGTTTTGTGGTCCAAATTGGGGCATGGGCATTTGGGATTTTTAAGAAAGTGTTGTTGAATTGGATTACAGCTTCTTCTATGGGTACTTCTTTTAGTGTGTTCCAATTATGGTATTTTAGTTCGAGTTTGAATTTGTTTGGGTCAAAGTTATTTTTGTTCCGGGTAGTTTGTATTAGTGGGGTAGAGTTGGCATGGATTTTGTATTTTAGTAAGAAGGTGGGTTGGTGGTCACTAAGGGTGTCCGGAAGGACTCCTGCTTTGTATGGAGTACTGATCTTATTTATCAAGATCCAGTCTAGGAGACTTTCTTTGATTTTAGCATTTCCAAGCTTAGTACTAGATTGAATGACTTGGGAGAAGCTGTAGAGATTAAAATGGTTGGTTGGGTTAGTGGTTGAGCAAGTGTTCCAGAATATATTAAAGTCACCTAGGATGATGGTTTCTTGAGGAAGATTTTGATTAACCCAGTGTAGGAGGGATTCTAGGGAGGGAATATTGTTGCCTGGTGGTATATATAGCCATTGATAACACTGATTGATTTTTTGTTGATAAGTTTGAGTTTGGCTAGGAGAAGTTCAAAAGTACTGAGGGAATTGATTGGAGGATTAACAGTACATATTTTTAGGTTGTTTTTATAAAGTAATGCTACCCCATCCCATTTTTTTGGATAGTCTATCTTTTCATAATACATTGTACCCAGGTGGGAAGAACTTGTTGTCTGGTGTTGTGGGTTTTAACCATGTTTCTGTTAAGGATAGTAAATCAAGGGAATAGGTGGATATCAAAGCATGGAGTAGGTGCACTTTGTTATTTATGCTTATAATATTTAAGCTAAGTAGTAGAAGGCTATTTTTTGGTGTAGAGATGGGAGATTGGTTGGGTGAGAGAAATGGAATAGATGGAGTATTTGTGCAAGGGTTTGGCCCTGGGTTGGGGTGTATGTCTCAGATGTTTTTAATTTCTCAAAGTCTTTTGGGTTTCTAATACCATGATGGGAATGGACCCCATTCCTAAGTCAAAGTACGATTAAAGTTCATGAAATTAGTATTGTTTCACTCTTTGATGTTAACCAAAAGTGCTCTTCTCAGCACCCACAATGTGCCCAGTAATGAATCCTTCTGCAATTTGTATGGTGTTACATGAATTGGTAGCATATTTAATACAATTGTAAATTCATTTTTATAAGACCAGTTGCTCCTACTACTATTGGAACTGTCTGTGTATCTTTCTTCCACATAGCTATCAATGTTCATCGTGTTACCCTGCTGCAGTCATCACACTTGGGTTATCCTGCCGTCAGGCGGTCCCGAAGTCGGCCCGAATTCCAAAGTCTTGGTCCGGCGCCAGTTGCTGTCGCTTCTTCCCTGACGTCAGTGCGTCAGGGGTATATAAGAGGCATCTGACGCCATTTTCTTCAGTCTTTCCTTCCGCGCGGTGACCGAAGCAGAAGCAATTCGCAAGTGCCGGTCGGCTGACACCTGAGATTTTCGATTTGAATTTCAGTCCGAAGTCTTCAATAAAGCAAAGTACCCGTCGGGGAACATTTTCTTGCCTCAGTCCGATGTCAGAAAAAGTTAACAATTGCATTTCTTGTGGGAAGCAAATACCTCATAAGGACTTCCATTCCTATTGTATTCCTTGCCTAGGCCCAGACCACGACGTCACAGGTTGTCGGATTTGCACTAGGTTTAATAAACGCACTATCAAACACCGTTTTGACTTTGCACGGCATTACTTTGGTAGGTATATCATGCCGTCAGAGCAGCCGACGACCGCAAATCATAAAAAACACAAGTATAAGGACAGGCAGCCTAGGAATAAGCCAGACCCCGAGGCCGCAGCTGGGCCTATCGCCGGTTCTCCGGTTTTCAGTGCGGCGCCTACGCAGCCCCTGACGACCGCAGAGCTGGAACCCCAGACAGCTGCCGACTCCCAAGCGGAATCTACTAGGCTGACGCAGCCATCTACCAACACCGGAGCAGATTTAGACACCGGTGCAGAGGAAACTCCTTCGATTGTAGAAGGTGTCTTCAGACCGACTACACTCACTATTAAATCCTATGCTAAGCATAAAACTCCTTTAAAAACATAAGAAAACTGTTCATCAGTCTACAGGTCAAGGCCCCATGCCTAAGAAACAGATGCTTAAGATGGCTGAAGATTTAATTACCCTTATCAGGGGTTCCCATCCCCCTCCTGATAAAAGACCAAGACAAGAGGAGATTATGCATCCTCTGAACAGGTTTCTCTCTCCTCAGATTCTTCTGAGGGACAGGATTACACTTTTCCACCTTATGAGGATTCTGATGCTGAAGACTCTATTCCCTCAGCATCTCCCCCTGAAGACTACTCCTTTGGGGAAACATTACATACCATGAAGGAACATTTCCACTGGGAAGGCCAGGAATACTCAGATTCTAAGAAAAGGCTCCGAGAGTTCCTTTTATTACCCCAGCACAGAACTCTTGCTATCCCTCCTGTTTTAGATATTGTGGATGATGTCTACTTGGAGTCTAGTTTAAATCCAGACTCTCTACCTTCTGCTCCAGCCAAACCAGACATATACTACAGAGTACCTGACTCACACAAATTCCTTTATAAAAGCCCTGTAGCTGACCCAGAAACCATATCCCAGGGTCCTAAGGGAGCAAAGGCTTCTATGGCTAAAAATCCTGTGCCCTCTGAAAGAGATTCCAGAGCCCTAGATAGATGGGGAAAGACAATATACACCTCTGCAACTCTGGCTATGAGAGCATTAAATTGCCAGTTTCACATGTTGAAATATCAACAATTCCTTATGTCTCGGTTAAAACAAAGAACGAGCACACACTCAGAACAGCCTGAATTCAAGGAAATGCAGGATCTGTTGCATGCAGCTGAACAGGTGGGCAAGCATACTTTACAATGCGGATTTGATTCACTGGAAGCTTCTTGTAGAGCAGCTGTTACTGGCTCAGTCATTCGTAGACATGCTTGGTTAAAAGAGCAAACCCTCCCTGACCATGTTAAAGCAAAATTATTAGATGCACCTTTACAACAGGATGTATTATTTGGTGTCAAAGCAGAAGAGGTTTTAAAGAAAATGGAGGATAAGGCTAAATCTATGCAAACAGTCAAGGATTTCTTGCAGGTACAACCCCCTCGCTTCAGCAGAAATTGGCCAAAACAATTGGTCCTTTCCAGCTTCAGACAGATCACAGAGGGGCAAATACAGATGCTCAAGGAGCAGAGGTCAGTCACAGGGCCTTACAAACCTCGCCAATGGGGTTCTGCTACCCAGAAATTAGGAGAAGACAGCCCCAAGCTAGCAGAAGGCAGATGCAATGACTCTATCCTCAAACTACCAAGCAAATCCCTCCTGGCAACACCCTTGGGAGGAAAACTAGCATTTTTTGCAGACAACTGGAACATCATCACAAAAGTCAAATGGGTTCTAAACATTGTCTCTCAAGGATACAGATTCCACTTTCATACCTTACCAAGGATCAAAGGAATGCCAAACCTGCCACCAAATCAATGGGCAGAGGCACAAAAACAAATTACAGCTCTCAGGAACATGAGAGCCATCCAACAGGTACCTACACAGGAGCAGGGACAAGGATTTTACTCAAGACTCTTCCTAGTTCCAAGAAAGGACAAAGCATGGAGACCCATTCTGGATCTTTCAATTCTGAACACCTATTTGCAAGTACCAAAATTCAAGATGCTAACACTACAGCAGCTTCTTCCCATGCTGGGCAAGAATGCTTGGCTAGTCACTTTGGACCTCAAGGAGGCATACCTGCATGTCCCTATCAGACAAAATTGCAGAAGATACCTCCGCTTCATTGCAGGTTCAATGCATTATCAATTCTCTGCACTGCCCTTTGGCTTATCTACTGTGCCCAGGGTCTTCACAAAATACCTGGCACCAATAATTGCATACTGCAGACAAAGAGGAATTCAAATATACCCATACCTGGACGACTGTCTTATTCAAGCAGAAAGCAAGGACATTCTTTTACAGCATCTGGCATTTGTCAAACACCTTCTAAGTTGCCTAGGGTACACAGTAAATGAAAAGAAATCAAAACTAGTGCCCTCACAAAACATAACATTCCTGGGTGCCAGCTTGAATACAACGGCCCACATGGCTTATCTCATGCCAGACAAACAACGGCAGCTGTTTTAATATTTCAAAATAATGGCAACAAAGACCCAACTCCCTGCAAGAAAAATTCTGCAGGCCTTGGGATTCATGGCATCTTGCATACTACTAATACCATTTGCAAAACTGCATATGAGGAAATTACAGTGGTACCTGAAAAGTGTATGGACTCAGCACAGCCACAGCTTGGAAACAATGATTCCACTCATTCCCTGCCTTCAACAAGAGTTTCTATGGTGGGCACAGGCATGTCACCTCAACAAGGGTCAGCCTTTCACCTTACCCACAGCCAGGCAAACAATGACAACAGATGCATTGGACTATGCCTGGGGAGCACACATGGCAGGACAGTGCATTCAGGGCAAATGGACTACAGATCAGAGACACCTGCATAGCAATCAAAAAGAAATGCTAGCAGTGCAGAATGCCCTAACAGCTTTCAAGGACCTTCTACACCCAGGACAACTACTAATAAGGATAGACAACACCACAGTCATGTGGTACATAAACAAGCAAGGGGGCACACATTCCTACCCTCTATGCAGGCAAGCAATGACCTTGTGGAATACTGCACTGTCTTACCAGGTTCAATTACAAGCACAATTCCTGCCAGGAAAGAAAAACACATTGGCAGATGACCTACGCAGAAACATCATGGATCCACATGAATGGAAACTAGATCCACAAGTATTTGCAATGATAGCTCAAAAATGGGGATGCCCAGACATAGATCGGTTTGCAAGCCCCCACAACCACCAACTTCAAAAATTTTGCACAAGGACCTTCTATCCACTAGCTTGGAAAGTGGACACTCTCTCATTCAGTTGGAAAACATTAACAGTGTATGCCTTCCCTCCACTGCCTCTTCTAGCAAAGGTACTGCTGAAAGTCAGATTAGAGAGGCCACAAATGATTCTCGTTGCACCAGACTGGCCACGCCAACATTGGTACCCAATTTTAAGGAACATGGCCCAGGGCCCACCATAGTTTTTGCCACATATTCCTCACCTGCTCACCAAGCAAGACAATCTGATTGTACACAGCCAGCTCAAGACTTTAAACCTGGCTGCATGGCAAATTACCTAAACAACCAGCCAACACCTTTATCCAAAGCTGTTATGGATGTCATTCTGGAGGCCAGGAGGCCCAGCACCAGGAAAACCTATTCAGACAAATGGAAAAGAATTTGCTCCTGGAACCAGGCTAAAGGCCTACATCCCCTGGAGCCGAACATTCCTCAGATTCTACAATGTTTAACTGAGATGTTACACAAAGGACTTTCCTTTTCATCTATTAAGATCAACATCTCAGCAATTTCAGCTCATTACAACACGGATTCTCCTTTATTTTCACATCCACTCCTAAGACAGTACCTCAGAGGGGCTAAGAACTTAAGACCGCCAAGGAGAGCTCCAACACCTACTTGGGATCTATACTTTGTCCTGGAAAAGCTTACACTGCCACCCTTTGAACCAGCTTTTTCAACTGATTTAAAATTTCTTTCATGGAAAACTGCCCTACTACTACTAGCAATAACCTCAGCTAGAAGAGTCTCAGAGCTACAGGCACTAATGGCAGTGGAACCTTTCCTCATTTTTCGTCAAGACAGAGTTTCTCTATGAACTAATCCTTCCTTTATGCCAAAGGTGGTATCCAGTGTGGCCCTAAACCAAACCATTCACTTGCCCACCTTCTTCCCAAATCCCCAGAACAAAGGAGAAAGACTCCTGCACTCTTTGGACATTCACAGGCAATTACGTTACCACTTGGATAAAACTAAGGCTTTCAGAAAAACTGACCAGCTCTCTGTAGCCTATGCTACAGGATCACAAGGAAAAGCTATCTCAAAACAGACCATTTCTAAATGGATAGGACATTGCATACGTTTCTGCTACACACATCATGGGAAACCAGTACCTGCTAACATTAGGTCCCACTCCACCAGGGCTACAGCTACATCAGCAGCCTTTCTCAGGGGAGTGCCAACCAAGGATATTCTGGAAGCTGCTACTTGGAGTTCAGTGCACACCTTCACCAAACACTATCACTTACCTCTTTACTCTAAGACTAGAGCTGGTTTTGCCACTGCAGTTTTGCAGGGCCTACTAGCTTTTTCTAACCCTGTTTGACTCCACCTCCCCTCCTTAGCTTTGGGATTCAATCCAAGTGTGATGACTGCAGCAGGGTAACACGATGAACATAGTACAGTTTTGTACCTACCATAAATGTAGATATTCGAGTGTTCACCCTGCTGCAGTCCAGGTTACCCTCCCTCCATCCCCTCTGAACTAGCTGAACTTATCTCTACCACTTTATCCTATACTACCTCTGTGGTGTATTTGCTCGTACCTAAGGGTTTTGTTTTATTTTTATATAGCTTTATATATATATATATATATATTTTGCCTACCTGACATCTGGGGCAAGAAATACTGAAGAAAATGGCATCAGATGCCTCTTATATACCCCTGACGCACTGACGTCAGGGAAGAAGTGACAGCAACCGATGCCGGACCAAGACTTTGGAATTCGGGCCGACTGCGGGACCACCTGACGGCAAGATAACCCAAGTGTGATGACTGCAGCAGGGTGAACACTCGAACATCTACATTTATGGTAGGTACAAAACTGTACTTTTCTGCTTGCAGATCTGGGTATTTTATGACTGTGTCTGTCTGTATGCAAGACATTGTAGTCACTAGGTGTGGCGATTTCAATGATCAGTGCTACTTTTGTCTTCTTTTCTTGGACCACTATATCTGGTTTTCTAGCATCTGTCTTTTGAACTGTTGGTATTGGGTGATCCCATGTGATAAAAACTTCATAATTTTCTATGATTCTTTGTGGCTCATGTTTCCAGTGTTTTTCAGCCACTTCGATACCATAATGTTTGCACAATCTCCAGTGTAACAGTCTCACCACGTTATATTGCTTTTCAGTATACAGTCCCTCTGCCATTAGTGCATCGCAACCAGCAACAAAGTGTGTGACTGTTTCCAATTCAGTTTTACAAAACCTACATTTGTCTGTTTCTCCCACGTGTTCAATGGGCTTTGTAAACCAGCGTGTATTTAGCCCACTATCTTGGGCTGCCAATATTAACCTTTCATTTCTTGATGTGAGTTCACCTCTCCTTAACCATTCCTGTGTTCGTTCTTGATCAACATGGGGCTCTTTCAGAAGTTTTCTTTACTTGCAACTATATTTATGCTTGTTCCACATTTCTTGCCTTCTCATCTGGTCCTTCACCTTGTATTCTTTCATTTGTTTTTTGGCACATTCAGTTGCTGCCTGGTTTTTATCCACTTCTGGTTTGATTTCCATTCCTGCTTGACTTTGATATGCTTCTGCAGAGTTGTCATCTTAGATTTATTCTCCTCATGTTTCAAAACTTTCACTACATTTGGATCCAGTGAGGTCAGCAGATATGTGTGGAGTCCCATGATTGCAGATCTATACTTGTAATCAATTTCAAGGAGGCCTGTCCCTCCTTCGGAATGGGGAATATATAATCTTGGTATGCACTGATTTTTATAAATCATTCGGTGGTGGTGTTGCGGTAACATTGTCGCCTCATAGCAAGACGTTGTCCAGTTCGATTCTCAGCTAGAGCGTCTTCTGTGTGGAGGCATACGTGAATGGGGAATATATAATCTTGGTATGCACTGATTTTTATAAATCATTCGGTGGTGGTGTTGCGGTAACATTGTCGCCTCATAGCAAGACGTTGTCCAGTTCGATTCTCAGCTAGAGCGTCTTCTGTGTGGAGGCATACGTGAATGGGGCATTCCTTCGTTGAAGGTTGTGCATCAGGGCTGGTAACCTGGTATGTAAAAATCCACTACCAATCATTAGCGGACCGGAGTTCCACTGTGGCGACCCCTAACCGGGAAAAGCCGAAAGACGCAAACAAATTTGGTGAGCATGAAGCATCCTTCTTGTTTGAATATCCAATCTATTCAACACTTTTTGGAGCCAGTCAATCACTCCATAACTATAAGTTAGGACAGGAAGAGCAAACTGATTTATGGCTTGGATCTTGTTCCTAGATGTCAATGCTGTTTTCAGGATTCATTTAAGTCTTCTAAAGTACTCCTTGCTGAGTTTTATTCAACTTTGTTCATGTTTTATTGCTGATCCTTCATTAATTCCCAAGTATTTATACACCCCCTCTTGCCCAAGTTCTTTTATATCACATTCTTGTCCCAAACTGATGTTTTCCTGGTGCTGCAGTTTTCCCTTTTTAAAGGTTGCTTTTGCACATTTATCAAGACCAAATGACATTCCAATATCATCTGAAAAAGTTTTGACAACCTACATCTGTGCTTTCAGTTCCCCATCTGATGAGCTATACAGTTTTAAATCATCAGTATGTCTCCAGCTATGATCAGTTGATGGCTAATATGGTTTAAGAGTTTGATTAGTTGGTTAGACTGGCTATGTATCTATTTGGGGTTCAGGTAGAACTGCTTACACTGTATCCCAGAAGAGATATGTCTCATTGAAAAAGCAAATGTTTATTACAAGAAATATTCTGTTGATGTTAAAAGAAATGCTTCACAACATTAAGTCCCTGGTATGTAAAAGTCAGAGCTATATCATTAACCCTAATTCTGTTCTTTTATGTTTTTTTGCTGTGACTTCTAAGCAAGCATCTCTGTATTTACAGGAGATACTGGAAGCAGGACTTAGATTAAATTCATGGATAGGATATGGTTCTTGTATGACCCTGAAATGGATAAATTATGTATTGACAAATGAATGAATGAAAGGAGTAATCTATCATTCTTCAAATGGAAAAAAATTGAATAAAGGGAAAATGTGGAATCCTGGGGTTGGATATTTCATTTTAATGAGTGTCTGACATTTCACTGACAGTAACTATTCTGAATTACTTTTTAATGAATGAAAAAGACTGAACACCAAAATGTTGAAAACACAAATCTTGACTATAATTAATGCTGAATACATTCACATTTTATTATTTTTTTAACATTTATTCCCACATCAAGACATATATGCTGCATTTTGTGAGACAGGGAAGTGTTGGTTAAGTAGTCACTTTGTCTGGTGAAAACATGAACACTCGCTGGTTAGGGTTCGACATTTAGCCATCCAATGGAAATGTTATTCGACAGGTAAACATATACCCGGGAAAAGGCATATTCCCCAACATTGGTATTCAATTTTACATATTCAGTGTAACATCACAGGATATTAGAAATTAATGCAACAATGTCTGTCATCAGCAATGTAATGTGGCAGCATTGCTTCACCTTAACGTAAAACTCAATAAATTGTATGTATATAATGGCATAGCTATAACTTATTTAGCTGCTTAGGGAATTGTGAAGTATTACTTAGACTGCTAGGAAATAATGAAATATTGATTTTTTTTTCAGTAAACAAAAAAAAAAAAACCTGTAATCAATCAACACTTCTTTTTTCAATATTTTTTATTAGGTTTACAAAGATTAATAGGCACATGATTTTTAATTTGTACTTGGAGCATAATACTCAAATTTTTGTCTGGTTTAATTTCTCCCAAGTCCAATACCATGATGGGACTGGACCCCATTTCTAAGTAAAAGTACGATTAACATTCATGAAATTAGCATTGTTCCAATCTTTGATGTTAGCCAAAAGTGCTCTTTCCAGCACCTGCAATGTGCCCAGTACTGACTCCTTCTGCAATTCGTATGGATTTATACATATCAGTAGCATATTTAAATTATACTATAAATTCTTTTTTATGAGACCCATTGCTCCTATAACTATTGGAACTGTCTGGGTATCCTTCTTCCACATTGCCCTCATTTCTGCCTGAAAATCCTTGTATTTTATGACTATGTGTCTCTCTATATGCAAGACACTGTAATAACTGGGTGTAGCAATTTCAATGAACAATGCTACTTTTGTCTTCTTTTCGTGGACTACTATATGGTTTTCTCGCATCTATTTTTTGAACTGTTGGTAATGGATGATTTGATATAATATAAACTTCATCATTCTCCTTAATGCTTTGTGTCTCATTTTATCAATCCTTCTTGGCTACTTCAGTACTGAAATGTTTGCATACTCACCAGTGCAACGGTGTTGCCACATTATTATGCCTTTCAGTACACAGGCCATCTGCCTTTAGAATATCACACACAGCAACAAGTTGTGTGATTGTTTCCAGTTCTGTTTTACAAAACCTGCATTTGTCTGTTTCTCCAGTATGTTCAATGGGCTTTGTAAACCACCATGTACATAGTTCACTGTCTTGGGCTGCCAGTATTAACCTTTCATCTTTTGGTTGAAATTCATCTCTCCTTAACCATTCCCATGTCAGATTCTGGTCAACATGAGGTTGTTCTAGGAGTTTTCTGTACATGCATCTATATTTATGCCTTTTCCATATTTCTTGCCTTCTTATCTGATTCTTCGCCTTATATTCTTTCTTTTGCTTTTTGCAATATTCACTTGCTGTCTGATTTTTGTCTTTTTGGTTGATTTCCATTCTCACTTGACACCGATATTCTGCTGCTAAACTAAGCAGTGAAATAATTTTAGACTTGTTCTCCTCATGTTTTAAATCTTTTGCTATGTTTGGATCTTGTGAGGTCAGCAAATATGTATGCAGTCCTACGAATGCAGATCTATACATGTAATCAGTTTCAAGTAGGCCCATATCTCCTGAATGGGGAATGCTGATGCATATTCTTGCTACACACTTGTTTTATATATCATTTGATAAATATGTAGCATTTTTTTGTTTTCCTGTCTAACTGATCCAATAATTAAGATTGGATCAGTTGGACAGGAAAACAAGATAAGAACAGGATGGGAAAATGTTTTGTAGTTTGGACCTTGTTCCTGGATGTCAGGGCTGTTTTTGGTATTAATTTTAGTTTCTAAAACATTCTTCACTACGTTTTGTGCATTTTTTCATGTTTTATTGTCGATCCTTCATCAATTCCCAAATATTTATATAACTATATCCTGCTCAAGCTCCTTTATATCACATTCCTGTCCCAAACTGATATTTTCTTGGTGCTGCAGCTTTCCTGCTTTAAAGTTGCTTTTGCACATTTAGCAAGAACAAATTACATTCTTATATCATCTGAGAACGTTTTGACCACTTGCATTTGTGCTTTAAGTTCTTCATCTGATGAACTATACAGTTTAAATCATCCACAAAAAGAAGATGACTAGTTTTAACACTTTGCTGTTGTCTGAGCCAAATTGTAACCATGACCTAATCTGTTAAGTAGACAGCTGGGTTAAGGGCAAGACAAAAGAGCAGTGGTGACAACGAGTCACCCTGAAATATATCCCTCCTTGTATTTTTATCTCTGGGATAATAATATGTCCTTTATCATGGTTTAACTGCAAAGTGGTTTGCCACTGTTTCGTGGTCACTGTAATGTAATTGAGGTGGAGGTGTCTCTATTTACATCAAACATAAATATACTTCAAGACTGGTCAAGCAGGACAATGCACTTTGAGCTGCTCCATGTTCAAATCACCATAGGTAAAATCCAATACCACTTTCTTGCAAGCTATAGGTCATCCTCTATGATCCAGGAAACCCATACTATGTATTCAAACTTATTAGAAACACTAACCATCCAACCCAATACCATATTCATGGTTGACTTTAATTACCCCACTATTAACTGGGAATCCTATATGACATCAAATGTACATGCACAGAGATTCCTTGATTTTGTAAACACAAGCTCCCTGGACCAGATAGTCAATGCACCAACCAGGGGTGCAACCATTTTGGATCTGGTCCTCACTAATATGGGAGACTGCTGCACATCCCCTACTGTAATGCTTTCCCTGGTAAGGTCAGACCACAAAATGATCTCCTTTGAAGTAAAAATAAAGCCTGGACCCCCAGCTAAAGCGGGAATATTCAAGAACTATTCTAAGGCTAACATCCTGTTATTAAGTGAGAACCTGGCAAAAATTCAAGCCCCTATAAACCCTGAGAACACTTCTGCCTATGCAGAACTGTTCACAGAAACCATATACAAGCATGCTAATAGCTGTATAGAGGCAGCTGTACCCACCAGGAAGAAGTACAGAACTAACGCAAAAAATAAACCACCCTGGTGAAATCGCAAAATCAATTGGATGTATAACAGGAGGAAGAAAATTATGGCAAAAATTAGGAGGTGCAGCACCCAGCAGGATAAAAGCACTTTCATTAATCTAAACAAACAACTCAGAGGACAAATAAAGTCTACCAAAGCCAAATTTGAGGAAAGTTTGGCCTCCCAGGCCAAGGATAATCACAAAGCATTCTTTAGCTATGTCCACAACCTCAAAGGCAATACACAGTTGTATGCAGAGCTCATTGTAGATGGAGCCACCTATACTAAGCCAGAAGATATAGCAGACCTCCTGGCTGATAAATTCAGCTCCAACTTTACTCCTCTCTCCCCCTCAACCTTCCCTCTGGAAATATCATCAAATATAACTCCTCCTATTGTCACTAGGGAACAGGTCCTTAATGCTCTCTCTAAGACCAAGAACACTGCATCAATGGGCCCAGCCAATATTCCAGGATGCCTTCTAAATAGCATGAAACATGATGTATCAGGGCCTCAGGAATTACTATTTAACTGTAGCCTCCAAACAGGCTTTATGCTTCATGAATGGAGAAAGGCAATAGTCATCCCTCTGCACAAAGGTAGGCCATCTACAGACCCTGCAATCTACAGACCCATAAGTCTAACTAGTCTTATGTGTAAAGCCATGGAAAGAATTATCATAGAGATGATCAAAAGAGATATAGTAAACCTCCAGACACCAGACCCAACCCAGTTTGGTTTCATCAAGGGCAGATCATGCCTACTCAACCTGGTGGACTTCTATGAGAAGGTCACCAAAGCAATGGGCAATGGATGAGGGCAAAATCATTCACACTACCTACCTTGATCTGGCCAAGGCATTTGACACAATAACCCACTTGGGCATTGTTGACAAACTCAAAAGGTTAGGTACAAACCTGTATGTCACCCAGTGGATAGCCAACTGGCTCACAGACAGGACCCAGGAAGTTAGACTTGGGGAGTCCACCTTTACAAAGAGGCCAGTCACAAGTGAAGTCCCTCAGGGATCAGTCCTTGGACTGCTCCTTTTTGGCATTTACTTCTCAGAAGTCAAGGCCAGTGTCAGTGGTCTCTGGCTGGCTAAATTTGTAGATGACTGCAAATTAGGAGCTGTCATTGCGTCTCACACTGACACAAATGTTCTCTAGGAGGGGCTGACACAGACAAACAACTGGTGTCAGATTCATGGACTAAAACTAAATGCCAATAAATACATAATAGTATCCTTAACTATTATATTGACAACATACCCCTTAGAGTTGACCCAGTAGTTAGGGACTTGGGGACATACATACATAGTAATTTAGCCTTTAATCATCATATGTCTACAGTGGTGAGGAAATCATTCTATGTTGCACAACTTATAAACAAAAGTATGGCATCTAAGTCCAAGGAAGTCATTGTTCCACTGTATTTGGCATTCATCAGACGTATCATTGGGTACAATGCCCCATTTGGTATGCACCTAACCAAGCATATCCAACAACTAGAACATCCACAGAGGTTCCTCACTAAAATAATACAGGGCATAAGTAATATATCCTATGCAAACCGCCTCAAGGCCCTATCCCTGTATTCTGTCTCCTACAGGCTTTTGAGGGGAGATCTATGCCTGGCATATAGAGCATTGTTAGACCTCACTCTGATGGACCTCCTGCATATCCACAAAACAAACAGTACCAGAATTATCTGTTCTAAAGACTTAAACCTTGCCTGTGATATAAATAGGACTTGCTGGAGAGATAGGTATGTATCCCAGAGACTATCCCGTCTATGGAACAGGCTCCCCATCCATGTGAAGCAGAGTTCCTCCCTAGTCATATTCAAGTGCAACTTGGATAATTGGATGGGAAACTGGAAATTCATCCCTGGTTTGGTACATACATCTCTAATGGACACAGGTAACCTGTAAATGGTTCATCTCCCAGGCCCATGCTTACACTTATCAAGGGTATCAAAACTCGTCAGAGATTTGGGATCCATGGCTAGGCTTGAAAAGGCCCTTGTGGTCGTTAGCCTAATAAACACCTATGATCAATGTAGGGTGTATCTTGTACATCTATAAGCGCTCTTTTATCCATGAATGTGGGATGCTGTCAAATGATTTTCTGTAATCTATCCATGCTATACTTAGATTCTTCCCCTTTTAAAATTTCTCCATTATGAGTTTATTTAACAGGAAATTATCCTTTGCTCCATATGACTTTCTTTTGTTATGCTTTTGTTCTATTGCCATGATTGAGTTTTCTTCTAAATGACTATAAACATTATCTGCATAAATACCAGTAAATAGTTTATACATTGTCAGAAGGCAAGTTATTGTTCTATAGTTTTTAGGATAACTTGCAGATTCCCTCTTAAGTGCACATATAAGTAGTTCTTACTCATGGCTAAATCATCATGCAAAGATGTTAATACTTTGAGCCAGAAGTTAGGTTCTGTATCTGGGCCTGGGGTTTTCCAATTAGGAGCTTTTCTTAATTTTGTTTCAATTTCTCTCGCCATTATTTCATCCCATTTCATATCCTATAAATTTGAACTTCATACTGTTTCTTTTAATTCTTCTATCCGTTCAGCATCTTTGTTATGTTCCGCAGGGTCTTCATAGATACTTCTCCAAAATGTTTCTAGTTCTACATTTTTCTGGGGATGTTTCTATTCCTTTTGCTTTGTTTCCCAGTTCTGTATAAAACTTTTTTGGGTCATCAGTAAATTGCTTATTTGGACTTTTCCTTTATATTTATCTGCATATCTTCTAAGTTGTGCTGTCTGTGCTGATATCTTCAGTTTATTATTTGCAATAGTGCACAATAGATCCTGGTCTGTTCTAATACTGTGTATTGTTTTTATCACATTTATCTTTCTAAGTATTTTAGTTGATGTGTTCCCTCTTGTATACTCTTCTAACAGTGACATTTCTTGTCTTAATTGCTTTACAGTTTTCTCTATCTGATACTTCCATGATGGCATTTGATTTCTCCTCTTCCTTTCCCTTATTGCCCTGTGTTTTTGTGGTAAAACTTTATCTTTTATTAATTTTGCTGCACAGTAATATAACCTATTTACTTCTGTTATATCACTTAAATTTCTGTTAATAGTCTTAATGACTGTGTTCATTTGTTTTAACAGACTTCTAACATTGTCTTTGTTGACTTTTAATTGGCTTCTCCTTGCCAGTCCTACTGTATGCCAACTCCCATTTGTGTAAATAGTGTGGTTCTCATTCTTCAGTGGTTTAACGCGATCATCTAGAGCTCAAAGAAAACAGGAACATTATGTTATATCTACAAGCAATTGTAAATTCTAAGGGCATTTCTTCATTAGTGACCAGAAAGGTCATCCATTACCAGAAAGGCTCATCCAGACTCTGCTACACTTTGCTGTGAAGGAAAGGTTAGTTTGCTTTTACTTTTTGTATTTTGTATTAATTTATTGCCTTTCTATATTTTGAATACTGTGGTTTGTTTTCTTTACCTTGTGTTTTACTTGCATTCTGCTTTAACAGCATATTAAATCTTCAAAAGAGACCACAGCTCTCTCTCTTCTGAGTCAGGCAGAATTTTTTCCTCACCCTCCCACCCAGTCACAGTTGTCTTGTTAAATACCACTGTCTTTCTAGTTGCCTGCCTCTTATGTTAATCTGACCATATATCTCATTTCCTCTCTACTTTCACTGGCTTGTGTGAGTAATCACAAAATCATCATTTTTGAAATCCACCCCCTTCAACAATTTAAATTTATTGGCCATTCTACTGTATTCCATAGTACCAGAATACAAAAGTGACCACCCCTTTCAATCCATCTTGCTGTTTTAAAAATAGTAACTCTCCACTAAACCTTAACTTTTTAAACAGGTAAAACTTAAGTTACCTACTTTCACATCTAACTTCTCTAGTGCACACTGCAGTGTGCATTTTTTTTTTCATCTTACCTTTAAGCATCCCTGTGACTAGCACTTTCTCTAATACCTGCTGGAAAGCACTAGGAAGCCTTAAACTGATACAAGCACTCAACTCTCATTGTTAATAAGGAGAAATTAACAGTAGGCACTAAACAGCCTATAATTGCAAAGTACCTTGCTAAGGTAAGGGAAAACAGCTCCTGTACTTTACAAAAAAAAAGCACCAAACCAGGCATGTCCAAGGGTCAGCTTCCGGTGATTTCTTCTGTCCACCTGGTGAATCTGGGCATACTGGGGCAATGCAGCAATTGCCTCATGTACACAGACAACCCTCTCCTCCTACCACCCAACACTACAACCTATGAGAGATGTAATTACATAGCCAAAATGGAAGCAAAGTTCTCTCCACCCAAGATTGTGCTAGACAGTCAAGAGGAGAAGGTTAACACCCACACTACACCTCAAGCAACACATAGCCCTTCTAAACCCACACCACCAACACCCACACATAGCAACACTAAATCCACATATGCAGAGGCCCTTAACTGTAACCTGCCCAAGCAACAAGGACCTCTGAAGCTGAAACGCAAACAAACACTAGTCACAACCAAAGTGTCACATAGTTCACAACACCAGTGTGCCACCCAGCAACAGCCCCTAAGGCAAGACAATGTACCTAACACTTTAGTCATAGGTGACTCTATAGTCCGGCATACCGATGTCCCTCTCACTAGGTTGAACAAGGAGAAAATTACAGTCAGCTGCCTGTCGGGTGCCAGGATCTGCCACATAACGCATGCACTCAAGTCACTCCACAACAAGTACAAATATGACTCTGTCATTGTCCATGTTGGAGTGAATGACTTGAGATGTACCACCCTGGACTACATGAAAAGAGACATGGAAGAGCTCTCAGATCATGTGGCCCAGGCAGGTATGACCCTAGCCCTGAGTAGCATCCTGCCTTCGCCTAGAATGATACCACAATATAAGGACAAAATGATTGACTTCAACAATTGGCTAAGCTTCTGGTGTCATTCAAAGGGGATCCAGTATCTGTCTGCCTGGGACGACATGATTGACAGACCACGATGCTTTGCCAGAGATGGTCTGCACTTGTCGCCCCTGGGATTCAGGTTACTGGCTAAGTCTCTTGCAACCTCTATAGTGCCTTTTTTAGGCAAAGTTCAAAGGACAAAACCACCACCGTAACAGGTATAAGCATGCAAAATCTGAAGGTAATGCTACTCAATGCTAGAAGTCTAAACCTCAAAATGCACTCTCTGGAGGCACTCCTAAAAATGGAGAACATCGATATCTGTGCAGTAACTGAGACCAGGTTCAAGGCTCCAGAGAGCACCCCTGCAATACCAGGCTACAACTCTTACCACACTTTTCGGCCACCAAACCAGGACCGAAACACTAAAGGTGGAGGAGTGTCAATATTCACCAAGGATATTCACACCACCAGGCTAGTTGCCCAACACAATGCATCTGAAATTCTCCAGGTGCAACTAACACTAGGTAAGACTGCAATCCAAATTGTAGCTTGCTACAGATCCCCCACCATACTCCAAGATTCTCACTACACCTTTCTAAACATACTGGAAAATATTAAGATAGAACCAAACACCCTAATACTGGGTGATTTTAACTACCCTGCCATTAACTGGGAAAACTACTCCTGTACCAACACCTTTGCCCAACGGTTCTTGGAATTCATAAAGTCCAACGCCCTGGATCAACTAATCCATAGTCCCACCAGGGGGTCCAATATTCTAGACCTGGTCATTACCAACATGGGAAATCGATGCTCCACACCTATGGTCACCCCCTCGTTAGTCAGGTCTGACCATAAGCTAATCACCCTTAACATCCAGATCCCACCCACACTCCCCAGTAAGGAAACCTCCATAAAAAACTTCTCCAAAGCTAACTTCATACTACTCGAGTCAGAAGTGACAAACTTCATGACACCCATGCAGACGGGAACTGAATGTTCAACTGCTGAATCCTACACTAAGGCACTGTACGAGCACATCCACTCATGCATGAATTGTGCCATCCCAAATAGAACCAAGGTGCTCTCATCCAAAAAAAGGAAGCCAATCTGGTGGTCCCCTGCCATAAACAAACTTTACAACAAAAGGAAGAAACTGTTGCAGAAAAGAGGAAAATCCCAGGATGCAAAAAACTCCCTTACAAGCCTCAGTAAGAAACTGAGATCCCTCATAAAATCCTCCAAAGCTAGTTACGAAAATAAAATTGCCAAAGATTCCAAAGACAACCACAAGGCATTCTATAACTATGTCAAGAATATAAATGGCAATGCTCAGATCTTCTCTGAGCTAAAACAGAATGGCATTAAATATACTGATCCCAAGGATATTGCCAATATCCTGGCAGATTGATTCAGTGCCAACTTCACCCCCCTCTCACCCCCTAAATGGCCCATCTCAATACCGGAAGATTGCCAAATTCCGGTAATAATGGCCACACAGGTAAAAAACGCACTCTCCAAAGCTAAGAATACAGCATCCATGGGACCAGATGACATCTCGGGCTGTGTACTACATGAACTACAAAATGAACTAGCACCTCACCTAAGTGTCATGTTTAATCATAGCCTCACCTCAGGATTCATGCCCACTGAGTGGCACACAGCTACCGTTATCCCACTCCACAATGGGGGATCCACCTTGGATCCCGGAAACTACTGTCCCATCAGTCTGACGAGCCTTATCTGCAAGGCCATGGAGCGTATTATCATGGAACTTATAAACAAAGACATTGGCAACCTTCAAACACTGGGCCCCACCCAGTTTGGGTTCGTGAAGGGCCGATCTTGTCTCCTGAACCTGATTGACTTCTTCGAATCAGTCTCCAGAGCCATGAACAAGGGTAAGGTGGTCCACACAGCCTATCTAGACCTTGCCAAGGCCTTTGACACCATCCGCCACTCTGGAATCATAGATAAACTTACTAAACTGGGCATTAATCCCTACGTCACCCAATGGGTTGCTAACTGGCTTACTGAAAGAACCCACACTGTAAAAGTAGCCGACTCCAAATCCAACTCCAGACAAGTGACAAGTGGAGTACCTCAGGATTCAGTCTTGGGACCGCTCTTGTTTGGCATCTACTTCTCTGAAGTACAGGCCAACACTAAGGGACTCTGGCTAACAAAGTTCGCAGATGACTGTAAACTGGGAGTCGTTATTGAATCCCCAAATGATGTGGATACTCTACAAAAGGGCCTTACAGAAACAGATTCTTGGTGCCAGAGCCATGGGCTCAAGCTCAATGCCAAGAAATGTATAGTTATCCCCTTTGGGAAAAAACATGTATCCGTGAATTACCATATAGGTGGCAGTACACTAAACACCGAAAGTGTGATAAGAGACTTAGGGACACAGGTGGACAGTGGTCTCACCTTCGATAACCACATCGCCACAACAGTCAGTAAATCCTTCTATGTGGCACACCTCATCACTAAGGGCTTTTCATCCAGGAAAAAAGGAGGTCATTGTCCCACTGTACTCATCCCACATTAGACCCATTATAGAATACGACGCCCCGTTTGGTATGTACCTCTCAAGACATCTGCAACAACTGGAAAGGCCGCAGAAATACCTCACTAAAAGAACCACAAGCCTAAAGCAGATGCCCTATGCTGACTGCCTTAAAAAACTCCAGCTATACTCTGTCACATATCGTCTACTCAGAGGCGATCTCTGCTTAACATACAAGGCCATGTCAAACCCAGAGCTGTTGGACATGCTACACTTAAAGAAATCCCAATCACTCAGAGTCACACGCTCCAGGGATCTAGACCTTGTCATCACAATAAACAAAACATGCTGGAGGGATAGGTTCCTGACCAGAGACTCCCCAGACTCTGGAATAGATTGCCCATACATGTCAAGCAGAGTGCCTCTCTGGCCCTCTTCAAAAGGAACCTTGATGATTGGATGGGAGAAAGGAAATTCACCCCAGGGATCATGTCAGTTGCCCTGCTAGACAGGGGTCCAGGGAAGTAAATAGTGTGGGAAGAAATAGCCAGGGAATTGTTATGGCTAGGCTTGTATAGGCCCTAGGGTTGATAGCCTAGTACCAACCTATGAACCTATTAAGGCAACAATTCACCAGTCTTTTCCCCTCCTTCATGTTTTTTGACAGATACATGGTCCTCAGTTAGTATTTTCCCTTTATTCCATAATTTTTTTTGTAGGGAGGAAAAGAAATGAAACGGGCTGAGAGTGCCATCCTTTTTATGTGTTCCCACCTTATATAGATGTTGAAGTCTGAATCCCGGCAAGGAATCGGTCAAACCATGATGCACAGCTTAGAAGGATTTGCTATGTGCTCTGTCTGGTGGCTGTCGGAGAGTTCTGCAGTGATCTATCCATTGTTTGAGAACTCTCAGTACAGCCAGCGGTACATAAATGTTTTATTTTGCATACTAACAGTCATCACAGGTCGTGTTTATGACAAAAAAAAAAACTTTCATAGTATATTGTTGATATGCATAAATTATGCATTTTTATTTATTTTTAGATGTATTTGTTTTCTTTAAGTATAGCCTTAGCAACAAATAACAGTTAAATTGTTCTTCACAAGAAATGTAAAACAAGAGAGATCTGTTTCCTAATACTTTATAAGCTGAATAATTGACTAGAACATACATTTTGCATTTTTACGCACTAGATCATGATCATTAGGTTTCTGATTTACAAAACCCTAACATTTTCTAGTCCTTACCCTGAGGCATGTAGGTCAAAAATATTCTGTTGTAATATGGAAATTTATAACAAAAAGCAGTCTTACTAAATGAATCTGCTAGGAAAAAATATTGTCAAAAACTAAGGAAACTCATGCCAGAAACAGTGCTAATACACCTATTTTGGTTCATGTTAAAATCACACGATAAAAGAAATGCTGGGGTTGATCTAAACAGTACAGGCAGTCAAAATCAGAGCAAATGCAAAACAGTATGCCAGCAAAGCACAGCCACATGGCGAGATGCAGTCACACAGTGAGACACAGCCACATGGTGAGACGCAGCCACACAGTGAGAAACAGTCACACATGTATGGTAAGAAGTGTAAGTCGATGCTGGCACAGTAGATGTTCACCATACTGGCTCTCAGCCTACATCTGTTGTAATAGAATACCTATCACAGCATTGTTTATTTTATAGTAGATTACCTAACACAGCATGGAAGGGTACATGAAATGACTGTGCATATGGCATGATTTCACTTAATAGGTAAGAATGAAGTTATGCAGATTTAGAGGTGGGTCTGGAGTTGTAGTCTTGATAAAAAAAAAATACACCTGCATTGTCAGGCACAGAGAACCACATTAAGTTAAATTCACTCTGAAGAAATAAAAAGACTATTTGTGGAGAACTGCAGGATTACAAAGTATATCTATTCATGTTTAATGCTTTTTGTATGTGAGACTGATAACATTTAAAGTGGAACATATATCATTTCACATATGACATTTGCAGCAGGGTTCTTAGGTGAGGCTCACTATATTTACGCTATGTACAAGTGGGGTATTTTGTGTCAGAGTTGTAAATGAGACTGATCCAAGTTCCATGAGAATTTTAAAAGATTGAGTTATTGTGGACTTTGAATCCTCTGTTTCCCTTCCCCACTGACCTGTGGGCTTTGTCTTAGGTATAGCCTTACTTAACATAATCATGGGCGGCGCAGTGCTGCAGCGGTTAGCGGCATCACCTCACAGCAAGTGGGTCTCCGCTTTGATTCTCTGCTGGGGTGCCTTTGGTACAGAGTCTGCACGTCCTCCCTGTGTTTGTGTGGGTTTCCTGTGTGTGCTCCTGTTTCCTCCCACATTCTAAAGGCATGCATTTGGAATGATTCTCCCTGGGCCGCCACTAAAAATGGGCTCTGTCCCAGTAGGTCTTTCCCCTGTAAAAAAAAAATGTTAGATAAATAAATAATCAACTTTGAAGTTGTTATACCCTTGGGAAAGGAAAATTCCTTCTGCAACATCCTTATTCAGAAGAGTGCTTCTCAAACTCAGTTGCAGAAGTAACTACTACTCTCATTGTATACCTCCTGTAGAACGTTCTTCAGTGATACCATTTCTTGAGTAGCCGTACCTTGTCTCGTCTTATCAAAAGCTCAGAGACAAAAGTTATATTCAAATACCAGGAATAATTCTCAGCAAAGTTGCTGTATTTTTTATATATACTCCAGGTACTTTTCTTTTTTTCATTTTATTTGCATGTCTTAACTCACTGTATTCTGAGAGAATCAAACTCCTGACCTTTGTGTGCTCTTGTTTGGAAATACTTTTTTTTCACAAGCTGGTTTTAACAGGCAAAAGCTGGTATTTTATTTTAAAACCTCAGTTCTGTTTTTAAATTAGTTCTGACACAAGTATTTTGTTTTGAGGCTACAACAGCTATGGGAGTCATCTGCCATTTAGTTGGGGACTATGCTTGGTACATATTAAGGAACATTATTTGCACTTTATTTGCACATTTCGTTGTGTGCTGATGATCACTCATTTATTTATTTATTGCCATTTGTTTACCAGGAGAGTCCAACTGGGAAATCAGTCACATTTTTAATGGAGGTCCGGGGAGAAAAGCTCCTTGACAAAAACTGCAATAGACATTTGATTGTACACATGAAAGAGAGACATTACACTAGCACAATATCATTGATACAATAAGAGAAAAACGTATTAGCAACAATTAACATTTTTAAATTACTTTGCAAAAATATAACATTTTTGGATTACAATGCAGAGTCTGAAAAAGTAAAGCAAAAGAATTATGTACTTTATTTACAGTGCTGACAATTGATCAGGGATTGTCGAACAGACATATAACATCATTTTGAAAAAAGATTATGATGGAAGAAAGCATGACGTTTTGCAGAAGAAGAGATGAGGGGAAATAGAAACACAGCTTTATTGAGCCAGCAGCAGAAGTGGGTCACCATTCCTGTTCAGAACTGTATTGCAACTCTGCAATCTTTCCCCTGCTATTACATAACATTTTAGATTTGACCTGAAAAAAGTACCAGTTTGTGGGTGAAGGGTTCCTGGTTGCTATAACAATGGTACATTCTTTAACTATGCAGCAATATCATGGGTGTTAAAATGAGTTTAGCTGCTGGGTGTCTTCAGTGCTGAGTTCAAGCTGGACAACATACTTTGTAATTTACTATGTATCTGACATATCTTAAATATATGCATATTTACTGGAATTAAGTATCTGCTTTGTGATTTGCATATTATTCTCCATCTTATTCAGTGCTGTTCGTATATTCTAGTGCAAACCCACACAATCTTTATGAACCCTTAAATGCTTTATTCCACAATTAACTGACTGTTTATTTATGTAAGGATTGTTTTAGAATAACTACTAATAAAACAAATGTTGTGCAGTATTTGTTCACTTAATTTCCAAACTCTTTCAGTACTGTATTAATTATGTCAATGCTGTTTTGCTCTTTAAGGCAGTCTTTTTATCTATGTAGCAAGTAATATGGGTCCTGCACGAGTTTGCCTTATGTGCAGCTCAGCCTGTAACACCAATTCATCTCTAAATTGGTACCTGTAATCTGTGCAGCTGCTTCAAATCACCTGAGAATGAGGGTCGGATTAGAGAATTTATGCATTTTAATATTCAACTGATCAGCCCTCCGGGATGCCAGGTACTGCTGAAGAGGCTGTTTAGCTTCTGTGACTCATTTTTCCAAAATTGGATGTGGAATCTCAAGAAAAAAATATATCTGCACCTACTCTGCTGTTTCTACATCAGCTTGAAAATAATCATTTAAGTACTATTAATTATAAATTAAAGGAGACTGAAGTAGACCTGAGTAATTTAGAAGCACCTGATTAATTATTTGACCCTCGGATTACATAAGAAAATACTACTGGAGTACTTGGGTTTTAGTTGTCTTCACTGACAGTGAAATACTTCTACTGCCAATGCTTGAATCAGTTAAAATATGAGGGGACAACAGTTCGATTAGTAATTATACATGAGGAAATGCTGTCTGGAAACAATGTTACTGACAGTGTATCTCAAAAGTAATACATTTAGGTATATTTAGTGAAGAATAAAGACAGCTATTAGAAACAAGAGTAGAATGCAGATAATACATTCTCTAGTCAGTCTGTTTTCTAGTATGCTCAGCTAAGTAAAATAAACATAATACTGTTCCTAGTCAGTAATGTTTGTTCTAGCAAGCTCAGCTAAATAACAGAATTATGTGCATTTTAACAAACATGCTGTAACATCTGTATTTCCAGTCTGACTTCTCTGAAATATTGCTTGTTGCAACATTTAGGAAGGTATGTTTAGGTAGGATTTCATCAGCTAAATAAATAGTTTAGGACAACTATACTTTAAATAAGATGATAGCTGTATTATGCTAGGAGATGTTTTATGGGAATTGTTCTTTGTTTATGAATGCTTGAAACTGATCCAGTTAGAAAAATGATATTCTTTATGATCTAACTTATTTTGTTGGAATAAATTGATTACAATAAATGTAAAAATTCATTTTGTGTATCCAAGCTATTTAGTAAAGTTTTAATTTTAATCATGTTTATAATATAGGTTATTTTCAATTAATATACAGATCCTTATGAGCTAAATGCTGTCCTTCTAAAATCTATTTGTACTGTCACAGGGACTCGGACCTCTTATAATTTCCAGAGAACATAAATTCATGGCTAATACGTACTTTGTTACAAAACAGTTGAATCTGAAAGGTGGATGCATGGCTTTGTTTATTACGAAATGCATAAAAGTAAACAGTTGTGAGGCAACTTCTTTCAAAATCTAATGGGTTCTTCTCAAGGGGAATAGTAAGGAAGTGATTGTGATATTTTCTGTAATCACCATTTCTAAGCATAGGGGAAGTGATAATGATGTAACTTTTTCCTGTGCTCCTTATGATTATATTCCATTGTGTGATAAAGTTATGCAGTATAAAAACAGATAGTAAAATTAGTGTGGCACATGAAATAGTTAATCTTTTTGTTTGACAAGATTTCTCCTTGATTGCAAAAAAATCCCTTTAGAAGCAATATGATTTTTAACCATAGCTGTTTACCAATATCTTATCTCTGTCTGTCTTATAATCCCTTATCTATTGGTTCAAACAATTGCACTAGGTTTAAGCTATCCTTTGTGGCTCACTGTTTATCGAAAATTAAATATTAAAAATGATAATCCACAAAATCTAAAAAATGCACACAAAAATAATTTTTTCACCCCCATTGTGGGAGGCAAGCCCCCCCAACCCACACTCCCTGAAATTGTATATACCAGATCCATGGATGCACCATAGTGAAGAAAAATGGAAATACTTCCAAGAAGTGCACTGCTGGCTTGTGCAATACAATACATTGTGGTAAAACTCACTGCAACATTACGTTCTCGCACTTAAGCTGTTTGACTGCCAGTACAATGAACCCCCATAGGTAATTCAGCTTTATTATTACTTCATGTATTCACTTATCTCCTTGCTGCTAAAAGTTCCTGTGACCTTACTCAAGCACATAATTTTCATGTAATTATTAGTGACTGTTTTTTGGGGGTTATCCAATTAACACATTAGCATTTTTTTGAAGGGGAAGCAGTGTATCAACCCAATAGCTCAACCTTCCTCTATCCAAGTGCCCCATTTGTTCCTCCATCAGGAATTCAGCTAGGCTTCACAGGTTTGGCTGAGAACTCTCCAGCCCATTCATTCCCAAACTGGTAAACATCATCAATCTATTTGTTCTCTGGAAACAAAAGTCACATGCTAGGGGCTGAGACAGTTTGTAGATCCTGCAGAATGACCTAACCTCCTCCCCCAGTGGCTTGCATACTGTACTATGAGCTACTTCCATGAGGCGTATGTGTGTGCTGTCACATGTTCTGAGTCTCCAGGTCGAATACCGCACTGCTTGCATGCTAAACTACTTGCAGCAGGTGATTCGCCTGCAGGTGTCACTCCACCTTCACCCACAGGATGGGTGAGTTGGCCATTCACTCCAATCTTTCCCTGCTTGGTCCCTGTAGCCCCTATGCTGTTAGTACAACAAGGGTCTTTTGGGAAGCAGTCAGGGCGTTACCCTCTGTATTCCACACAGGCAGGCTAATGTTAACAGTTTTTGCATAAATCATTATGTGACATCTAGAACAAATATCATCACAGAAAAAGTTAGGACTTCCATCTCAGTGGAAAAGACAATACTTAAAAAAAATGTGAAAAATAAATTCCAGGTGTGATTCAAAAACATGTTTTGCATTATACCAGTGTATAGTCAGCCATATATCATGTAAGTTGTAATATACAGATTAGTCTCTGATGGAGCAACATTGTGATTAAATCAAAGGCACCAAGAGACCAGTCAGTATGGAATGGGTTGGGCTTTGCCTTCCATACCATGTATCATGAATAATGTCATCTTAATTGCATTCTTGATGAATTAATGCCTTAGTAAAGTAGCTTTTGTTGCTCTTCAGCTATGTAGATTAAATTTTATTGTCTTACGTGGTGCTGTGGTTGAAAAATTAACCTAGATCCCAATGAAGTCAGGTAATGATTAGACCAGTAGAGTGGGTCCATGCTAAATCTGAGCTGGCCATGCCAATTAGGAAAACAAGATTGAATAGCTATTTATAATGCAAAGCAGGGACTAATGCCCACAAGTTTTCCAGCAAATGTGTTAAATGGAGGAATCTGTCAGTCAACTACACTGAATTATCATTAACCAAGATGCTAAAGTTCCCAAAAATAAGCCATCTGGAGTATCAACACACTAAGTCAAAGAGAAAATCAGTGAATTCCTACAATAAAACTGAACTTGTTGATGGGGGTAATGGAGAAAGATCCTATCCTCGGAACATACTTAGAAGATCTTATTATTTTTCCTAGAATCATGGTATCTTCATATCAAGGGAATTAAAAAAATGGCCATATGTACATCTATATGGCTTTGCTTCAAGTATCAGGATTGTAGCTTTTAAGCGGTTGGGGATTTGTATCAAAGCTGTGTCTTGTTAATGAATGCTATATCAACCCTATCCAATGCATTAGAAATTCCTGTGAATTGGTGCAGATCTCAAGTATGATAGTAGCAGCAATGGCACCAGTTTTCCATTTTCTATGAAAAATACTGAACAATCATAAATCTGATCTGTTATAAAATTGGAAAAAATATGAAATGTTCATTAAATCTTGTATTTTAGGCCACATCTCTCATTCTATCTGTGATGAAACCGTAAAACTCCACTGCCAATCATGAGCAGACAGGTGATCCGCTGTGGTGACCCCTAACTGGGAAAAGCTGAAAGAAGAAGACATATGTACCTATTTCTGATTTAAAATGTAGCTTAGATGCAATGACTGAAGCTGTTGGCAGACAGACAGACAATCAGACATATATGCACACATAAACACACACACACACACACACACACACACACACACACACACACACACACACACACACACACACACACACACACACACACACACACACACACACACACTCATGACAGGGGCTAGTGTTTCATAAACTATTACCTTCTGTCAGAGACATAATTTCTCTTTAAAAGAGTTAGAATATTCTAAGGAGCCTTACAGCACATATTTGAATGTTGACCTAGCAGGAAGAGAAAGAGTCAAGGCTGCTAAACCAAATGTAAAGGAGATGCTTGTCAAAAGGGACCATACTAGCTTAATAGCTGGCAATCTTGTTTTGCACAAGAGCACTCTTGTAGACTATCAGCAAGTAATGTGACATTATTTTTACCATCAACAATACATCAGTTAGACTCAGTCCCATGTGGGTGCAGTTGACCTTTTATACAGGTCTGAAATAACTAATAGTAGACAGAAGAAAGGTATTTCATGGAAAAGATAGAGAAGGACAGAGCCTGCTTTCCATGGACACAGTGATCTCATGTTTGTATAATTTTTCCTATGTTTTTTCATCTTCTGAATTCATTTACAAGTTAGCAATAGACAATGTCCATCATCTTTTAGCTAAAGTCAAGAGAAGTTCCAATGAAGTTGTAGTTAGCCTTTTTGTTAAGTTAATTGTCTGTTTAATAATTTTATTTGAAATTTTATTTGATTTTTTTCTGTGTAGGGGAACATATTTCCTGATTATTTGAGAATCAGGGTGCAGTGAGTACTTTTAAGTAAAATATTTTATCATTCAACTATAAAAGCATGTGAATGGCATTGAAGTATATACAGATAGTTACACAGTACTGGTGAAACATAATTGCTGTTATCCATTCTTTTAACTGAGAGTGGTTTGCTAAAACAACCATAAGCTAATATGATATGGGTGGCTTATTATAAGGGTACTCAGTAATTGTGACCTTGGAGTGCCAGGCTGATCTGGCTGGTGGCAGCACAGTGCCAAAGAAGCGGGAAGGGGCAGTGATACTGAAGAAGTATTATTTACCCTTCCTGGAAATCAATGCTTGTATTTGAATGTGAAGTAGTATAAGTCCTGGTTCAGTTACTGTTAATAAAAAATGACTGCAAGGCAATGAGCTGAGCACAGAGGGTAGAAATCTGGTAATCAAATGGTCATAGATATGTTCTCTAGCCATACAGGTGTAACTTACTTGAATATCGCAGGCATTGTTTATAACCCAAGGCAACAGTACACATTTCCACAGCCTGTTAAGGCCATTCCCTGCATACCTTAGCTAGTATTTCTTCTTGGCATTACTACTTATAATACTGTTAGTTTGCTTTGTTGAGTTTTCTTTACTTATATTCTGTTTTAATTTTACAGGAAATTACACGTTTAAATCCTGGGTCTAATTCCCAGACTTTATTTCATGAAAATAGAATTTCACTTTTTAGGAACTGTAGATCAGTGTTCTATATCAGGAACTAGTCATAAAGAAGAACAATTGCAAGTCATATGAATCAGACTAAGAAAGATAAGACCACAATTTCTTCAAGATTTTGCCCCAAGGTACCTGACTAACACTGTCATCTGGTTATAGGCTTTGCAGTTATATTTACAACAATTCATCAGTCTGTATTGATGGACAATAACCGATATGCTTTGTCAAGAGACCGAGTAATCCACAGGTTTGCCAAACTAATAATGGCATGAAACTGGTTTAAAAATGCCAAAGGGACAGCAAGAGGTCCTTCAAATATGTATTCCCTATCTTATCTCCAAGGCAACACAGAGTAAGACTCATAGTAGTTAAAATAACTGAGCAATGTGTAAGTTTATTTTTTAATGTATTTATTTGTGTTTCTTAACAACATGGGATGGTCCTAGGATCCTTTTTAGCCATAACCAAAGTACACATTATATAGCATACAATATAAGCACATGAAATCCATTGAAGTACAGTGCCAAGTATATTTATAATCTAGCAGAGAAAGATATCATAAACACAGGGTAAAATGCATGTACAAGCTGTATGTATTATTGCACATCTTGTGGCAATCTTAATTCACATCGTAACTGAGGTCAATTGAAGAATACCATTTTATATGTAACATTACATACAATAGAGTTTATAAGCACAGCTTCATATGGGTCAAATTGTGGCAACCCTTATATAAAATGTTGTATTAGACTATGTCTATAAGATACAGATGAACAAGGATATAATGGTTTTAGGAGGAAGCAGAGAGAGAGAGAGAGATGATATAAGAAATGCAAGAGAAAGTAAAGAGAAAATGGAGAATGGAAGTAAGAGGAAGAGAAGAGAAAGGACAGAAAGAATAAATATCCAGGGTAGAAGTAGAACAAATGCAGAGGTTTATTTTACTTACGTATTTACATAGCTTGTTATATATAGTCCATTTGAAGAGAAAATGCAGCATATCTCTTTAGGGTGCTGTATTTAAGAGTGTATTGAAAGACAATCCTTTGTCTAGATCATATGAACTTTGTAGACTTCTTTTAAGGTAGTCATATAGTTTTTTTTTTTTCTAAAATCCTTGCATTCAGTAACTTGTAATATTTCTTGTGAAAGGCTATTTCATTTGGCAGGAACAGTTTTACTAAAACTTCTTTTTCAAACAGCCAGATTGAAAGGGGACCCAACACTAGGGTAAGGGTGTTGCTATCTTGGTTTCCAGGTGAGTCATGAGAGTGCTTTACTTGGAGTTTAGACCTTCGGAAGGAACAGTAGCATTCATTGAGAATTTTGAAGTTAAGTGTATATCTAGCTGGAGTGGGCAGTCTATCAGCTTTTGAAGTGAAATGCAATAATGTTCAAAGTGAGGTGAAAGATTAATAAATCTGTGTATTGTGTTGAAAGTGGTTTGTATTACGTTGGTGCTGTGCACGATCCAGGATAAGTATGGGGAGACCATATTTAATTTAGGAAGTAGCACATTCTTGGTTATAACTCTTATGGATTTGAGCTGAGGTGGTTAGAAATTGAATAAGTAGCATTAAGCTGGGTGATAAATTTTCAATGACATTTCAGCAAGATTTCTGAGGAATAAATGGGATGTATTGTAGGATCTATATATTTATATTGCTGTATAGCATATGGAATAATATAAGAGAGGGTGACAATTTGCCTCTTTATTGTCCCAAATGTCATGATGATGGTTTTCTTATAATATATTGTTAATATTTTTTTAGCTAGCCAGAAGGATAGAGTAGTAAAGTCTTTTGTAGTGCATGTTGTAATTTGAAGTATTGGTCCTGTTTTTTTGTAGTATGAGGTAGCTAGAAGGACAGAGGGGTAACGTCTTTTGTATTGTTTGTTGTAATTTGGAGTATTGGTCCTGTTTTTTTTGTAGTACGAGGTAGCTAGAAGGACATAATATAAGAGAGGGTGACAATTTGTCTCTTTATTGCCCCAAATGTCATGATGGTGGTTTTCTTATAATATATTGCTAATAATTTTTTAGCTAGCCAGAAGGACAGAGTGGTAAAGTCTTTTGTAGTGCATGTTGTAATTTGAAGTATTGGTCCTGTTTTTTTGTAGTATGAGGTAGCTAGAAGGACAGAGGGGTAACATCTTTTGTATTGCTTATTGTAATTTGGAGTATTCGTCCTGATTTGTGTGCTATGTTATCATCTGCATAAAGGGCAATTTTGCTGGAAAGTATGATCGTGTTAATTTAATTAAAAAAATAAATAAAAATAAAATAGGCTGAAGAACATGCTGGTGGAACTCCTGTGGTAGACTCTCCTTTAGTCATGGTTAGATTGTTGCTCTGACTCTGACATTTCTGTCATGGAGGGTAATTGCGAACAAGAAATTAAATTAGGTTTAAAACTGAGCAATTGCAGCTTCTGCCGTAGGATTTGGTAATTTACATTCTCAAAAGCCTTACTAAGAGCTATAAAAACTGATGACATTAATGAAAAAGTCCCAAATGATTAGCAATTAATTGATCAGCTCTAAACTAACAGTGAACTAATCATAAAAATATGTTGTGTCCAATTTAGGTGTAGTAACTAAAATATTCAGAATCAATTATTCATCCCTGGAGTGGTCTAACAATATCTAGACATCAAAATCTGAGCTGTATTATGTAGCCATATAGCTATAACATTTATTAGTTTGAGATTTGAAAGTAAAGCATGTAACATATTTAAACTCATGAGAGAGTCAAGGCAGCCTAGGAAAAGTTGGGCATAATCCAGATAAGAATATGGTTTATAACTGTTTGTGACCTGAAAAAGAAATGCATGAATAACTTGAGAGTTGTCTGGTTACTATAGACAATAAATATCTAGAAATATATATGCAGCATGATGGTAATTTTGCTTTATTAGTTTGGATGTTTGAATGCTGTCTGAACTATTTGCAGTCTAAGACAACCTCCATTTGATCTCACTGGCTCCAAAGGCCCAAAAGCTTCTCTATCCAGATCTCTCACTCGTTCTTTCCAGCCTGCCTCATCCAAGAGACAAAAACACCAGTATCCATGTCCATCAGTGCCTCATAAAACTGTATAGTACTCCCCTACAGTAAAGAATGTAGCAAAATAGTTTCAGACAACCTCTGCTGTAGGGCACCCATACTCTTGGAGTGTCTGTAGTCAACACAACGCCAGCTACTCTCTATTTTAGAAGTGGTTTTCTATGCAGCATGTACAAGAGTTTGAGGGTCCCATTTAGGTATCTGAAGGATTGTCTTAGTCCATAACGTCATATACAGCGTCTAAAGCGACAAGAGTTTCTCAGGATACTAAGCTACAGTGTACAGAATCTGTAGTTGTAGTAGAGGATAAATGGAATAAAATAACTAACTCAAACAACCTTTTCACTGTGCTGTTTGTTTCCCAGAAAGTCAGAGTTTTCTAATCACTAAATCATCACTATAACGGGGCATTTCTGTGTACCTTGACGTGATTCTAACCCTAAAGTGAAGTGAATATATTAACAGCAGAAAAGAAAGTGGTGCATCTTTTCATGTGGGATGTGATGAGCTGGAAAAAATATACATTTATTATGGTAGTGAATGTAGTTTTATTTCAGCAGAAACTGCACTCACATACTGTTTTTTTAAAAATGCCTTAGATCTGAGGATTCAGTATCATCAGTTCCTACTGGCAGATATTCTGTTTTCATAATTTTAGCTACTATGTGAACATGTGTATGTGCACGTGCATACACACACACACACACACACACACACACACACACACACACACACACACACACACACACACACAGAAACACTCCTCTAGAGGCAGATATGCACACACAAATGCAAGACTACACATGCATTTGTATTTTATGTGTCGGACATCTATCTGTTTATATAGGGTGCCTTTCTTTTGTTCAAAGATGGACAATTTTTGATTGATGCTACATATTACATTGAACTTATTTGGTGAATTACGTAGAAGCGATGTAGAATCAAGTGAAAATGGATCATCTGTGTGTGTGTGCTTGAATGTGTGTGAATGTGTGTTTATGAGTGAGTGTGTGCATGTGTTTTATTGTGTGTGTGAGTGTGTGTGCCTGTGAATATATGCATTTGTGTGTGTGTGTGTGTGTGTGTGTGTGTGTGTGTGTGTGTGTGTGTGTGTGCGCGCGCGTGTGCTTGTGTCTGTGTATGGGATTTTGTAAAGTGGTAACTTAGTGCGAGATCGCTAATAGCAGGCTAATGAGTTTTTCCTTATTCCCCACTGTTGTGCCATCTTGGAGTTAGTATATTTAATTTGGGGGAGTGGGGTACACAGCCTCCCATGGGGATACAGGGGTGTTTGTCCCTGTGCACACAAAAAACATTTTTATATATTTTCCATGGGTTCTTGCTTTTCAATGTAGTTTTTATATATTGAATCATTGAATTAGTGGTATTTGACATTTCAATATAGTCCCATATCTGTGTGCATATATGTGTGTGTGTCTGTGTGTGTGTGTGTGTGTGTGTATATATATATATATATATATATATATATATATATATATATATATGGGTTCACTTTAGAAGCTCGAAATACTGAAATATCGAAATTCAGTATTTCGAGTCCATAAAGTAGAATCCTGAAAACAACGAAACCTCAGAAGCGCGAAATTCAAAACCTCGCACACCGGAGATTTTGAATTAGCACTTCCGGTGTTTCACTGTGGTTGTGGATTCAGGTAAGTGTTTATTTGTTAAGGGTTTTGGGGAGGGGCTGTGGTGTGTGTTAGTGTGTTTTGTTGCTGTGATGTGTGTGTGCGAGGAGAATGTAGCTTGTGTGGTGGTGTTTTGTGTGTGTTTGTATGTAGTGCGACCTTGGAGTTAGAATATTTAAGTAGGGGGGTGTGGGGGGTGCAGGGGGGGCTTGCACCCCTGCTTTTATGTAGTAGAGAGCTTGTGTTTGTGTGTGGAGAGGAAGGTGTTTGTGTGTGTGGAGTAGCAGTGCTAATTCAAAATCTCCGGTGTGTGAGATTTTGAATTTCACACTTCTGAGTATTTGTTGTTTTCAGGTTTCAACTTTGTAGCCTCAAAATACTGAATTTCAATATTTCAGTATTTCAAGGATATAAAGTGAATTTATATATATATATATATATATATATATATATATATATATATATCATATACATATGTGTGTGTTGGGTAAAAAAATTAGTCCAATGTCTTGTGTGTGTCTGTGTGCTCTGTATATGAGATGGGGTAAGAGAAGGTATCTTAGAATCTGTTACAGATGATACAGAGGCAACATTCAGCATGTTTACCTTGTGACATATGACCTAGAGAAGCAAGGATGTACTGGTCTGTTTCGATCCTTGGTTCTAATATAGGCAACAGATGTACAGTGTGCATTTCCTAAAAAGAATTAACAGTTCTGATCTGTTAATATTTAATCTATAATGCTGTGTTGTGTATTATAGGTTTGCAGTGTGTCATGCTGTGGATGTAATGCCTTTTATTTTTATTTGCAATGTCATGTGACTTCAGTCTACTGACTTCCTAATAAGGTTTGAAACATCATGTACATGTTCAGAGTGATTACAGTCAACTCCTTGGCATAAACACACAGGACAAAAGAAAAAAGCTAAATTCTCTAGTGGTCAAACAAGTGATTACAATAAAAAGAACATAAACTGGTTCTATTGTATGATCACCTCTAGTGGTCAAACAAGTAAATACAATAAGAATGTATGTAATGAATAACCAGTTGAATGTACAAAATATATGTCCTGAAATCACAGATCAAATGAATATTAAATGCTCAAACAATGCCTATCCTAAGGATACAAAAAATCCTAGTCAATTACATTTCAAATGGAATGACATGAAAAATAGCGAACCTATGTGAGAAATGTCATAAATGAAAGTGAGTATTGAAGGGGGGGGGAGAAAAATGAGGTAAAATACTAGTACAGATGTCACTGGAGAAAGCAGATACAATCTATTTAATATTCCTACGTGTTATTAGTCTCGGTTTTATCGAGGCTCTATCATTGAGGCCAGATCCTTTATCTGCCCTAAGCCGAACTATCCAGTCACATTCCTTATTCTCTGTATGCGTCCTAATATCACCGCCTCTTATTGCTGGAACTATAGTTTCAAGTACTCTAAAACAAAAACAGTGCGATCTTCCTGCAAGATTGACGTGTTTAGCTAGGGCATTATAAGGTGAACCATTCCTTATGTGATAGATGTGTTCCCTCATTCTGTCCCTTAATGATTGGTTGGTTTTCCCAACATAAAAGTAGGAGCAGATCTGACAGGTGGCCAAATATACCACATTAGTGGTCATGCAGTCAGCTTCCACATTTATTTCATAAGTGACAAGCGTATCAGGATGTAAAAAGTTGCTGTCTTCATTAATAAATTGACAGAAATTACATCTACCACACGGTTTAGTATGTCCTGCTACTTTGTTTACTGTTCCATACTTAGGATAGCATAGCATCTTTTTAAGATTGTTCTTATTCTTGTACAAAAAACTGGGAGTTTCACCAACTATGACTCTTAATTTAGGATCAACGTGCATGATGGACCAATCTTTATTGATGATATCTCTAATCTCATTATTATCTGATGAATAATATGTTGAAAACTTAACATGAGATGACATATGCTCCCTATTCACCTGGGTGTTGGAACAGTGACGTCCAAAATATGGTGTAGCTACGGTGTTACGTAGTCCTAAGGCTCGTTCCAGAGAAGGATCAATTTCATTAATATTGTATCCTCTCTACAAAAGTCTACTTTTAAGGTCCCCTAGTTCAGATACAAAGCCTGCCTCCAAAGGATTTAGCCTTGATGCTCTAATGGCCTGACCTACTTTAACATTCCTGAATACAAAAGGAGGGTGCATACTCGATCTCATGAGCAGGGTATTAACATGACATGGTTTCCTGTACACTCCTGTATTAATAAGACCATTTGGAAGTTTTTCAATATACAAATCCAGGAATTCAATTCTGTTATATGAAAACTGCATTGTAAATTTGAGACAATCAATTAGATTATTCATGATAGTGTGCATCAATTGAAGTTGTTCTAAAGTGCCATTCCATATCACAAACACATCATCGACAAAACGTCGATAGAACTTAACGTGTTCTTTAAATAATGTCTCACAGAACAAGATATGCTGTTCCCAATGTGCAAGGAACATGTTGGCGTAGCTATTGGCACAGGAAGTGCCCATAGCTACGCCATCTACCTGTTTGTATATGATGTCATTGAAAACAAAAAAATTGTTTTCCAATACTAGTTCCAGGAAGTGTACCAATAAATCAATCTTCACTATGTCGTGCTCACTATGTTCCTTACAAATTTACAATGCACTTTTCATATAACAGAATTGAATTCCTGGATTTGTATATTGAGAAACTTCCAAATGGTCTTATTAATACAGGAGTGTACAGGAAACCATGTCATGTTAATACCCTGCTCATGGGATCGAGTATGCACCCTCCTTTTGTATTCAGGAATGTTATGGTAGGTCAGGCCATTAGAGCATCTGTTCTGGTCAGGTTACTAAATTCTGTGGTTAATACAGTATTAGAGATGACACAAGAGACCAAGGCTCAAACGTTAGCAATTTTATTTTTAGCTTTTAACAATTAAGGTTTGTAACAAAAAAAAAGCAATTGACTAGTCAATATGCAAAAAAAACCTATCACATTAATATGCAAAACCTAACCTATGACCTATCACATTAACAATTATAAAAACTGTTAAATCATGTACTTACAAGCATATGCAAAAAGAGAATCATCTGTGCCACTGATAGGGGGACTCCAAACCTATTCAGTACAGCTATCTGTTCAGTCAAGACAGGGCCGACACTGGCAGGCAATGCTGTATGCTCAGTTCAGGCTCTTGCTTCAATCAGATCCGGATGATGATGAGTTCCAGTCTATTACCAACCTCTGAGCCTTTTATAGGTTTGAGCATGGCATAGGGTCAATAGGTTCAATTGATTACACCTAGGCCATTAGGTAATCATTCAGCTGATGATATTTAGATCACCAGTTTATTCATGAGCTAATGAACTGTTTTTAAAACATTACAAATCATTTCCTGAGTTGTCAACAAGCCCGTAATGTCTAGTTTTATACATTACTTCCTCCTTTTAGAAAGCCGTTTGCCCACACACCTGTGGTATAGTTCCTCTTTGAAATCCCCCTCTGTCTGGTAAACAACTTTTAAACTGGCAAACAACTCCAAAGGTTAACTAAAGTTCAGTTATGCCAGCATCAGTGTGCAAGGCTTGCCTTTGAAGCATAATTCTTTTAGATTTATAATATTAAGCAGCATATCATGTATTTATTCAATTAACAGCATATCAATCTAACATCAAGCACACCTACAAACACACAGCAGTTCAATGGCTTAGGGCATCAAAATCAGGTAAATTGTGTGGATCCGTCACAGGCCACCCCTTGCACTAAGCAATGATCGCTGTGCTTCTAATAATGTGCAAAATTGACAGCATCTTATTGTATTTTTTCATAACCTTACAATAAATGCAGTAGGAAATTAAGCAGAACAACACTGAAACTATTGTGGTCAGCAATAAAGGGTGTAAAAGCAAGTTAAACCAGGCAGAAGCCTTTGGTGACCACATAAAAATATCATACCAATGTGAAACAGACATGTCTTGAATTTCGTTTGCAATTTGAAGAATGGTACCTTTGTCTTTAATCATTTTAATTACAGTTTGATGCATCATGTAAAGTCTTATTCAGCAGGAGCAGTACAGCTTGCCCTTCCTGCTTAATTTGTTTAAAGTCCGGTGGACTAGAGATGGCCATCTAAAAGTGTGCAATGGTTCTATGCTAGCATTTAATGTGATGTCCATCCATCTAGTCAATCTGATCAATTCCCCAGTACAAAAATCAATGATTGCATGTACATTACTTTTACAATGTGCTCCACTGTCTGTGATTGTTCCGTCACTCCAAGCCAGCTTACAGGAGGATACTACACAAGCTGTGGTATCATTGAGTTGATAAATGTCTGTCCCATTCACTATATATCTATGCCAAGCACATTCTCCAGTCCCATTATGTAAACATGGATGAGGCTTTCTTTTAATTAGCATGCACACCCACCCTGGGGCCAGGTCTCACATCCTGCTAAATCAATGGGCATATCATTATAATCAATGAGATTAGATTCTATCTGAGGCACCCACCAATTACTTCCAATTGCAAAGGCAATGCTACAAATGGACAAACTTGTTTTGTTCCTTTACTAGCAAGATAATCAAAGATCAATATGCAAGAGTCATTTTCACATGTGAAATCTAGTGGTTTTAATATGCTGAACAATTCTAGCACTACTTACAGTTTTACATCCTCTTGTATATCTTACTATATGTCCTAAACCATCAAATACAGTTGAACTGTTGTCCATAGCATATATCTCCAAATTTGGAGATCTGGTTTCTGCAGTGCTGTTTTCCCTTTGAAATTGGCTATGCAGGAAGAATCTAATGGAGACTCAGCCAGAGAAAATCCTGATTCATTCAGTCTCTGATATAAGCCCCAGCAGGATTGGCAGTGCATTTCTCTGGATGTCTGTCACAGTTTAATCTACAAACAGTTCTGATGTATTCTGTGCTGGTCAAATTCCATGTCAAGGTGGGTTTGGTAGTCACTGCAAACAACGCTCTTCCCAGCTTCCAGTAGAAGTCATCAGAGTATTGTCTCGTAACCACCCCTGGATTGGGTAGTCTACTTTCACTGTCACCGTCTGTTGTTTGGTCAGCCCCTCTACATGAATCAAGGCAGTATATACAGCCAGTACATGCTGTTCGAGAGGGCTGTATCTAGTCTGTGCTCCGGTCAGGGATTTAGACCAAAATCCCAGTGGTCTTTTCTTTCCCACATCATTCTTTTGCCACAATCCCCAGGACATGACATTATTAGCAACAGTCACTTCCAAAATAAAAAGGTTGCTGTGGGTCTATTGGACCCAGTGCCACACTTTGTTGCGAGGGTTTTGTGGCTCGCTCGAAGGCCATCTGCTGTTTAGGACCGCACTGAAAGTCACATTGCTTTTTAGTGACATAGTGAATAGGTCGTGAAACTTGCCCAAGGTGTGGTACAAATGCTCTCCAAAGCCCATTGCTCCCAAAAGGCTTGTGCCTGCTGTTTTGTTTTGGGACTGCAATCTTTTGGATACTTTCTAAGGCCGATGCAGGTATTTCTTTTGCTCCATTCCATATCATACCCAGGAATTTCACTGATGTTCCCTGCTGTGTTTTATCCTCATTTATTGCCCACCGGCTCTGAAGGTGTTCAATCACTGTTTTCAATGCAATGTCCACATCCGGCTTTTCTCCTGTAATCAGGATGTCATCAATGTAATGGAATACAGTCACTTTATTTAACTGCAACTTAGCCAGATCTCTGGCCACCAGCCCATGGCAAAGGGTTGGGCTGTGTAGATATCCTTGTGGAAGTACCTGCAAGGTATATTGCCTCCTCCCAGGTAAATGCAAATTGAGCCCTACTCTCTTCTGCTATAGGTATGGAGAAGAAAGCATTTGCTAAGTCCAAAACTGCATGGTACGGCCCAGCAGAAGAAGAAAGTCTCTCTACAATGGTAACAATGTCCGCACTGCTGCAGTTAAAGGTGGAGCCACCTTATTCAAGCCCGATAATCTACCGTCATACGCCAGGAACCATCAGGTTTTTTGTCAGGCCACACCGGGCTATTGAATGGGCTCACAGTTGGTTCGAGTATGCCAACACGAAGTAATTCCTGGATTGTTTCAGTAATTTCTGAATGGCCCCCTGGAACACGATATTGTTTGATGTTGGTCACCACTTTTGGTGTGGGAATATGCAAAGGTTCCCACTTGGCATCACCTCGAACAACAGCCTTGACTGCATTGACTGAACAGTGCCGTACTCCAAATCTAAATGGCCCTACTGTAGTTTCTAAGGTCCTACCCTTTAGAACATCTATTAAAATGTGTTCTGGTACAGGAGCTATCACTGCTACAATGGCACTAGGAATACCATCCCCAAAGGCTATTCTTACTTTGGTTTTGACACCTATCGTCTTTGCCCCCCCATATCCATCAATCTCCACAGACTGTCCACGGAATTTACGGGGGTTGCCTGCAAAAATAGTTATTTCTGATCCAGTATCTACTAAAGCCATTACATGTTGTGGTCCCCTCCAAAAATGGTAAGAGGCACGTGGGCGTCGGTCCCCAGGTGTAATGGCTCTAACTGTGCCTCTAGCTACTGGGGACCCGCCTTCTAGTCAATTTGCTTCCATTTTTTCCATTGGGGTTCTCCACCCCTTCCCTCCCCAATCTCTTTCATCAGTAAACTCTCCCCTCTTCCATTGTGCTAGCTCCTCATCAGTGGGGATGTCAGGATACAACTGATTCCACCCTTTCTTCCCTTCAGTGGTACTTCTGTTTGGGCTTTTTGCAGGGGTTTGTTTTCCTGAAAGATCTGATTCTCTTCCTTTCTGCTTCAGCTGGGGGTGAAATACTAAACAGGCACACTGGTGCATCTCTTCATCACTCAGTGACACCGCCTCTCCCCCTGTATCCCAGACCCAAAGAAACCAAGCTAAGAGGGACTCCTGTATTGCTTCAAAGAACAGCCATCCAGCTGCTCCCACTCCCTCTTTCACCTTCTTTCCCTTATCCTCCAATTTTAAACCTGATAAGGCCTTTGCCAGCTCCTCAGGGTCTACTGGGTTTACTGGTGAGGACTTAGGGGAAGGTGGAGGTGAAACCTGACTCAATGCCTTAGCAAGAGGGTCCCATTTTCCAAACAATGCTGGAAATTCAACATTTGCCCCTCCCTTACTTTTGGCATCTACAGATTGTTTCTTATTTAACCCTACACCTAGGTGCTTAAATGGAAAAAACATTGGCTGTTGTGACATATCTACTGCAAACCACAGATCCTGCCGACTACGCCAGCTGTTCTGGTCAGGTTACTAAATTCTGTGGTTAATACAGTATTAGAGATGACACAAGAGACCAAGGCTCAAACGTTAGCAATTTTATTTTTAGCTTTTAACAATTAAGGTTTGTAACAAAAAAAAAGCAATTGACTAGTCAATATGCAAAAAAAACCTATCACATTAATATGCAAAACCTAACCTATGACCTATCACATTAACAATTATAAAAACTGTTAAATCATGTACTTACAAGCATATGCAAAAAGAGAATCATCTGTGCCACTGATAGGGGACTCCAAACCTATTCAGTACAGCTATCTGTTCAGTCAAGACAGGGCCGACACTGGCAGGCAATGCTGTATGCTCAGTTCAGGCTCTTGCTTCAATCAGATCCGGATGATGATGAGTTCCAGTCTATTACCAACCTCTGAGCCTTTTATAGGTTTGAGCATGGCATAGGGTCAATAGGTTCAATTGATTACACCTAGGCCATTAGGTAATCATTCAGCTGATGATATTTAGATCACCAGTTTATTCATGAGCTAATGAACTGTTTTTAAAACATTACAAATCATTTCCTGAGTTGTCAACAAGCCCGTAATGTCTAGTTTTATACATTACTTCCTCCTTTTAGAAAGCCGTTTGCCCACACACCTGTGGTATAGTTCCTCTTTGAAATCCCCACTGTCTGGTAAACAACTTTTAAACTGGCAAACAACTCCAAAGGTTAACTAAAGTTCAGTTATGCCAGCATCAGTGTGCAAGGCTTGCCTTTGAAGCATAATTCTTTTAGATTTATAATATTAAGCAGCATATCATGTATTTATTCAATTAACAGCATATCAATCTAACATCAAGCACACCTACAAACACACAGCAGTTCAATGGCTTAGGGCATCAAAAATCAGGTAAACTGTGTGGATCCGTCACAGCATCAAGGCTAAATCATTTGGAGGCAGGCTTTGTATCTGAACTAGGGGACCTTAAAAGTAGACTTTTGCAGAGAGGATACAATATTAATGAAATTGATCCTTCTCTGGAACGAGCCTTAGGACTACGTAACACCGTAGCTACACCATATTTTGGACGTCACAGTTCCAACACCCAGGTGAATAGGGAGCACATGTCATCTCATGTTAAGTTTTCAACATATTATTCATCAGATAATAATGAGATTAGAGATATCATCAATAAATATTGGTCCATCATGCACGTTGATCCTAAATTAAGAGTCATAGTTGGTGAAACTCCCAGTTTTTTGTACAAGAATAAGAACAATCTTAAAAAGATGCTATGCTATCCTAAGTATGGAACAGTAAACAAAGTAGCAGGACATACTAAACCGTGTGGTAGATGTAATTTCTGTCAATTTATTAATGAAGACAGCAATTTTTTACATCCTGATACGCTTGTCAGTTATGAAATAAATGTGGAAGCTGACTGCATGACCACTAATGTGGTATATTTGGCCACCTGTCAGATCTGCTCCCACTTTTATGCTGGGAAAACCAACCGATCATTAAGGGACAGAATGAGGGAACACATCTATCACATAAGGAAGGGTTCACCTTATAATGCCCTAGCGAAACACGTCAATCTTGCAGGAAGATCACACTGTTTTTGTTTTAGAGTACTTGAAACTATAGTTCCAGCAATAAGAGGCGGTGATATTAGGACACATACAGAGAATAAGGAATGTGACTGGATAGTTCGGCTTAGGGCAGATAAAGGATCTGGCCTCAATGATAGAGCCTCGATAAAACGGAGACTAAGAACACATAGGAATATTAAATAGATTGTATCTGCTTTCTCCAGTGACATCTGTACTAGTATTTTACCTCATTTTTCTTTTTCCTCCCCCTTCAATACTCACTTTCATTTATGACATTTCTCACATAGGTTCGCTATTTTTCATGTCATTCCATTTGAAATGTAGTTGACTAGGATTTTTTGTATCCTTAGGATAGGCATTGTTTGAGCATTTAATATTCATTTGATTTGTGATTTCAGGACATATATTTTGTACATTCAACTGGTTATTCATTACATGCATTCTTATTGTATTTACTTGTTTGACCACTAGAGGTGATCATACAATAGAACCAGTTTATGTTCTTTTTATTGTAATCACTTGTTTGACCACTAGAGAATTTAGCTCCCCCCCCCCCCAACGCTCACTTTTATTCATGATATTTCTTATGTAGGTTATATATATTTTTCATGTCATTTCATCTGGAAATGTAGTTGACTGGGATTTTCTGTATTTTCAGGACAGGCATTGTTTGAGCATTTAACATCTATTTGATTTGGGATTTTATTTTGTATATCCAACTTGTTATTCATTCACTATATGTATCCTCATTGTAATTACTTGTTTGACCACTAGAGGTGATCATACAAAAGAATCAATTTATGTTTTCTTCATTGTAATTACTTGTTTGACCACTAGAGGTGATCATATAAAAGAACCATTTTAAGTTTTTATTTATTTTAACTTAGATCTGAAGAAGCTGTGTTAAAAGTGAAAACGCTCATCTTTAAATAAATACTCATTCTTTTTACATAGTTGGTCTTGAGATACTCTTCATTTTTTGGACCTGTTTTGCTCCTGCAACCTCCAACTTGATTTTACTTCTAAGTGCTTTTTAAACTGGGTGACAGGCAGCATTTATCTGGTGTATTCAGTGGTGTTCTGTTTTAAGTTTACTTATTTATTTTTTTGTTTTATTTTATTTATATTTGTTTACCTGGCTAGTGCACTGTATTAATATTGACCAATTTCAGGCTCAGCCTGGATGAAATACAAAACATTTCACAAGAAAAAAAATACATAAATTTCAGTAATAACAGAGTAGTTAGGGCCAATTACATAGAAAACGTTCTGTACACATTGTAGTGAACAAGCACAGTGTGTAGAGCAGTGATTGTTTGTACCCTGCCAGCTACTGTAGTTTAAGGAAGCACATGGGGAGGGCGGTATTATGTACAAGTCTTAAATGTGCATGCAGGTGAGTTTACGTTGGCTGTACAATAAACCGCTGATAACTTGCAGTCTCTGTCTCCACTGGTCATTCTACACAGTACAATGTATAATTAAGCAGAGTGTAATGTACACTATATAAATTGGCTTCTAAAGTGGGGCAATCTTCAGTAAATGTTGAAAGAGGAGAAGAGACTTGGAAAGTAGATATGTTAGGTGATATGTCCTGTGTAGAAGCAGGAGCAATGGGCTTGGAGGAAGAAGTGCTTTTTGAGCTGCATTCTGAATTTGTAATAAGTGCTGATTTCCTTAATGTCAACAAGGAGAGCTTTCCAAAGAGTAGGCGCCTGAGAGGAGAAAGCTTGTGCAGTGCTGTGCAGTTTGGTTCTAGGGGTAATGGGAGTTGGTGTGCCTTGTGAAAAGTGTCTTGGGTTGTCAAGGAAGTTTTTTCATGAAGTCTAGCTGCAAGGGGAGTAAATGTGTGTGGTTAATTAGCTTGTAGAACTGGGATCCTAAAAATAGGTTAGATCCTTGTTTTATAGGTAGCCATTTGGCTTTTTTATAGGGTGATACACTGGTGCTCTTAGAGAGATGAGCATCTCAGTTAAATACAGCTCTAACATACATTAGTTTAGCTGAAAGCACTTTAGAGTTCCACCGATGCGGGGTCTCACAGTGCAGGGCAACCAGACAGCCTTTGGTTTATTGGAGGTTGGCCAGGACACAGAATAAAATTTTTGCAGAATGGAATTAGTTTAGCTGAAAGCACTTTAGCTTTCCACTGATGCAGGGTCTCACAGTGCAGGACAACCAGACAACCTTTGGTTTATTAGAGGTTGACCAGGACACACAGAATAAAACTATGCTACTAAATTCAGCTTTGTTGTACTATGCCATAATGTTACTTTGAATTTTTTTTTATTTTAGGCATTGGTACATTCCTTGTAAATAACTTAATGCTAACCGAATTTCTCAAACATATTGTTACTGCATTCGCAAAATACTGTACTTTTCATAGGTTCATAGGTAGGTACTAGCCTATCGGCCCAAGGGCCTAAGTAAGCCTAGCCAACAAAGTTCCCTGGCTTATGCCACCCAAGAAAGTTAATTTCATGTGCCCCTGTCAAGCAGAGCCACAGAAGTTTTCCCCGGGGTGTATTTCCTATTTCCCATCCACTCATCAAGATTTTTCTTGAAGAGTGCTAATGAAGAACTTTGCTTGACATAGATGGGTAGCTTGTTCCAGAGTATAGAAAGTCTCTGGGATAGGAATCTATCCCTCCAGCATGTCCTGTTTATTGTTGTGACAAGGTTTAGGTACCTAGAGCATGTAGCTCGGAGGGATTGGGATTTGTTAAGGTGTAGCATGTCCAACAGCTCTGGGTTTAACATAGATTTATGTCAGGCAGAGATCTCCTCAGAGTAGGCAATATGCTACAGAGTAAAGCTGGAGTTTTTTGAGACGGTTAGTGTAGGGCATCTGTTTGAGGCCAGTAATCCTCTTTGTGATATACTTCTGTGGCCTTTCCAGCTGCTGCAGATGTCTTGTCAGGTACATTCCAAAAGGGGCATTGTACTCTGTAATGAGTGCCGAGCAGAGGGGAACAATGACCTCTTTTTTCCTAGATGAGAACCCTTTCGTGATGAGATGTGCCACATAGAAGGATTACTTGACTACTGTGGCGATGTGATTATCAAAGGAGAGACTACTATCCACCTGGATCCCAAGGTCACTTATCACACATTCTGCATTAAGTAGACTGCCATTTATGTGGTAGTTCATGGGTACAGAGTTTTTACCAAAGGGGATGACAATGCACTTTTTGGCATTGAGCGTGAGGCCATGCCTCTGACACCAGGTATCTCTCTCAGTGAGGCCCTTCTGTAGGATGTCCGCATCATTTGGGGACTCAACTATGGCTCCTAGTTTGCAGTCATCTGTGAACTTCATTAGCCAGAGGCCTTCTGTATTAGCCTGTACTTCAGAGAAGTAGATACCAAACAGGAGAGGTCCCAGGACGGAACCCTGTGGTACTCCACTTGTTACTGGTTTGAAGTCAGATTTGGAGTCTGCAACTTTTACAGTGTGGGTTCTGTCAGTGAGCTAGTTGGCAACCCATCTTGTGACATAGAGATTTATACCTAGTTTAGTGAGTTTAGCTATAATTCCAGAATGGGGGATGGTGTTGAAAGCCTTGGCGAGGTCAAGATAGGCTGTGTGAACCACCTTACCCTCGTCTACGGCTTTGGTGACTGCTTCAAAGAAGTCGATCAGGTTCAGAAGGCATGATCTGCCTTTCACAAACTCAAACTGGGTGGGGTTCATAGTTTGGAGGTTTTACCAATGTCTTTGTTTATGAGTTCCATGATGATACGTTCCATGGCCTTGCAGACCAGGCTCATCAGGCTAATAGGGCGATAGTTCCCAGGATCAGTGGTGGCTCCCCCTTTGTGAAGTGGGATAACTGTTGCTGTGCATCATTCATTGGGCTCAAAGCCTGACGTGAGACTATGATTGAACATGGTGCTTAGGTGGGGAGCCAGTTTGTTCTGAAGTTCGTGTAAAACACAGCCTGGGATGTTGTCCAGTCCCATGTAAGCTGTGTTCTTGGCTTTGGAGAGTGCAGTTTTTACCTGCAGAGTTGTGATTGCAGGGGCTCTGCATTCTTCCTGTATAGATATGGGCCCTTTAGGGGGTGAGAGGGGGGGTAAAAGAAGCACTGAACCTGTCTGCCAGGATGTTGGCAATATCAGTTGGTTCTGTAATTTTCTTGCCGTTGTGCTGTAAGTCAGAGCAGATCTGGGTGTTGCCATTGAGATTCTTGACATAACTATAGAATGCTTTGTGGCTGCCCTTAGTATCAGTGGCTATTTTGTTTTCGTAACTAGCTTTGGAGGATCTTATAAGGGATCTCAGCTTCTTACTGAGGCTGACCAGGCAGCTCCTCCACTCATGGGATTATACTCTCTTTTGCAACAATTTCTTCCATCTGTTGTAGAGTTTGTTTATGGCAGTGGACCACCAGACTGGCTTCCTTTTTTGGAGGATAGCATCTTGGTTCTGTTTGGGATAGCACAATCCATGCACTCATGTAAGTACTTATAGAGTGCATTTGTGTAGGATTCAGCAGTCATAACTATATTGTCCATCTGCATGGGTGTCATGAAGTTCACCACTTCTGTCTTAAGAAGCATGAAGTTGGCTTTGGAGACATTTTTTTACTGTGGTTTCCTTAATGGTGGGTGGGGGGGGTGTGGATATCTAGGGTGATTAGCTTATGGTCAGCTCTGACTAATGAGGAGTTGATTTCAGGTGTGGAACACCGGTCACTCATGTTGGTAATGACTAGGTCTAGGATATTGTTGCCCCTAGTGGGGGTGTGGATACGTTGATCCAGGGCATTGGAATTTGTGAATTCCAGAAAGCGTTGAGTGAAGGAGTTGGTATATGAGTAGTTTTCCCAGTTAATGGTGGGGTAGTTGAAATCACCCATTATTAGGGTGTTTGGTTGAACCCTAATATTTTCCAGTATAGCAAGAAAAGAGGAGTGGGAATCCTGGGTCATGGTGGGAGATCTGTAGCAAGCTGCAGTTTGGATTGCAGTTTTGCCCAGAGTTAGTTGCACTTGGAAAACCTCGGAGGCATTATGCTGAGCAACTAGCCTGGAGGTGTGGATATCCTTAATGAATAAGGACACACCTCCGCCTTTAGTGTTCTGGTCCAGGTTAGATGGCTGAAAAGTGTGGTATGAGTTATAGCCTGGTAATGCAGGGGTGCTCTCTAGAGCCTTGAACCAGGTCTCAGTCACTGCACAGATATTGATGTTCTCCATTTTAAGGAGTGCCTCGAGTGAGTGCATTTTGAGATTTAGACTTCTAGCATTGAGTAGCATTACCCTCAGTTTTTGCTCGCCTGTACCTGTTGCTTTGTATATATTCATATTATATATTTCTCTCTGTTTTTGTACTGTTAAGTATCTTACAACTTGAATTGTTAGGTTTTTCTTATTTTTTAATTACTTTCCAGGAGCTTTTCTCCTCGGGTCTCCTCTGGAAAAGGACTCTTTGGGCCCAGCCGGACTAACCCGGTTAACAAATGTAAAAATAAATAAATAAAATAAATGCCTTCTATGCATGAAATTCTATACAGAGCCTCTTCAGAACCTTATGTTACTCAGTCACCTCGAATGTGTTGGTAGTAACTCGAATGTGTATCATAACACATACTGTTTAACATCTGTTTGTGAACCTTGCAGCTCTAGTAAGGCACATTATTTTACTGCAGGTGCTACTCATTGACCTGTCTGAGTGAATCCCTGTTGTAATAATGCAGTTTGACACAAAAGAACTGATAACATCAGTAAATAACTGCCATCATCATTTTTTTCTTTATGCATTACCTTTTAAATCTGTTGGAGCATTTCTTGTGATTTGTATTTGTATTACCTGTGTTTATATCTCTCGTGTTTTGCAGCTGAGAACACTGAATACTGTATTGTTAGAAATGCTGCAATTAATTTTTAGAGCTTTAATCGCACACTTTCATTTGACCTTCAGTATCTTTTAACTGTTGTATCAAACAATGCTTTGTCTACTGAAGTGGATGTAGTGACCAGGAGCCCAAAGGCAGCTACAGCCCATCAGATTTTGCAGAGGAGGAAAAAAACATAGTCTGAATAGCAGAGTGGGAGGGAGGGATAAGACAACAGTTGGTGGAGAAATGACAGAAGTAGGATGAGAAAGATCATGGCATGAGGTAGGTAGGGAGAGAGGTAGAGCAGGTAGGTGGGAGGACTGGGATCAGGGCATGAGGTAGGTAGGGAGAGAGGTAGAGCAGGTAGGTGGGAGGACTGGGATCAGGGCATGAGGTAGGTAGGGAGAGAGGTAGAGCAGGTAGGTGGGAGGACTGGGATCAGGGCATGAGGTAGGTAGGGAGGTAGAGCAGGTAGGTGGGAGGACTGGGATCAGGGCATGAGGTAGGTAGGGAGAGGTAGAGTAGGTAGGTGGGAGGACTGGGATCAGGGCATGAGGTAGGTAGGGAGAGAGGTAGAGCAGGTAGGTGGGAGGACTGGGATCAGGGCATGAGGTAGGTAGGGAGAGAGGTAGAGCAGGTAGGTGGGAGGACTGGGATCAGGGCATGAGGTAGGTAGGGAGAGGTAGAGCAGGTAGGTGGGAGGACTGGGATCAGGGCATGAGGTAGGTAGGGAGAGAGGTAGAGCAGGTAGGTGGGAGGACTGGGATCAGGGCATGAGGTAGGTAGGGAGAGAGGTAGAGCAGGTAGGTGGGAGGACTGGGATCAGGGCATGAGGTAGGTAGGGAGAGGTAGAGCAGGTAGGTGGGAGGACTGGGATCAGGGCATGAGGTAGGTAGGGAGAGGTAGAGCAGGTAGGTGGGAGGACTGGGATCAGGGCATGAGGTAGGTAGGAGAGGTAGAGCAGGTAGGTGGGAGGACTGGGATCAGGGCATGAGGTAGGTAGGGAGAGAGGTAGAGTAGGTAGGTGGGAGGACTGGGATCAGGGCATGAGGTAGGTAGGGAGAGAGGTAGAGCAGGTAGGTGGGAGGACTGGGATCAGGGCATGAGGTAGGTAGGGAGAGAGGTAGAGCAGGTAGGTGGGAGGACTGGGATCAGGGCATGAGGTAGGTAGGGAGAGAGGTAGAGCAGGTAGGTGGGAGGACTGGGATCAGGGCATGAGGTAGGTAGGGAGAGAGGTAGAGCAGGTAGGTGGGAGGACTGGGATCAGGGCATGAGGTAGGTAGGGAGAGGTAGAGCAGGTAGGTGGGAGGACTGGGATCAGGGCATGAGGTAGGTAGGGAGAGAGGTAGAGCAGGTAGGTGGGAGGACTGGTAAGTCAGATTACATCCCTTCTTTCAGGGTAGCCCATGTCATAAATAGATAAAGCCCTAATTGTGACCAGGCATAACATGTTTTATTATCTGAATGGGCACTGAAGTAGCTGGGCAGGGGAGGATGGGAGTGAGCCATCAATACTGTTTCACCCTACCTGGGGAGATGGAGGTAGCTCTGATTTGTTGCTTTGACAATATCTGCAAGAGTGCAGGTGAAACACCGACAATCTGAGCATAGCAGGGACATGCTACCTAAAATCAATTGTTGCACATATAAAGTGAATCCCTGTGTACAGCACTAGTGTGGTACACAGAAAGCTGCCAGAGATGTTTACGTAAAAAATACAAAAAAAAAAAAAACAAAAAAGCTGTTCCACTTGCAAATATTGTTACCACTCCAAATGCTCTTGTCCTTCACCCTGAGGCAGGGAAAGGAAGGAAAGAGACATGGGGCCCTCACTCAGGATGAAAGAATGGCCCAACTGAATACTCCAGGGTATGGCTGACGGTTCGAAGGGAAAGGATAAAAAAAATAATAATAAGTCCTTTTCTAATGACTGAATAAATGGACGGTGTTCCAGATGCATCAGAAAACATTTTCATGGACTATTTTTTCCTGATACTTTGCCCCACTGTCTGTCAATCTTCAACCCCATCATGGCAAGTTAGGAGGGGCCATTAAATGTGATTTGAAATTGTTAATAGTTTTCTCTCTGACCATAACTGTATGCACCCAGCAAGGCACCAGGGAAAGACATGCAATTGACCATCTGCAGAGAATGTCCCCTTCTGTCTGTAATAGGTATTCTTTCCAAGTGATTCTGCCCCTCCCCTCATAACAACAATAGTAATCTCTTGAGTCTCCACCAGGGATATCACACCACCCATTGTGTACACACAACCCTCCCACCTGCTAAAAGAGGTGAGTGGGTTATACCTCTTCATTCCTCCCCTTCCCATCTGTTTCCTCCTGCTAATCAGTAGGGCTGTTAATCAAACCCCAGTTACCAGGGTGACAGTCAGGGCTCCATCCCTATATGCCACAGAGGCAGACTAATCTGGAAAGTTAGTTGTTGCTTGTGATGGTATAATAAGCTAGGTTAGGTTTAGAAGGGGAGGGGACTGAGATTTATTTGGCAATTATCTGGTCATCATGAATTAATAAATGATCACTTGACCACTCTTGCTCAGAAATAGTTCACAACCAAGAACATATGAAGATCATACAGTAAGAATTTTGCTGGTGGACAGACACACCAGTTTCATTACCTTAAAAAGGCTTACTAGAGCCTCCTTGTCTGGGAACTATCTTTGTTCAACAGTCGTTCTAACTAAGATGGGGGGTGTGCAACAACTCACCCCTTTACAAACACAGGGACATGCCTTTCACCATAAAGGTAACCCTCAAAACATTGGCTGTGATGGGTTTGATGATTGACAGACAGTGGGGTAGAGTGTCTGGAAAAAAATAAGTAGTCCATGAAAATGTTTTAAGATAACCCTCAAAAGCAGGTGCTTATGGTACTATTGAGTTGGAGGGTGGCATCCCCTCCAAATATGTTGTGTTGCCAAGAAAGACATATATAAAACCTTTTATTTGCCAACATTTGGATATTTATTTGAGATGAAAAGTAACCTGTCAGCTGTGCAGCATACACGGTGTTTAAGTCTTTAAATATGTTCTCATCGTGCTTGAGAACTGGGAAAATATGTTGCTCTATGTTGCTGCTGGCGGGTGGGTTGTCTTTTAAAACAAAACCTAGCAAATAATATTACCCTGCCATTGATGTTAAGAGTAAGCCTAGCCTTATTGCTTCCTAGTGCATCTTTTTGATTAAAATATGGCCATTAAGGCAGAGGCAATTGGTTTGTGAGGTGTAGCAGTCAGATGGCTGAGTCGCATGCCAGTCACAGGTTAGGGGTCTCCCCAACCTTACCTGGTGCTGTCATTTTAGATCGTAACTGACCAATCCAACAGCAGTCAGAAATGCAGCTGCATACAGACCTGTGCTTTTAATTGCATGGATGGCTGATGGTTAGACAATGGACTGAAATGTTGTTAGTTAGCCTTATGCAAGCCTTTTTTAAGCACCTTTATTGAATTATCACTTAAGACATAGGCACTGAAGCCTTATACATGTCATATTCCTGTCAACAGATTATGCCTTTCCACTTCAGAAGGTACATCAAAATGCAGTTAGTGATAGACTGCATTATTATAACTAATTTCTTAAATTGGTAAGCCTGTTAGGCATAGGTACCTTTTTCACATATAATCTGAAAACAGTTGTATTATTATTATTATTATTATTATTACTATTATTATTATTATTATTATTATTGTTGTTGTTGTTGTTGTTGTTATTATTATTGTTATTCACTGAGCTGGAAATCTTACTGGACATTTTCCCGAGACGCTAGTAGTCAGTATAGAAAAATATATGTGCTGTTCAAGAAAGAACCATGTGCTTTGTTTGACACAGAGTAAATTGGGTAATGGTCTTCTTCCCACGAATTTGGCAATGATCATGTATGATTTTGAAGTTGACACAGTGATACTGAGCAGTGAGTGCACTCTATTAGCAAGGACATGAAATCTGCTAACATTATCATTGCACTGAAAGTTTCACTTTTGCAGCTCTAAAAGACTCTATCAGCACACTGACTTAGTTAATCAAGTAGTGTGGAACTACAATTTATGTTGTAACAATTGTCATGTTAAACCATATTTATTTGATTACAGGATGACTGGCTTTTATTTATTTATTTATTTTGCTTTGTTGACCAGAATAAGCCCCTCCCGACTCCAATAGCCACTTCTCATGGGAGTTCCAAGATGGTGTTCATACTGCCTAGAGGAGATGTGTCTAGGCGTGGTGGAATTTCCTCTGTTCAGCAGGTGGTGCTGTCGTGTTTCCTGTTAGAGTCATGACTGAGGACAGTGTTGAATGTATCATGACTGCTTGTTCTTCTAGGCCTTAGCTGTTATTTTGGAAAATAGTATGGCTTCTCCCATTAGGAGTCACCATAGTGGGTTTTCTGAAGAAAAAAAAATGGTTTTGGATCAGTCTGTTCAAGATACTGAGGTGCAGTGTGAAGTTTTCGGGATTCAGAATTATTAGAAATGCTTGATACTACAAACCCATATGACAACAGCAACAAAAGCTGGGGCTATGTTAAGGAAAACATTGATTAAAGACTTTCCATTTTAACACTGTTTCTCCTCCCACACAGTTGGGCCTTCTATTTGAACAGGAGTAGAAGAAGGACAATTGGTTACTGGTGGTACAACTTTGGTCTTATGCTTCAAACAGATGCCTTTTTAGGACTGTTTTAAACTATTAGTGGGCCACCAACTTCAATGTGTTGTGGTGCAGCTGTTTTCCAAAGCAGGTAATGCAATTGATAGACCTTTTGTTTGCGATTAATTTAGCTTGGATGATATTAATTTACATATTCACCTTGGACAGAAACTTTTTTTTTGTCAGCTGATCTTGTAGATGTCTTAGTATGTTGGAAGCCAAACAAAATGTCTTGGCTTTGAGTGACTTTAAGTTTTTGCACATTACTGGTAATGCGGAGTATCATCTGTTTATGCATTTTCATTGTCTAAATTTGCAGTTTCACACATTTTAGAACAAGAAGATTTATGCGCCTTGTTAGAAGAGTGATCTGCAAAGTTATTTGATCTTCTTCCAATAAGAGATTTAGGGGGGTTTAGGGACTGGGTGATGGGAAGCTTGGGTTGAATTTGGAACGTGGAGTCATTTGATACAGTATTATCTTAAATCAGTGTATGAACATTGTATGTGTGTGTTGGGGGGGGGGGGGGTCGTATGAGATTCATCTATGTGCCTCAGTGTTGATATCGTAAAACTACATCACATTTTGGTTTGAGTGTGTCTTTTTTGTTTTTGCTCCCGTACAGCCAGAATCCCTTGCTCAAGTGAAACCAGCAGATAAGTGTATAAAAGCAGAGATATTGGGTTCTCCCATACCCATAGAGTCTGTTGCATTTTCCTCCCATCTTACTGGAGGATATTCAGGATAATGTGTTCTCTAAAGCACTGTATCAGATGGTAGTTAGCATAAATTTGCTTTGCTACCGTCTAACACAGAAGGCCCTGTAGAGGGTGACACTCCCATTGAGGTTTCCCAAGGAAAACAGTCGGACAAAGATACTGATGTGTCCTCCTAACCTGTTAAAAAAATCTAGAAAATATAATAAATGTGGCACACAAGTATTTCTCCTTTGACAGTTAACATGCAGCCTTGTTTAAGGAGAGAGTGGCACAAGTGGGCCATTTCTTTTTCATATGATGTGTTATGTCTTTTGAATGTGTTTGTTTAGCAAGACAGCCAATTTAAAGACTTGTCACTCCTTTGGAGGAGCCCCTTTTTTGGACTAAAGGAGGTGATAGATGAAATAGGATTGCTATTGCCTTTCTGTCTGAGCACTGGGCATTCCTTGATGTAACCATTATTCATCCTGGGAAATGTGCGGTATTAGATGTTTCTTGTTTGCAACCAGTGTTTTGAAGTTTATCTCTATGCCTCCACTAACCCTGCTGACAGAAAAATGTTATTAGGACAAGTTACACTTTTTTTGTTTGTTGTTGTGACGATTATTTGGATGGGAGAGTCAACATGAATCTCATATGTTCTTCATGGGGTGTTCTTTGTGATTTAAAGGCACTGCAGGATATCTATGTGCTGGCACAGTTTTAGATAGATGAAATCTTCCCTTTTTATCAGGGCTTGAGGAGGTGTGAGAAAACACGTAGTACAGCAACCAATACGGAAATCCAATCCAGTACCAAGCACTCGGGTGGAACGAGAGCAATCACGCAAAATAAAGTATATGATGAAGCAAACTTGCCGAAATTTATTCCACAAACCACAGAGATAAAAATCCAAAGCAGTACGATACAATGCTGTAAATTGCACTAGTAGAATGCTAGAAACAAGATAATACAAACAGATGGTTTAGCGCTTTCATCTGACTACTGCAGATTTCTTCAGAACCCTGAAGAAATCTGGAGTAGTCAGATGAAATTATCTTGTTTCTAGCATTCTACTAGTGCAATTGTATCGCACTGCTTTTTATCTCTGTGGTTTGTGGAATAAATTTCGCAAGTCATCATATTGAGGAGATGTGAGATTGACTTTTATATATTCTGGATGAATTTTCTACCTCCAGACTTCACTTCAGTTTTTCTGATTATTTTGGTGTTCTTAATTTGTTTGGTTTTCAGACCAACTTTTGTATTCCTAGGAATGGTATTCTTCATTTGAATGATGATGTAGTACAGGAATCCTGGTTTTGTAGAGCTTGCATCTTTGTTATACAATTTGGACTAGTAGGTGGGTTAATTGGAGGGCGAAGTTCACAAAGCTGTTGTGGCTTTCCTGATTTATTGTTCAAGAAAAATAGAAAATCTGATTATACTGTGTTATTGGCCACCCTTAACACAACTTTAATTCCACAATATTTCTTATGGCCTATTTTTTTTTTTTTTTTTAGGCTGGCAGTATTTTTTGATTAGTGGTGCACAGGATGTGATCATCCCCTTTTTAGGAAATGCCCATATGCATGAATATCTGGTCATGCCTGGTCTGCTGGATGCATGCTGGTTTGTTGCTACCACTCAAAGTATTGTGTATATTGTTCTCAGGAAAGTATTGTGTATATTGGTCACGTATACTTTCAGCGCATTCTGTTGCATCAGTAAGAACCCTACTGCTTTTAGTTCAGCGCCATCTTTGCATCTGAGATTTCAACAGCTAAATAAAGGACTTCACAATTCCTGAATTAAACTTGGCTTTTCAGAAAGCAAGCACGCTATGTCTCATCATTTAGATGACATAAGTTATGAGTATTACATATCTTTAGATCGGGCTAAGAGGTCGATGCTGCTGTTTATGTTGTGACACAGATATTTTGGAACTGTTATCAGATGCATATGGAGGAAGTGGGGCAAACTATATTTGGTGAATTTGAGACGTATGGGATTGTGTCAGATTTGATAGGTTCATATATTAGTACTAGGCTAACTACCCTTGTGGGCCATTTTAAGCCTAGCCAATTACCCCATGTGAGAATCAAACCCTGCACCTTGTGTCTGTACCTTAAACACCTTAACCATTATGCCATCCTCCCACCCTATAGCACGAATGGTTCATATACGCATGTCTCTTTAATCTGCATTTATTGCTTGGTCCTTTTTTATGGGATACCTCACTCTCCTGTCCAGGATTAACTGATTGTGGTGCGCAACTTGTTGATGTCATTATCAATACCTCTGGTGTTTTCTCCAGCTGTGATATTATGAAAGCTTTAGACTTACTCAGCTATTCTAGTGGACACTGTTAATGACTATAGCTTCATATGGTATTTACTAGGCTAACGACCACAAGGGCCTTTTTAAGCCTAGCCATGCATCCCAAATTTCTGACAAGTTCTAATACCCTTGATAAGTGTAAGCAGGGGTTTGGGAGATGAAACCTTTGCAAGCAGGGGTCTGGGAGATGAACCATTTAGAGATTGCCTGTGTCCATTACAGACATAGGTGCCAAACCAGGGATGAATTTCCTGTTCCCCATCCAATTGTCCAAGTTGCACTTGAATTGGTTTGGGGAGGAACTCTGCTTCACATGGATGGGGAGCCTGTTCCATAGACTAAGTAGTTTCTGGGATACATACCTGTCTCTCCAGCAGGTCCTATCTATATCACAGACAAGTTTTAAGTCTTTAGAATGGGTAATTCTGGTGCTGTTTGTTTTGTGGATATGCAGGAGGTCCATCAGAGTGGGGTCTGGCAATACCCTGTATGCCAGACATAGATCTCCCCTCAAAAGCCTGTATTAGACAGAATACAGGGATAGGGCATTGAGGAAGTTTGCATAGGATGTTTTACTTACTTCCTGTATTCTTTTAGTGCAGAACCTCTGTGGATGTTTCTGTTGTTGGGTATGCCTGGTTTGGTACATACCAAAGGGAGCATTGTACTCAATGATAGGTCTAATTAATGCCGAATACAGTGGAACAATGACTTCCTTGGCCTTAGATGGCCATACCTTTGTTTATAAGTTGCACAACATAGAATGATTGCCTCACTACTGTAGACATGTGATGGTCAAAAGCTAGATTACTATGTAGGTGTGTTCTTATGTCTCTGACTACTGGGTCAGCTCTAAGGGGTGGATGACTTTCAGAAGGCTAGTATTCTTCATTTCTTGGCATTTAGTTTTAGTTTATGGCTCAGACACCAGTTTTCTGTCAGCTCCTCCTGGAGAACATTTGTGTCGGTGTGAGATTCAATGACAGCTCCTAATTTGCAATCATCTGCAAATTTAGTCAGCCAGAGACCACTGACATTGGCCTTGATTTCAGAGAAATAAGTGCCAAAAAGGAGCGGTCTAAGGACTGATCCTGGAGGGACTCCACTTTTGACTGGCCTCTTTGTGAAGGTGGACTCCCCAAGTCTAACTTCCTGGGCCCTGTCCATGAGCCATTTGGCTATCCTCTGGGTGATGTATGAGTTTGTACCTAACCTCTTGAGTTTGTCAACAATGCCTGAGTGGGTTATTGTTGCAAATGCCTTGGCCAGGTCAAGGTAGGCAGTGTGAACCATTTTTTTCTCTCAGTCATTGCTTTGGTTATCTTCTCAAAGAAGTCCACCAGGTTGAGTAGGCACGATCTGCCCTTGACAAAACTGAACTGGGTTGGCTCTGTTGTCTGGAGGTTTACTATATCTCTCTTGATCATTTACATAACTTTCCAAGGCTTTACATATAAGACTAGTGAGATGTATGAGTCTGTAGATGGACCACCTTTGTGCAGAGGGATGACTGTTGCTGTTCTCCATTCATGAGGCACAAAGCCTGTTTGGAGGCTACAGTTAAATAGTAATTCCAGAGGCCCTGATAGGTCATGTTTCATGCTATTAGAAGGCATCCTGGGATATTGTCTGTGCCCATTGATGCAGTGTTCTTGGTCTTAGAGAGAGCATTAAGGACCTGTTCCCTAGTGATGATAGAGGTTGTTATATTTGATGTTATTTCCTGAGGGAAGGTTGAGGGGAAGAGAGGGGTAAAGGTGTAGCTGAAATTATCAGCCAGGAGGTTTGCTATATCTTCTGGAGCAGTATAGGTGGCTCCATTCACAATAAGCTCTGCACACAATTGTGTATTGCCTTTGAGGTTGCAGACTTAGCTAAAGAATGCATTGTGGCTGTCCTTGGTCTGGGAGGCCAAACTTACCTCATTTGGCTTTGGTAGACTTTATTTGTCCTCTGAGTTGCTTGTTTAGTTTGAAAGTGCTTTTATCCTGCAGGGTGGTGCACCTCTTAATTTTTGCCATGGTTTTCTTGTTCTTTTATACAGCTTATTGATGATGTGATTCCACCAGAGTGGCTTGTTTTTTGGGTTAGTTCTGTACTTCTTCCTGGTGGGTAGAGCTATCTCTATGCAGCTATTAACATGGGTTTGGTCCTTGTTTTGAGAATTTCTGCAGTACTGTTTATGAAAACACTAGGCTATACCCCCTTGTTAACAGGTATGTTGGTTTCAGAGCACTCTTGCACCAAGGGATTAAGCACTCAGTGGTTTGTTTTCTTTGATTTTGAATGGTTTTATATAATTTTAAAGAAAGAAGGTAGTGTGGTTTCGGTGTTCTTCCCATCCTTGTGTATTTTATTCATGCAGATGATATATTGCTAGTTTAGAAACAATGTTTTGTGGATGCAGGAGGCCATTAGATTTTTTTTTTTGGCCTCCTTTGCAAGGTATTGATTTGTCCCTAAGCAAGGATAAATGCAAGATGTGAATATGTCCCTAAATCAGGACAACTTCAAGGGCTTTGGGTAAGAGGACATTTTTTCCCACTGGATGTGATATCTGTTGGGCATCATTTTTGTTACAAAAGAGTTCTATAAACAACAGCGGAAAGAGAATTTGCAGCAGGGTTGGTCAGTCTTCAGTGAGTCTTGAGCAAGGAGGAGAATAGGCTTAGAAAGGAGATCTGTCCTGCTTTAACACGGGGCAGCCTATCCAGGTTAAGGGATCTATCCTGCTTCAACATGGGACAGATCATGTAAGCTGTCTCCTTTCCAAGTCTTTTCTCCTCTCTCTCGATTCACTGAAGTCTGATCCACCTTAGAAACTAATGTGTATATGTTGTACATTATATGCTGCTTGATTGTGCATTGCACTGTCCTTGTTCACTGTAATGTATATAATTACATAGAAATAAACTGTGTAATCTGAGCAGTTTTGTTTATTATTTACTTTTCTTTCATTTTTGTTTGTGAAATGTGTTGTATTTCACCCAGGCTGAGCTTGAAATTGGTCAATATTGATCAAACCACGGTAAACAAAAATAAAGAACTAAATCAGTTACTTTGTGGAAGTTTGTTTGTACTTAGAAAGATTATTTTATCCATACTGTTATTTTGAATATCTTTACCTACTTATCCAGTACAGATGACCTACACCTACCTCTTTCTTTGGAGAAGTTTATAATTAACTTTAACTTTCATATTGTTGGGGTTCCTGCCTTGCAGTGATTAAGCATGGCATTGTGTATTACTGCTATGAAGAGGGGAAACCTCCATTTGTTAAACCCAGTTGTTTATTTTACAGCTCGTCATCATTTGCATGTGTTTTAACAGTGGTTTGAAGCATTTGGGATTCCTTACTAGGATATTTTCTGTACAGCAAATATGCTACATGGTGGGAAAAGTATGAAAATATCCTAAGTCTTCATTAATCTTTGATAATCAGGTTAGGGTTACGGGATTATCGTGTTAGGATTTATGCAGTGGAACCTCCCGTTTCTTTTTTTCTAACATGTTCCGGACAGAACTGGTATGATTCCATTATGTAGACATTTTTTTCTCTCTAACCCATGAGAGACTTTCTGTATTACTCAGAATGTGATGGAGAAAAACTTGAGCAAGAGGGAGTGTATACATATTTGGGAATTGATGAATGATCCCCAATAAAACATAAACAAATGCTAATAAAACTTAATGTTTTAGAAGACTAAAATTAATATTGAAACAGCTCTGACATCTAGGATCAAAGTCCAGGCTATGAATCAGTTTGCCTTTCCTGACCTAATTTACAGTTTTGGGGTGACTGGCCTCAAAAGGTACTGGATCAGCTGGACAGAAAAACGCTTCATGCTTATCAAATGATTTACAAAAAAAACTGTGTATACCAAGATTCTATATTTCCCATTCTGAAGGAGGTATGAAACTCCTTAAAATTGATTACATGTATAGATAGATCAACAATTGTAGGACTGCATGCATATCTGCTGATATGTATGCACAAGATGCAAATGTAGTGAAAGTTTTAAAACATGAGGACAGTAAGGCTAAGATGACTTACCTGCTTAGTTTAGCAGAAGCATATCCGTGTCAAGCAGGAATGGAAATCAAACCAAAAGTAGGTAAAAGTTAGGAGCAGCTGAATGTGCCAAAAACAAAAGAAGTAATAATATCAGATGAGAAAGCAAGAAATGTGGAAAATGCATAAATATAGTTGCAAGTACAGAAAACTCTTGAAACAACCTCATGTTGATCAGGACCAAATGCAGGAATGGTTAAGGAAAGGTGAATTTAAACCAAAAGATGAAAGATAAATATTGGTGGCCAAAGAAAGTGGAATATGTACACGTTGGTTTACGAAGTCCATTGGACAAGTGGGAGAAACAAATGTAGTTTTTGTAAAATAGAATTAGAAATAGTTGCACATCTTGTTGCTGGTTATGATATACTAATGGGAGAAGGACTGTATACTGAAAGGCATAATAATGTTGCAAGGCTGTTGCATTAGTGATTGTGCAAACATTATAATACTGAAGTAATTGAAAAACATTGGAAACATGAGCCATAAAGCGTTATAGAAAATTATGAAGTTTATATCACATGAGAATCACCCATTAAGAACAGTTCAAAAAATAGCTGCAAGAAAACCAAATATAGTAGTCCATGAAAAGAAGACAGAAGTAGCATTGTTCATTGAAATTGCTACATCCAGTGACTACAGTGTCTTATGTACAGAGGGACACAAAGTCATAAAATACTAGAATTTGCAGGCAAAAATGAGGGCAGTGTGGAAGGAGGATACCCAGGCAGTTCCAGTAGTAGTAAGAGTAATGAGTCTTGTAAAAAAGACTTTACAATCATACTTAGATATGTTACCGATACATGTAACTTCGTATAAATTGCAGAAGGAGTCAACTCTGGGCACATTGTAGGTGCTACGAAGAGTACTGGCTAACCTCAAATATTGAAACAATACTAATTTCATGAACTCTAACCATATTTAGGAATGGGGTCTATTCCTGTCATGGTATTAGAAACCCAAAAGACTTTGAAGAATTTAAACCTGGGAAACGATTTATGTGGGGAAATTGTGAAAATATTCCAAGTCTTCATTAATCTTTGATAACCAGGTAAGGGTTAATGAATAATCAGTTTAGGATTATGCAGTGGAACCTTCATTTTGTTTTTTTCCAACATGTTCCAAATAACACTGGTATGATTACATTCTGCAGACATTTTTTTCTCTCTAACCTATGAGGGACTTTCTCTAGTATTCGGAAAGATCCTCCCCATTTGTGCAAATTACTTATGGAAGGCAGGTAGGTCAAATTACACAATGGTGTGAAAGGGAGATTAAGGGCCAGCTATGACATCAATTAGAAAGACCTTGTTATTGACATTAGCACATTTCTAAAATACACTCTAGTTAATACAGGCACTGTTAGACTTGATGACTTTAGTGTTTTCCATGGTGGCCCACAAATTGTGTTGGCAAAGACACACCCAGTCATACCCAAGCACCCCCCCCACAAGCATCCACCCATCAACAAACAAGTCCCCCTACAGGCATTCACACTCGCGGACAATGGACACACTCACTCATACATCCAAATTATCAATTCTTTACAAAACCCACTTAATGCAACCAGACACACACACACGCATTCATCCAGCTTCATTCATGTTCCTAAAGACATGTACATATGTGTTACACGCACACAGTAACATTCTCATATCACAAGTTTGCTTGTGCTATGACTGCTCCCATAGGAAAGAATGGGTGACCACTGTCTTTTAGTGCTTACTTTTCAGTCTGTTAACACAAGAATTCTTAATGAAGCCAAAGATAATGGTGCAACAAAAGCACCATATTAGGAATGGATTTTAAACATTGTTCTCATAACAGGTTTTACATTATCATGCATTTTCCCAAGAGTATGAAGTCTAAACCTTAAATATCTGTCATTATTTAGTGACCAGTACTCAGTGCTTTTTTAAAAAAAAAATTGCGCATTTTATGAGGAGTAGACCAAAAATATGAAAAAAAAATCTGAACTTTGTGAGAAATTCTGGACATTTAAAAGGAGTACTTTTGAAAGCATTCACTTTTTCCTCCAAATGTGAAAGTGTACACAACTATGGGATTTCATGAATTACTCAGCAGCATAAATCAAGAGCCATTGGCATTTATGGGAGAAAATACATAGCCAATTAGCACAGTGCAGCTTCCAGCTGTTAAGGCTGTGACTTTTCTTTTTATTTTAAGTTTTTTATTTCTGGGTATTTCACTTCTCTTCTGCTTTAAACTGCTGTGGAAAATGTCATAGCTCCAGATAGGATCACTGTCTCCTCACCACCATTGAGTGTCTTAGAATACTGCTGTCCTGTATTTTTCTTTTTATTGCTACAGTATAACATGCTGGTTTCTGAGTCATTTAAAATGTTCTGCCTTCCTTTTAACATGGTAAGAAAAATGTCACAGATCTACTGAAATAAAAGTTAAATATATCTATCTGAGCTTTTCTGTTTGAAGAGCTGGATCTTTCAAATCTTTCTGCATTTTCCCTGGCTTTGTTAGCATTCTGTGTCATGCTGATGTACCTTTTATCCCAAATGGAATTTGATTGTGTAGCTTCCAGCTTTACCCATATGGGAAACCTGCCCAGCACCATAAATACTCTCTCTCCCTTTGTGCTGCTCTTTGCTTGGGTCTTCTGCTACCGCTGATTACATCTACTAGATCAGTGCTATTGATACCAAGGTTCCTGTCTCTGTTGTCACAGAACTGAATTTGAATGTTACAGTTCCCTTAATTTGCTGCAAAATGGGTATCTTCTGGAGTTGGTCTTGCCTGGATTCCCCTGTGGTCCAATTTAAGTCTAACCATTTCCCTTAAAGGTGAGAATCAAACCTTGTGTCTCTGTGAAAAAACACCTCAACCAACCATCAACCCCTATTTGGCCTGTCAAATGTCTCACTAATCCAGCCACTCCATTCAGAACCCAGCTAGTCATCCATTTTTTGTCAGCTAATTGACTGTGATGCGGAATTCTCACTGGAGTTGGATACTATATAGTCTAGTCTCTGTGTCGCAGACTCTGGGTATGCACACTGGATGTAGACACTATATAGTCTAGTCCCTGTGTCGCAGACTCTGGGTATGCACACTGGATGTAGATACTGTATGGTCTGGTCGCTGTGTCACAGACTCTGGGTATGCACACTGGATGTAGATACTCTATGGTCTGGTCGCTGTGTCACAGACTCTGGGTATGCACACTGGATGTAGATACTGTACGGTCTGGTCACTGTGCCGCAGTCTCTGGGTATGCGCACTGGAGGTAGATACTGTACAGTCTGGTCGCTGTGTCGCAGACTCTGAGTATGTGCACTGGAGGTTGGAATTGTACTTGTGTAGAAGCTTACCAGGAAAATAAATGGCAATTTGAAAGCATTTATTTGCACTTTGTTGGCAGGGATAGTTCCATTTGGCAAGCAGCCACTTTTCAGGGGAGACCCAAAATGTCTCTGAAAAGGAAACATTTGGATAGAACACCACAGAAGTTCCCATATTGTTTTTGCTAGGTGCTGTGGGATATTTTACATCTCTATGAGTTCACAAACCCAAGTAGAGGGGGCCTCGGTTTATCCTAGCACTCTCAGGAATGCAGGACTCCTTATGTTGTACTGCAGTGTGAGTACTTAAAAACTAATCCAAGTACTCGGTATGGGAATAGAACCTGCATCCCTCTGATCTTTCAGTATCAAAGGCAACTGGGTTAACCTGTTGAGCCACTGACACTACAAAGTAGGCACTGTAAATATGAGGAGATCCTGTTCAAATTCAGTACTGAGGTAGAATCTGCCATCTAAAATAAAAGTGGAGTAACTTACAGCCATATTTTGTATTTTATGTGTTATGAGACCTGATGGCTAAGAGGGCCCATTTCACATCTGATGGTGACAAGACAGTGACAATAGAAAATGGAATAGTGCCATAGGTCCAGGATGAGTATACGGCTGGAGTAGGCTCACTCTCCCCATATCAGGTGCCAGTGTCAAATTAAAGAATCATTGTTGTCTGTCTGTCCGTCTTTCACCTTCTCTCTCTGCCTTGTGTTGTGGTATATTCTACTGCCTTCTGTACATGCACAAGCACAATATTTTGATTCAGTAATAGAAGGGGTTTGCATGTTATAACAACAAAACCATTATAGAAAATGTAGTTGTGTTTAATACTGTAAGTTTGTAAGTGTGCTCAGAGTTGACCCTACCTCAATTTAGCCAAACTCAGTACGAGTTAACCCCACCCAGTCATTTGCTCCATTCACCTTCCACCTACCTTACGTTGAAGTCAGCAGGTGCTTCAGCTCTTGTAACTTTTGTTCTACTGTTACTTAAAAAAAAAAAAAAAAAAAATCTCGTTGGTGTTTCAAGCTGCAGGGTTTTCCAGGTTTGTGGTTAAATGCTTGTATGCTATGCTGTGATAGCGAATGTTGCTTCAGAGAAAATCTGAAATATTACAGTACTGAGTAAGACCAGTAGAACTGGATTTTAGACCTCATTACTCTTCTCATAGCTTCCGCCTGCAAATCATTTTGTAGAATAGGAAGGAGAGGAATTAAAGTTTTCAGAGTAGGTCAGGCATTCAGTCAACTAAAACATGGGGTGTAGGCACAACAGACACTTGATGGTCTTCAGATTAAAAAAAAAAAATAGAGGATTAAAACCAGTCCATAGAATTTATCTAGAAAGGCAGGGGTCCTACATATACTATAATAATGCAGGACTACTGCATTTTTCTAGCACTGTGTTTTGTGATCTCACTACAGCAAACTTGCAAATGGAACCCAGCCATCTAATCAGAGTGGTGTAGATTAATTTTTAGTTACAAATTTTTACATTGATGCAAGGCTTTAGATGAAGGCAAAACTTAAAAATAATATGAAAAGATGAGTTCATAATGCCACATGAAGCACACAAAATTATATTAGGTTCATTTCAGATGCTAGTAGTTTCTGCAGCAAAATTATATTATGGTCCAACCCAGAATGTATATTAAAAATGAGGGGTAGAAGTAACTACTTGGGAGGTTGCGTGATAGCCATCTTTTAGGCTTAAACCATAAGGTGCTGTTCACTGAGATCTGTTGGCTGGGCAAAGCCCTATATCCTCATGTAGTGAATGGCTGTTGGGTAAGCATGGAACTATATTTGGGCCAAACGTAAGGTCAGGAAGAGTTAAACGGGGAACCTTAATGGAACCATTTGTTATCTTTATGCCAGAGACGTACAAAGAATGAGGAAGATAATGGATTTGCTCCATTTATCTCCTCTTCTCAGATCCATGATTATAAAGCACACAAGGCTTAGGGGGGGCCACAGGAATGTCTCTCTTTTCAGGTTTTAAATGGTAGCCTCTCTGGCCAGAGCACATTTTAGTAACAGAATGGATTTATTTCATTGTATTAATTCATTTGTTTGATTAACCAGGAGATAGGGAGAGAGGGTACAGAGACACTTGTACACATTATTTGCAGGTAAAAGTATTGGGGATATGAGGGTTTAAGTTCAGTGAAATTGTGAGTAATTTATTATCAGCATCATCGTCAACTCTCTTTCCTAATTTCTACATGATGGTGGGATGTCACATCAGGTGTTGCCATCTCTTGTGATTCATTGCCATTCTCTCACCTTCTTCGACAGTCTTACCTGATTGGCATAGGTCTCCTCTCATGCAATCCAACCATCTCATTGCTGGGCATCCTCATTCTATCTTGCCGCCTTCTTCGTCTCTACAAAGTCTTCTTCACAAAATTGCCTTTAACTTTTCTGTACATGTGACTGAACCACTTTAATCTGTTCTCCTTGCCCTTCTCTGTAATTGGGGATGCTTTGGCTTCTGCTATGTCTTAATTTCTGCATCTGTTCCACAGTGTACCTCCTACCGCTCATTGAAGGCACTTCCATCTCAGTCACCTCAAGCTTTCCCAACTGCTCTGCCTTCACTCTCTAGGTTTCTATGCTGCTGTTTTATGCGCTTTGCTTTTCAGATTCTTTGGCTTTTTTTTGACACACGCATACACACTACTGATACCCTGTGCCATCTGGTTGTAGCACTGCTGATTCTATATTTAACCTCCTTATTCAGATTTCCCTTTTCTTCAACCACGTCTCCCAGATACTGGAGGCTGTTAAGCTATTGAACTGCTTTCCCTTCTGTCTCATTTTTCAGTTTCTCATCCATCTACCTCCTTAACTGAATAAACTACTGGAAACTTCAACAAGGTGTCCTTATTCCTCCCATAGGGAGGGTATCAGAGAGAGAGTCTCCTAGATCTGCTCGATAAATTTATTTTATCTGGACTTATTCTTTATACTCTGTTATTTTTCTGATTTCCCACATTTGGTGCCATATCAGCTATTTTGTCTATCCTCTGCTGCATCCCGTGTGTCTTCAGTTTTGCATTCCAGTCCTGTATCCATTTATTGATATTTCTGCTGAGAGTTCGTTTTTAGTGAAACATTGTTTGCATACAGCAGCTTTGCGTGTTCTGTCCTCACCTGCCTGTTTGCTAATTTAGTCCATCACCGGTATAAATAGCAGCGGGCTCAGCACTGAACCCTGATGCATACCCACTCCCTTTGAAAACCTCTCTTTGAATAAAAACACTGTTCATACTTGTGTCATTAGGTCACTGCACTAATTTAACCAGTGATTGTGGGACTTTGAACCATCAGAAGACTTTGCCCAAATCAACTTTCTTGAGACCTTTTCACAACAAATATAGTACTCCACCAAGAACAAATAAAAATTCCGTGTGAACAGACCACAATATTTTTAATCACAAAAATAAAAACAGTTTACACAGGTTTTCTTGAGACCTTGTCATATGCATCTAGGAATGCTTGGTTGGACTTGTTCTTCTCCATTATCTGTGTCATTGCAAAAAGTAAGTAGGTTGTGCAGCATTGTGATATGAACCAGAAATGCTAATCTCCCATCTTACTTTCCACTGCTCTGTATATTGATTTATCAGTCACCCTGCTTGAGTACTTTCATGCAGTGTGACAGGAATTGAATAGCTCTGTACCACCCACAGTTGTGAATGCCCCTTTGCTCTTGTACACTGGCAATAGAATGCCTATTCTTCAGTCATCTGGGATATACTTTCCTTTCCATTTCTCCCATAACTTACCCAACATTTTAATGATTACCTACTCTGACCTCATCTGAGCCTGCTGCCTGCTCTGACTTCATTTTCCTTAGTGCAATCCTTACTTCTTTTTGAGTACATTCATCTTCCTATTTCATTGTAGGCTATGTATGCGGTAGTTGTCTGTTGTACTGTTAATCAATCCCCAGTTTCAGTAAAAGGGAAATATTAATTAGTGTGCTTGAGAAAGTGTGGTTGAAGGGAAATTTCTACTTAACCCTCATGGTTGTATGATTTTGCAATGTAATATATTTAGAAATGGGGCTGTGAGAGTGATTTACACCTAAAAGATATTTGTATGCATTTTTATTAAAGCCAACATTGTCAGCTTAACAGATATGTTAAGACAAAATGTTAAGAAGCTAAACTTGTAGTAGCTGCAGCAATTGTTTGTTTTTTTCTTTTGTGTCTGGGATTTAGTATTCCACCTTTTCAAACTTTTATAAAGCCAGAAGAAAAGTCCAGGTTGTTGTAAGTAAGAAAACAAAGACTGTGTAAGTCATAGGATAGCAATGTAAGCTTATATAAATTGTTCATTACATAAAGTATTGGGACTGAGATTCTTAATGACTACTGTATAAAACTGTTTGACATTACTGCTTTTAAATGACTGTGTACCAACTTACTCAATGTACTGTAAATACTTTCTGCTGCAGTACAGGTGGTCAGCTGTGACTTAAGTCAACTGGTTCATAGGGTTCAGGCAGAGGCATTCGATGCTGATCACAGACTCACTCTGCAAACGACCATCTAGCGAAAGTCAAATAGGGAACACAGGTATAACTTGGCTAGGCTTGGAAAGGGCCATTAGGCTAGTAACCTCCTATGAATCTCATTTAGTTGACACTGCCATATTTTGACCGTTATTGTAGTTAAATATGCTGTGGTTGACTGCAATACAAGATGTAGGATATTGTACTGTAATTGCAGTTGAGCAACTGTCGAGTCCTATATAAAAGGAGGTGTGGGGTGTAAAACTCCCAGTGCATAATTATTATAATTAATTGAAAGAAGCTTGGGTGTGAGTTGCTTGGTGTATTTAAGCGCTCACATGGTTCCTGTAGTTTGCTAATAAGGCTGAGGAGCCTTCTACTTCCAGAGATGGTCATTCCAACTGTACTGCAGGAGAGGTGTACTGCTCTTTTTAGAGGGGGAGAGGAAGAAGTGTGGTTGTTAATTTCTGTTATCTATGTGTACTGAAGAAAGAAAGAAAGAAAAGAACCGAAAGAGGTGTTGATGTTGCCAGCTGAAATTATTAGACCACTGTTGTGGTCGAGCTGTCATTATTTGTGGAATGAATGAAAAGAAATTACAGGTTTCTATGTTTAGTTTTTATGCATTACTTAGTTTACTTTTGAATACAAAGTGTAATATTTTAAGTAAAGAAATTAATACATTGTGTTCTCCGTGATTTCTCGTGTGTGCAATCACTTACATCAACTTTTTTTTTTTGCTAAGTTAATGGTCTACACTTGTGTATTTAATTTAAAATTAACATAATCGTCTATATCACTCAATAGTATCATTTTGTAACTATTTTTAACTTCGTCTCTTTCCCGCATGCCAAGAGTAGATGTTTGGTATAGTGCTTGCCTTTGCTGTGATGTCTGGCCATGGCTAAAAAGAATCTTTGACCAACTCACTTACCTCTGTTAATACATGAAAGTAAGTAAATCAGGCCCAAAGCAGTATAAAAGTAAAGCTAAACCATGTTTACACTATGTAGAATATGTAAAATGCATTTTATGAAGAAATATGAATGGAAATGTATATGTTTTATGTTAGAGATATCATAATGGAATTATGCAGAAGATTTTCACTTACAAGATGAAAGGAAAACCAATCATGGGACTTCGAGGAAATATTTAGTAAATGGGTAAAACTGGATAAAATATAAGTGCAAGAAGTTACCATGTAATTAGAATTTAGTATGATGAACGAAGTCACAATCACCTCTCAGTATTAAGGCTGATCATAAAAGAAGCCGAAGCTGTAGCCACAGTCTGAATAGGATACAACTCTAAAATTAAGTAAAGTTTGATATGTAACAGACAGATCGTAACACATACTGTATAATGTTTTACAATCAAAGCATATAAAGATGCTTCATATTTGAAAATGTATTCTAATACTATTGTGGTACCTTCCATATTGTAAGGAGTAGATTTTATGGTACAGTTTTTTGTTCATGTAAAATGTAAAATATTACAAACGGTAAAGACTTTATTAATAGCGTAGTATAAAATAATTGTAATGACTGCAGTTTGGAATTGTGGAATTGTATGCATTTTTGAATGGTGTCTACTCAAGGGGGTTATGTATTTAAACAGAATATGCAGGGGAAAAGGGTGAAATTGCGGTGGTAGTGCTGCGGTAGCGTTGTCGCCTCATAGCAAGACGTTGTTCGTTTGATTCTCAGCTAGAACGTCTTCTGTGTGGAGGCATGGGTGAATGTGCCTTCGTTGAAGGTTGTGCGTCAGGGCTGGTAACCCGGTACGTAAAAATCCACTACCAATCATTAGCGGACCAGAGTTCCGCTGTGGCGACCCCTAACTGGGAAAAGCCGAAAGACGCAAATGCAGGGGAAAATGGCAGTTTCAACGACACAGGCATTGCTGTGTACAACACTATCAATTTTGAATATAATACTTCCATGGTGGTTATGTTTATTGCTGTATTTACCCTCCCCCGCTGGTTTTCATTTTAATTTGAAGGCTGGCTCTGAGAGCATATCCAAAACCATGGCTAGTTTTGAAACATGGAGCCTGAAGAAAAAGGTTTTGAGTCTGTAGTAAAAAAGACAATTGCATTGCATGCTGCAGATTTTAACAGGACTTCAGTGTTATGATTCTTTGACGTATTGTACCAACCATGGACAGTACCATTCCAATGAATATTGTAGACTTTAAAAGAAGATGGAATGTCAGGTATAATGTCCTCATGCTACCTTTAAGCATTCGCATTTGAAGTCAAGAAAGCATTTCAGGAACTTTTTATTTCAGCTTAAATATCAAAATAATTTTCATGTTCTGAACTGCACTTCATTAGATTAAATCAGCACAGCTAAAATGGTTCATATGACTAAATTAAAGTTATTTACACCTCTCTTACTTTTGCATTTGATGACTTTATAAACTGGTTTTAAACAGACATTGTCTTTTAAACCAGAGAACGCATGTTACATTTAGTAAAACGTCGTACTTGTACTCATTGTAGCTAACTAAATGATAAAAACAAAAGATGTGGCAAGTTTAATATATAACTTCTAAGATTTGAAACAGAGATGTTATTTTTTTTATTTATTACTAATATGTCTCTGCAAACTATTCGTTATAATGTTTCTTTACTGTCTGTCATCATCATCACCCTCCTTTTTCCCATGTTCTACATGGGGTTGGGGTCTTGTCAGCTGTTGCCATCTCTCTCAATTCAGTGCCATTCCCCTGCCTTCTTTGACACTGATGCCTGACTGTAACAGGTCTTGTCAGACAATCCATCCACCTCTTTGCTGAGCACCCTTGTTTCCTCTTGCCTTCTTCCTGTCTGTCCCAAATCTTCTTCACCAGACTATCTTTTCCTTTTCTGCACATGTGCTTGAACCACCATAATCTGCTCTAACCTTTTCTGCAATTGGAACTGTTTTGGCTTTGGCTCTTGTTTTCTTTGTCTTTCCCATAGTATGCATCCTACCACCCATCTCAGGCACTTCATCTCCATTCACCTCTAGCTTCATCTGCTCTGCCTTTACTGCTCAGGTTATTGTGCCATACTGTAGTACTGGCTGCACCACTGTTTTGTACCCCTTCTTTGCATTCTTCTGTCATACAGTACCCTTGACACTCTGTGCCAGTTGACTGCAGCCCCTCTGATTCTAGCCTTAAACTCCTCATTTAGACTTCCTTTCTCCTCAACCACCCCTCCCAGTTACTTGAAGCCCTTAACTTGTTCCACTTTCTTCCCATCTATCTCAATTCCCAGGTTCTTCTGATTTCCCCCATTTGCTGCCATAACAGCTGTCTTACTTGTAGTCAGTGTCATCCCACATGCCTTCAGCAAAGGTTAGGGGATTGGAATGCAAAAGTGAAGTGTTTGCTGAGATTCTGCCTGTAATGCCATATCATCTGCTTACAGCAACTTTGTTGATCTGTGCCCTCAGACCTGTTTGCTAGTTAGTTCATCATCTGCCTTCGATGCCTTGTAGACTGGTGAGCAAGTGGTTTTTGGCATCCCTTGTGAAGGTTGTCTGACTATTTTCTTTCTCTCTTTGTATTTGCCTTGCAACCAGATAGAGTTTCTTTGTGCCACCTTCAGAGTCACTTTTCAGAAATTGGTAGAGTGCTTCCCACTTTTTTTCTCTCCTTTCTTTTTATGACTTCCTAGACTTCTGCATCCCACCACCAGCTTTTCTTATGTACCTTATTTCCATAGCTAGCTCGGGTGCATATCTGTTTTGTAATCCTCACACATGCTGTTTTGAGGCACTATCATTTTTTCAACTCCACCTATTTCCTCCACTTTTTGAGGTGCTAGAGCCTTAAGTAATTCCTTGAACTGTTGTACTTTCCCTCCAGTCAACTTCCAGGTTTTCAGCCTAGTCTCTGTTGACCTTCGAGCCTTATCTGACTACTGCTTGCACTTGACTGTAGGAACCAGTGGTTTATGCTGTGGGTTGACTATTTCACTGGTTGTATGACTATGCAGTCACTGATTCTACCACCCTGCCCTTTCCTTACTCTGAGGAAGTCTTCCTGACTTGTATGTTGCCCACTCTTGTATGTGATCTTGCGAGACTCTCTCTAGCTGAACCATGTGGTGGCCACCATCAAACCATTTGTCTGGTAGAAATCTAGAATGGCGCCTCCTCCTTTATTCCTGTTGCCTTGCCTTACCTATGTGGACCTAGGCAGTCCTCGTATCCTGTTTTGCCTGTCCAAATGTGTGCTGTCTGGTCACTCATTATTAACACCAATTCATGATGACCTGCTTTATCTAGTAGGTCCTGCAGCTGCTGTCTAAATGCACTCTTTTCCTCATTATTACAGCCCTGCTGTGGGGCATAGTGCAGTGTTCATAATCTCAGCCTATCATTACATTGAAGTCTGATTGACATGAGCCTGCCACTAATTCTGATGACATCCCTCACTGTCTTCTGAAGTCTCTCCCTCACCATTTCTAGCCTGTCGTCATCCTGAGGGGGATACTGCCCTTCTACCTTGTCTCCTGGATACATGGGATGTACAGCCTCTTCCTTACCATCATGTCATCCACATCCTGTCAGTGAACCTACATTGAATGTAACAATTCTTAGTTGATGTTTGGTTTTATGTCCAGTTTTCATTCAACAGAGCTATCTCAGGTAACCCAAGCTGGACTACTGGATACCAGCCAGCCCGTACCTTATTGACCCCAGGCTGCTAGGCTTTTATGGTGGAGACACCCACTGGCCAATAGGGGCACATACACCACTTTCACCATTAGCATGGGTCCTAGCCATAGGTTGGAGTGGGCCAGATCCTGAACCACTCGTTTATCACTGGCAGAAGCACTCTGCCCATTTGGCAACATTAGTCAACATGACCAAATTACCTAGACCTACATTTTTACACTACCTAGTGGCTAGTCCTACCACAGCATGCAGTCTGTCATCCATTTTCTCATATCTTGAGGATATTGCTCACTACAGTAGATGCCCAAAGTGGTTGGTCTATACAAATCTTCCCTCTATAGGGTACCATCTAGAATCTGCCCTGTTGCCTACAACTCCATTCTTGGGTGAGTTTGAGATGGAAACACTCAGAATGTTTTGGGAGGAGGGAGGAGCCTCACAGATATGAAGGGAGAACATCACAAACTCAATACAGGCATTGGCTGGAGGTTAGGATTGAACTTTGTACATGATAGACAAAGACCTGAACCATTATGACAACTAGTCTCAAATTAATGTCAAATGTGCTATAAAATCCTTTTCCTTAACTGGGATGGCCTTTTCTGGAAAAAAAAAAAAAAGGTATGCAAGAACTTAAGTATATAATAGTGGAATTTTAGGATGCATAACCGTTCCTTTTGTAATAGGTTGCACAAAAGTGTTACTGATAGAAATGTAATTACAATAAACTTCACCTGTAAACTTGAGTTCATCTTGTTAGGAACTCTGCCTGACAAAAAAAATTAAAATAAAATATACAGTTGCCACTCCAAAACCACCCCTATTTAAGAAGCAAGCCTCCACCCCCCAAAGAATTATAATTACCATCACCACGCCCACTCTTACAGACCACACTGATGGTGATTTCTTATGGAAAATGTAATTTGTATGCCCAACAATGGGGAAATGAACTCATTTGGGTTGGTTCCTTCTCCAGATGTAACTCAGTAAAAGTTCAGGGAAGACCTATAAGAATCACAGTTCTGGCCTGGCACTTACAAGCTTCCTCTCTCGAATGGAGACATAGGTGCCAGACCAGGAGTATATTTCTGGCTCCCCATCCAGTGATGCAAGTTCTGCTTGAATAGGTGTTGGGATGAACTCTGTTTCACATGGATGGGAAGCCTGTTCAGAAAAGGGGGAGCCTCTGAGACACATATCTGTCCCTCTAGCATGCCCTCTTTAGGTTGTAGACATTGTTTAGGTCCCTGAATCATCCATTCCTAATGCTGTTTGTTTTATAGATGTGCAACAGGTCCATTAGGGCTGGATTGTAGGTCCGCAGCCTGCAGGAGTCTAAATATAAAGAAAAGGCTTTGAGGATCTGGAACTTCCAAGATGGCTGCACATTGAGTAACAGCTTAATTCTAGATCTCCCAGTGTGAAAACAGAAATGTAGAAATGAAAGCTAGTGGACCTAGATTTCTCGGTAAATTTCAATAACTGGCTAGTAAGTGCACTGCCTGGATGCCAGGACATAAGAAATACAAAAGACATGAAGGAAAATTAAGCTACAAAAGGTGACAAAAATGCTGACTGGTAAAGGTAGTGTAGCTGTTAAGCAAAAATCAGTGTAAGCTGCAGACATGACTTCCAGTAACCTAGAAAAAAGTATAAGGCAACTGCACACAGACCTGGCTAAAATAAATGAAACGCTGATGGAGTATATCAACTCAAACAATAAAAAGCTGGAAAAAATGGAAGAAGCTTTAAACAGATATTCAGATAAGGTAATAAAACTGCAAAACTCAGAGGTCAAAATTTAGAAAAGACTGGCTGAATATAAGACTGCACAAGAACTGATGTTTAAAACGATAGAATTAGAAGACAGAGCATGTAGGGAAAGCCTGAGATTTTCAACTGTATCAGAGAAGCTGGAAAGAGCAGACAGTATTAATTTTACAAAAGCACGAATAAGCAACTGGACTGGTATTCCACAACAGGAATTGTTCATAGGTGTGTGCTAGGCTAAGGGCCCTGGAGCCTTTACAAGCCTACCCCATAGGATTACCCTGGCATCTTGCCACCCGACATTAATTAAAAGGGTACATCATGTGTCTTCTCCAAGCCTGTGTATGACAAAACAACCTAGACCTTTAATAGTAAAGATGCTATCTTACTAGCAGAAGGAATTGATTCTGGGAAAACTCTGGCAGAAGGACAAAATACTAAAAGCAGGAGACAGCAGTGTGTTTGGAGAACACACCATTGTACACCAGGCAGAAGAGCAGTAAACTTATCCCAGTATTCAGGGAATGTTGAGAACCAGCCATGAGATTCAAACTACTGTATTCAGCTATCTTCAAAATACTTATCCCTGGAGTAACAAAATCATGTTTTGATGAAGTACATGCTAAGGAAGAAATACAAAAGTTTGTCCAACAAAACGTGAGCAGTGAAATGGAAGGAGATTCTTCTATTTGTTTTTCTGGTAATAAAGACAATGGAGAAATTGTGCTAGTGAAATTGTTTCCATTGTGTCAGTGTTTCAATGAAAAATGCTTGAGAGAGGGAAAAAGCACAAGAGGTGACTGCAAGAATTGAGAAGACATTCGAAATGAAGAAGAGACAGGGTTTGGGAGAAAGAAATGAACAGGAATAGAACTAGAAAACCTGGAATTATTGGACTTAAACTTGTAGGGGACTCTAAAGCATATGCCTTACTTTGTCATCAACATTTGGAGAATAAAATCATTAATTTGGAAATTTACAAATGCAGGATTACAAAGCAATAACTGTATTTGTAAAAAATGACAAAGAAAATCTGGAAATATTGGACTTTTTGGGCTTTAACTTTTAGGGGACTCTAAAGCATATGCCCTACTTCATGTCATTAATGTTTGGAAAAATACTCAGGAGGGGGAGGAGGGAGAAAGTTAACTGTAAGTAAAACAAAATTTTTCTTGTACTCTTTAAATTATGCATGATTTTCTTTGCATGTTACAAAGTTTTTTTCAGTTATTTTTAAATGTAATGGGGATGCTCATGTAAATAGGTGCGCCTATTTTTTTTTGTTTTTGTTTTTCTCCCTTTGCTTTCCTCGCTCAGTTTTAAGAAATGTAGGCACTGCAATGTAATGGTTAAAAGAGTATGATAAAAGAAAAAAATAGGGTGTTTTTTCTTATTCTTGCGTAGGGGAATGACTGGGTTAAGGCCATTAGCTTAGTCTAGTAAACAGTTTTAATAGAAAGCAAATAAATGAAAATAATATTGAATAGTATTATAAGGCTTTTTTTCTAATAAATAGTCTTGAGAAAATGTTTTTTGAAAGCATTTGTGTTTTCCCAGCTGAGAGAGCTATAAAGACAAAACAAAACCAGACAGCATTTAATAGAACCACAGGCTATACCATGCATCTTAGCATGGATAACCTTTTTTTAGGTTAACTAGGGTCTGTGTGTGTGTGTGTGTGTGTGTGTGTGTGTGTGTGTGTGTGTGTGAGGGTTTTCAATAAAACAAAAAGTTCTGTAAGATGTGACATAGGCTCAAATGGAGATGATCAGAAACAACTGTATAAATGATTCATAGGTAGGTACTAGGCAATTGGCCCTAGGGTCTATATAAGCCTAGCCAAAAAGGTACCCTGGCTTTCACCACCCAAGAAAATTATTTTCCTGTGCCCCTGTCGAGCAGAGCCACAGAAGTGATCCCCAGGGTGAATTTCCTATCTCCCATCCAATCATCAAAATTTTTCTTGAAGAGTGCTAATGAGTAGCTTTGTTTGATATAAATAGGTAGTTTGTTCCAGAGTATGGAAAGTGCCCGGGACAGGAATCTATCCCTCCAGCATGTTCTGTTTATTGTGGTGACAAGGTTTAGATCCCTAGTGTGTGTAGCTCGAAGGGATTGGAATTTCTTTAATTGGAGCATGTCCAACAACTCTGGGTTTGGCATAGCTTTGTATGTTAGGCAGAGATCACCTCTGAGTAGGCGATATGTGACAGAGAAAAGCTGGAGTTTTTTGAGGCGGTCTGCGTAGGGCATCTGTTTGAGGCCAGTAATTCTCTTTGTGAGGTATTTCTGTGGCCTTTCCAGTTGTAGATGTCTTGTGAGGTACATACCAAAAGGGGCATTGTACTCTATAATGGGTCTAATGAGTGACGAGTAGAGGGGAACAATGACCTCTTTTTTTTTTCCTTGATGAGAAACCTTTTGTGATGGTGTGCCACGTAGAAGGATTTCCTGACTACTGTGACAATGTGATTATTAAAGGAGAGACTACTGTCCACCTGTGTCCCAAGACCTCTTATCACACTTTTGGTGTTAAGTAGACTACCACCTATGTGGTAGTTCATGGGTACAGAGTTTTTATGAAAAGGGATGACAATGCAATTTTTGGCATTGAGCTTGAGGCATGGCTTTGACACCAGGCATCAGTCTCAGTGAGGCCCTTTTGTAGGATATCCACATTGTTAGGAGTTTCAATTATGGCTCCTCATTTGCAGTCATCTGTGAACTTCATTAGCCAAAGACCTTCTGTGTTAGCCTGTAGTTCTGAGAAGTAGATACGAAACAGGAGTGGACCCAGGACTGAACCCTGTGGGGTGTACTCCACTTGTCACTGGTCTGAAGTCAGATTTGGAGTCTGTTACTTTCACAGTGTGGGTTCTGTCAGTGAAACAATTGGCAACCCATCTTATGACATAAGGATTTGTACCTAGTGAGTTTATCTGTAATTCCAGAGTGGGGGATGGTGTTGAAAGCCTTGACGAGATCTAGATAGGCTGTGTGAACCACCTTACCCTCATCTACGGCTTTGGTGACCACTTCAAAGAAGTCTATCAGGTTTAGGAGACATGATCTGCATTTTACAAACCCAAACTAAGTGTGGTCCAGAGTTTGGAGATTACCAATGTAATTGTTTATAAGTTCCATGATGATACGTTCCATAGCCTTGCAGACAAGGCTCATCAGGCCAATGGGGTGGTAGTTCCCGGGGTCCGTGGTGGATCCCCATTTGTGGAGTGGGATAACCATCATTGTGCACCATTCAGTGGGCACAAAGCCTGAGGTAAGGCTATGATTGAACATGGTACGTAGGTGGGGTGCCAGTTCGTTTTTTAGTTCATGTAGAATGCAGCCTGGGATGTTGTCAGTTCCCACGGATGCTGTGTTCTTGGCTTTGGAGAGTGGGTTTTTTACCTGTGCAGATGTGATTATAGAAACTTTGCATTCTTCAGGTATAGATATGGGCCCTTTAGGGGGTGAGAGGGGGGTAAAGTTAGCACTGAACCTATCTTCCAGGATGTTGGCAATATCAGTTGGTTCTGTATATTTAGTGCCATTGTGCTGTAACTCAGAGCAGATCTGAGTGTTGCCATTGAGATTATTGACATAGCTATAGAGTGCTTTGTGGTTGTCTTTAGAATCCATGGCTATTTTGTTTTCGTAAATAACTTTGGAGGATTTTATGAGGGATCTCAACTTCTTACTGAGGCTGACCAGGGAGTTCCTCCAATCATGGGATTTTACTCTTTTTTGCAAAAGTTTCTTTCTTCTGTTGTAGAGTTTGTTTATGGCAGGGCAGGGGCCCACCAGATTGGCCTCCTTTTTTTGGAGGATAGCATCTTGGTTCTGTTAGGGATTGCATGATCCATGCACTCATGTATGTGCTTATAAAGTGGATTTGTATAGGATACAGCAGGCAGGATTCAGGATTAACTGCCAAAGAGTACGTGCTTGTAACACAAAAGCTGTTATACATAAAAAGTGGTGATAATAATCTCTCAAGAATATGATGATTTCTATCATGTCTTTAAATGTTAATGGTCTCACAGATAGATACAAAACAAAAAGAGCAATGAACTGTATTAAAAATGCAGATTGCAAATAGCTATGCTACAGAAGACTCATTTGGAAAGAAATGAACATGTCGATTTGATAAAGAAAAGTTTTCAGAATGGTTATCCAGTGGAATACTTGGGGTAAAGGATGAGAGGAGTACTTGTATTAATTGCTCTGATAGTAATAGAAGAGGATAAAAAAGACTAATGGTGGATTTGTAGTACTAAGGAGCTACTGGCAAGGGAGGAGGATTACACTGTCATGTACTTGTATATCACCTAAAACTGCTATAATGGAGTTAAAGAAAATTCTGGGAGAAATAATCAGCTTTCAGCAAGGAATATTACTTATAGTTGGGGATTGGGATTTTATTTGCAGTAGTGAAAGTGTGTCTGCGGGGCCCAGAAGGGAAAATATAACAAAAAAGGTAGATTTGTTAAAGACATTTATGAAAATATTTGGCATGGAAGACAGGAATTCAGTACTAAGAGTTTGGTATGAATTTACATATTATTCCCCGAGATACAAAAACTGCGCTAGGCTAGACAGAATTTACATTTCACAGGAACATGTGCATTTAATTGAAGGTCTTGATACACACCCAATAACTTCTTCAGATCATGCAGCAATAATAACTAAAATTAAAAACACAGGGTAATGAAATAAAAATTGGACACTGTCGCTTTCCCACCTATCTGAAAAGAGAGGAGTGGTTTCAGCCCAGAAATTAGTAGTTTATTGGCCATTTGGGCTAATTTCTATCTCTTTCATTTCCCTTCTACAAAACCCGCATTTACGGGGTTTTGCTCACTAGGGTAGAACTATTCCTGGCTCCATAAAGTCTACTCTTCAATTTTTCCCTTGGAACTAGACAAACTTTCAAATTAAGCACTCAAATCATTCACTTCTCATCCCGGCACTTGCTCAAAACTCATAACAAGCACTAATAAACCTTAGCACTAGAACCCCCTATACTGTAGAGAAGGACAAGGCTCTCTATTTGACCTTACCAGACAATCAGTAAAACAGTTCACTGTACCTATCCAGGCATGTCCAAAGGGCAGTTTCAGGTGTACTCTCCGGTCCAACTGGTGAATCTGGGCATTTTGAGGCAATGTTACAATTGCCTCATATATGCAGACAACCCTCTCCTCCTTCCACCAAACACTAATACATGTGAGACATGCAATTATACAGCCAAACTGGAGGCTAAGCTCTTTCAACCCAAGACTGGACCAGTTAGTCAAGAGGAGAAGGGAATTATTTGCATCACACCACCAGTCTCACATAGACCTATGAAACCAGCACTGGCAAAAAAACACACATAAATACATGAAAACATACTTTGAGGCTCTAAATAAAAATCTGCAAAAGCAACAGAGACCTCCAAAGTAGACATCCAAGCAACCTCCACCCCCCAACATAAACCATGCAACACATACTTCACAAAACCAATGTGCCACATAATCACATCCCTTAAGGCAAAATAGCATACCCAACACACTAGTAATAGGTGACTCCATAGTCAGGCACACTGACGTCCCAGTCACTAGGCTGAACAAGGAGAAGGTTACTGTTATCTGCCTGTCTGGTGTCAGGATCCACCACATAACACAAGCACTCAGGTCACTCCAGAACAAGTACAAATATGACTCTGTCATTGTCCATGTTGGTGTGAATGACCTAGGCTGTACCTCCCTGGACTACATAAAGAGACATGGAGGAGCTCTCTGATCATGTAGCCCAGGCCGGTATGACCCTGACCCTGAGTAAGTAGCATCCTGCCCTCAACAAGAATGATACCACAGTATAGAGAAAAAATTATCAATTTCAACAATTGGCTAAGCTTATGGTGTCATTCAAAGCGGATCCAGTGTCTGTCAGCCTGGGATGACATGCTTGACAAGCCACGCTGCTTTGCTAGAGGCGGCTTGCACCTGTCACCCTTAGGCTTTCGAATACTGGCCAAAGCTCTTGCCAGTCCCATAGTGCCTTTTTTAGGCAAGGCTCAAAAGACAAACCCACCACCGTAAATAGCACAAGTAACAAACAATTGAGAGTAATGCTACTCAATGCCAGAAGTCTAATCCTCAGAATGCACGCACTCAAGGCACTCTTCAGTATGGAGAAAGTCAATATATATGTGCAGTAATAGAAACCTGTTTAAGGCTCCAGAAAGCACCCCAGCACTACCAGGCTACAACTCATGCCATATAATTAACCCGGACTGAAATACAAAATGCGGGGGAATATCCATGTTAATCAAGGATACCCACACCTCCAGGTTAGTGGCACAGCACGATTCTTCAGAGATCATCCACGTGCAACTAACAATAAGCAAAACTGCTATTCAAATTATAGCTTGTTACAGATCACCCACCATGTCCCAGGACCCCTACTCCACATTCCTGAAAACACTGGGAAACATAAAGGTCCTACCACACACCCTGATATTGGGTGATTTCAATTACCCAAACATTAACTGGGAGAACTACTCGAGTACAAACTCCCTTTCCCAACATTTCCTAGAATTTATAAACTCAAATGCCCTGGATCAACTGGTCAACACTCCCACCAGAGGTGACAACATATTGGACCTGGTCATCACCAACATGGGAGACCGGTGTTCCACACTGGAGGTCAACCCCTCGCTGGTTAGCTCTGACCATAAACTAATCACTCTGGATACCCACATTCCACCTCCACTCCTGGTCAAAGAAACCACCATGAAAAACTTTTCAAAAGCAAACTTCACGTTATTTAAGACCAAGGTGGAAAGTTTCAAAGCCCCCATGCTAAAGGATAATGCTGTCCAAGCTGCAAAATCCTTTACTAATGCACTCTATGGGCACCTACAAGAATGCATGGATTGTGCTATCCCAAACAAAACCAAGACTCACTCCTCCAAGAAAAGGAAACCAGTCTGGTGGACCCCTGCCATAAACAAGCTATACAATAGAAGGAGGAAACTAGTACAGAAAAGAGTAAAATCCCAAGAAGGGAAGACATCCCTGATCAGTAACAGCGAGAAACTACGTTCCCTCATAAAATCATCCAAGGCTAGCTTCGAAAGAAAAATTGCCATGGACTCCAAAGATAACCACAAGGCATTCTTTAGCTATGTCAAGAATCTAAGTGGCAATTCTCAGATCTGCTCAGAGTTAGGGCAGAATGTCACAAAATATACTGAACCGACCGATATAGCCAACATCCTGGCAGACAGGTTCAGTGCAAACTTCACCCCCCTCTCACCCCCAAAAGGGCCCATAACTATACCAGAAGAATGTAGTACCCCTGAAATCACAGACACTCAGGTTAAAACAGCCCTCTCCAAAGCCAAAAACACAGCATCAATGGGACCGGACGGTGTGTCAGGCTGCATCCTACATGAGCTCAAAGATGAACTAACCCCTCACCTAAACACACTGTTTAAACTCAGCCTCTCTACAGGCTATGTGCCCACAGAGTGGCACACAGCAACGGTTATTCTGCTCCACAAAGGTGGAGCCACAACGGACCCCGGGAACTATCACCCTATAAGCCTGACTAGCTTGGTCTGCAAAGCTATGGAGTGCATCATCATGGATCTCATTAACAGAGACCTTGGGAACCTCCAAACACTGGACCCTATCCAGTTTGGCTTTGTTAAGGGCAGATCATGCCTCCTAAACCTGATGGACTTCTTTGAGATAGTTACCAAGGCTATAGATGAGAGAAAGGTGGTCCACACAGCCTACCTAGACCTCGCAAAGGCCTTCAACACCATTCCCCACTCAGGTATTATAGATAAGCTCACCAGCCTGAACATAAACCCCTACATCATGAGATGGGTTGCCAACTGGCTCATGGACAGAACCCATATGTAAGAGTTGCGGGAGCTAGGTCTGACTCTAAACTGGTTACAAGTGGTGTTCCCCAGGGCTCATATACGTCTTAGAGGTACAGGCAAGCACAGCAGGACTATGGCTGACCAAGTTCGCAGATGACTGCAAACTAATGTCTATAATTGACTCTCCGGCTGACACAGACATCCTCCAAAAGGGTCTCACTGAGACAGATACCTGGTGTCAAAACCATGGCCTCAAGCTAAATGCCACAAAGTGCATAGTCATCCCATTTGGAAAAAACAAAGTACCCACAAACTACCACATAGGTGGTAGCCCCCTAAATATGGAAAATGTAATAAGGGATCTGGGGACCCAAGTAGATAGTAACCTCTCCTTTGATAATCACATTGCCAAAGTGGTTAGAAAATCCTTCTATGTGGCCCACCTAATCACAAAGGGTTTGCATCCAGATCGAAAGAGGTCATTGGGCCCCTCTACGCATCACTCATCAGACCCATCATAGAGTACAATGCCCCATTTGGGATGCACCTTACAGGACACCTGCAACAACTGGAAAGACCACAGAAGTATCTCATCAAAAGGATAACTGGCCTCCAGCAGATGCCCTATGCAGCTCTACCGAAGAAACTCCAGCTGTACTCTGTTGCATACCGCCTACTCAGAGGTGATCTCTGCCTGACCTACAAGGCCATATCCAGCCCAGAATTGATGGACATGCTCCACCTAAAGAAACCCATATCCCATCGAGCCACACGCTCCAGGGATCTAAACCTCACCACAATAATAAATAGGACGTACTGGAGGGATAGATTCCTGTCCCAGAGACTTCCTATGCTCTGGAACAAGATTCCAATCTACATCAGGCAGAGCTCCTCGCTAACCGTCTTCACGAGAAACCTTGACGAGTGGATGGAAAACAGAAAGTTTACCCCAGGGATCACTTCAATGGCTCTGCTGGACAGAGGCACAGGGAACTAATCTAAGGGGGTGGCGAAAGCCAACACATTCTGGCTAGGCTTATAAATGCCTTCGGGCAGATAGCCTAGTACCTACCTATGAACCTAAGAAATTATTCTGGAGCTTATTACAGAAGATAGAAATTTCTTCTGAAAATATAGCTAAGGAGTGGAATAAAATTAAAGTGGAGTTTAGAAATAGGTAGGAATCAAAGAAAGGGAGATATGGTTAAGAAGTAACGAGAATTATTTAGAGGGACTGACAAATGTTAAATGTTAAAGTATTGCAAAATAGGGGGAATCTCACAGAACAAGAAGAGGAGCAACTGCAGAATGCTAAACAGAAGAATAAGGGATTATTTATTTTATTTAATAGATTTGATTACCAGGAAAGTCAGACTGTGGCAGAGGTCCATTTTCAGCACAGGCCAGGGGAGAAAAGCTCCAGTATCAAAAAAGTTTACATTTATATTTTTCCAGTACAAATGTTTACATTTACAGTGATGGTTTCATAGGTACATAAAGTAAACATAGTGTTCCTCCGAATAATTAATACATACAAGAAGATAATACATAAGGTCAACAAGCAAGTCATGTGAGGAATATTCAAAGTGACAAACGGCAATAAAATTCTTTTATGCTATAAAACGTATCAAAAACTTTTAGCACAAGGACTCTGGCAACAGAAAGTAGAAAGGACTGTGACCAAGCTTAGGGAGCCTATGACAAAGAAGATAACGAGAGATCCCATAGAAGTATTAGAAATATTTTTGAAATTCTATGAAACTCTATATAAAGCAGATAAATATAGAAATCAAGAAAAGGTACAAATGGAAATGTTTATTTAAGAATTAAATATGCCAAGGTCAGAGGTAGAGGAGGCTCAACTACTAATAGGATAGGAGGAGATGAAATAAAAATGGTGGTGTATAATCAATCTAAAGGAAAGAACCCAGGAATAGATGGTATTCCTGTGGAAGTTCATAAGGGAGGAGGGAAAAACTGATGGTTTGGAAGGTTTTGCTTAACAGAATTTGAAGAGAAGTACTAGTTTCCTGGAAGAAAACGGTGGTAGCTGTATTACCTAAAGAGGGTAAAGATCCATCAGATCCAGCTTCATACAGGTCCATTTTAATAGTAAAGCATGATTATAAAGTGTTTATGTCTATAATGACTAAAGAAATGGCAAAAGTGATGTCAGAATTGATAGATATGGGTCAGTGTAGTTTTGTGGAGGGAAGGCAAACATTTGACAACATTAACAGAACACTGATAATCCAGAAGGAAGCAGAATGCAAGAAAATGCCACTGTTGTTGGTGGGTATTGATGCAGAGAAAGCATTTGACAGACTATGATGGGACTTTATGAACAGAACAATGGAACTATTTGCATTCCCTGATCAAAATTATAAAGTTGATTAGGAGGACATATGAGGGATTGGAGGCAAAAATTAAAATGAGTGGGGTCCTCTCTGATAATCTCTCTTGAGCAGAGGAACCAGGCAGGGGTGTCCCCTCTCCTATTTGTTATTTGCAGTATTTTTAGAACCATTGGCAAATAAAATAAAGGACTTGGATATTCAAGGATATATAATAGGTATCATAGTCAAGAAAAGCTGGCTCTGTCTGCAGATAACATTTTATACCTGACAAAACCAGAAAGGGACATTACAGTGCTGTGGAACATAACTGAGACAGTTTCATATCTTTTTGGGAAACAAAATTAATGAAACTAAAACAAAGGTAATAGCAGTAAATTATGCACCCACATACAAATTGGTTCAGTAATATCCATACTTATGGAGGCATGATAAAATTAAGTATTTAGGAGTATGGATTAAAAATAATTCCAGTGTGGCAACTAAGGCTATGTGGGAAGAGACTAAACAAAAGCTAATACAAAGACTGAGACAATGGAAGCTCTGTTACATGGCTATGGATAGTAAGATACAAGCAGTTAAAATGTTTTTAGTCCCTTTATATACACAGGTCAGGCATATTTTCATCAACCAGAGGAGAAGTGGATAGCAATTAATAAAGAGCTGAAGGATTTTATCTGGGAGGGGAAGATGGCATGAGTCAAGTGGGATAAGATTGTTCTTCCAATAGAACAGGGAGGATTGGGATTCCCTGATTTGAAGGGGAATTTCGGAGCAATATAGTTGAGGCTGCTATACATAGCACAAGCAGAAAACTATACTTCCAAGTGGAAAGGGATGATGATGAAATGGGGTGGAAGCTCAAGAAACTAGGAGACACTGGGATTTTGGATGCAGGCCTTTAAGGAGAATAACAATAATCATATAGAATATTATATTTATAAAGTAGCAGAAAGTATTCTAAGAACTAAGCCAACATGAGAATGGAGAAGAGATTCTGGGAATAGGGGCGACTACAATTAGGTATACAAGCAGTAGGCAAGAGGGGGCTAGAATGTATTGGAAAAAACTGGCAAAGTAACCATAGTATTGGGAGCAAATAACTAGAGAGGGAAGGGTAACAGAATGGGAAGACGCCAAGAACTGATTTGGACTGCAGATTAGAGATTGCCTTCCCTATTAAGGACTGACATTAGAGTATAGGCAAACAGAAAGAAATAGGGAGTCCTAAATGAAAGACCAGCGCTGGCAGAGTTTCTAGTAGAATCTAGAACAGAAGTTGCCATTAATAAGGGAATAATTGGTAGAGTATATAACATTTTGCATGATAACTATAAGAATCAAGTCAGAGGAGATTAGATAGGATTGGGAAGAGAGACTGGTTAAGCAATTCACAATGAAACAGTGGGGAATATGTGTGTGTCTCCCAAATATGCAGCAAAGTCTAAAAGATTTAGGATCTTTGCTTGGAAGTGTTTACATAGGTATTTTTATACTCTAAGCAGACTTCAAAGAATTTTTCCTCAAGAAGGCAGCAAATGTTGGAGTTGTGAAGGGGAAGAAAGAGATGATTGGGAATATATTTTCTGTGAATGAAATGAGTTGGCAGACTTTAAAGATTCCTTGAAGACTACGCTGTCAGGAATACTGGGCGAGTAAATTGCTTTAACTATGGAAAGGATGTTTTGATCTACGATACAGAATCTTAATTGCCTAAACATGGTAAGGCTTTGCTGAGTTTAATTGTGATGGCTACAAAAAAAACAATTACTAGAAAATGGAAATCAAAGTCTAAACCAACTTTAGGCAAAGTAATAAAGACAGTAACAGAGATAAAAACAACTAGAACTGGGATCTTTAGAAAATAGTAGAATCAAATTATACAGGAAAACATTAGAACTGTTGGATCAATACATGCAGAGAAGGAACAAGGTTTAAAAGAAAGCAGAAATTAAATGAGCTATGTAATAGTTGACTGACAATGATTGGATATATTATAAGTGATGTATAACATTTGTAGCTACAGTTGTGTTGTCGTGTTCGTAATGTCTAATATTTGCAGCTGAGATTGTGTCGGTATGGTTTATTTTCATTTATATGAATTTAAGATTGTATGTCATACATGATGATTTAATAAAAATGTTTCTTGCTTAAAAGAAGGCTTTGAGGATCTGCATAAGATTTGTTTTCATGCCATGTATTCTTTTTGTGAGGAATCTCTAAGGGCACTCCAGTTGTTGCATATGACTGTGCAGGTACATGCCAGAGGGGTCATTGCAGTCATTGATTGGTCTTATGAGAGATGAATACAACAGAATGATTATATGTTTGGATTTAAATGCCATACCCCTGCTTACAAGTTATGCAACATAGATTGATTTTCTCATCACCGTAGACACTGTGGTCAAATGCAAAATCGGTGTCTAAGTGCATTCCTACATCCCTGACAACAACAGAGTCTACTCAAAGTGGGTATTGTCAGTGTAGTAGTTTGCTGGGATGGCTGTCTTTCCGAAAGATACTATGATGCACTCTGGCACTGAGTTTTAAAGCATGTCTGTAGCACCATTTTTTAGTTTTTGCCAGGTCTTCGTGATGGATATTTGTGTCTTGGGGGGGATTCAATGACTGTACCATATTTGCAGTCATCTGCAAAGCTGGTCAGCTAGAGACACTTGACATTAGCCCTTGACCTCATGAGATTCTGATGCCAAACAGGAGCAGCCTGAGCAATGAACCCTGAGGCACCCCACTAGTAACTGACCTTTTTGTGGAGGAATACCCCCTATTCTAACCTTTTTGGTCCTGTCTGTAAGGGAGATGGTTATCTAGTTAGTACTTTAGGGGTTTATACCTAGTTTAGCAAGCTTTTCTACAATGCTGGAGTGAGGTATTGTTTCATATGCCTTGGTCAGGTTGAGGTTGGCTATATGCACCATTTTGCCCTCACCTATTACTTTAATGACTTTCTCCAAATAGTTCACCAGGTTGAGTAGGCAAGACTTGCTCTTGATTAACCCAAACTGATTTTGGATGCAATGATTGTAGTTTATCCATGTCATCATTTAGGGTATCCATGATTATTCTTTGCATATCAGGCTAGTCAGGCTGATGAGTTAATAATTCCTCAGATCCTTAAATGGCCCATCCTTGTGCAGTGGTATAACCACTGCAGTCTGTTTGGAGACTGTAGTTAAATAGTGATTTTATTGGGTCTGATAGATTGTTTCATGCTAAAAAGGAGGCATCCTGGAATATTATTGAGACCCATAGATACAGTGTTCTTGGCCTTGGAGATTGCCTTGAAAGCTTGACCTCCAGTGGTAGTTGAGAGGTTATGGATGTCTGTATTTCCTGAGGATCATCTGGCGGGGTACAATTGGAGCTAAATTTGTCAGCCAGAAGGTTTGTTTATCTTCTGGCTTCATATAGGTGGCACCATTTTTACAATTAATTATTTACATTGCTGTGTATTGCCTAAGAGGTTGCTGACATAGCTGAAGGAAGGTTTGTGATTGTCCTAAGCCTTGGAGGCTAATTTCACCTCAGATTTCTCTTTGGCAGACTTGATTAGCCTCCTGAGTTGCTTGTTTGGGTTGATGACAGATTTTTTTTTACTTTGGGTGCATAGCATCTCCTAGTTTCTGTCATGAACTTCTTCCTTTTGTTATTTAACCTCCTGATGTTAGGATTCCACCAGGATGACTTTTTTTTTTGATCCGCATGCGCGTGTGTTACTGACAACTTATTTGTTATTATAAGTGCTTATATGTGGGAGCTTTACCTCCAGTGACATTATGTAACTACATTTCTCACACACTGTACTAATTTAAGAACTAAGTAGTTGTTACTAAACATGAGACAATTGCTTCTTGGCCTTAGGATGCCCATTTCCAACAGGTTGGCTGCAGAGAAGTGAGTGTCCATGACTATGGATCCTTATTTCTAATTTACAAGGGGACAGTACAAGCAGGGTTTACAGCTGGCTAGCTGGGTCGCAGAGTATAGACTACATTTGGGAATATCTAGGACTAAGCGTTTTTTGGGAGGGGGTGCTCTTCGGTGCACAAACTGGTTGCTCCTTGTGCAACTACTGTGGAAACTTAAGGGAAGTTTTATATGGAAAATTTCAGTTCTGTGTGCTTGCATATATACATGGCACTGCTAACCACTAGTGCATGATGAGCAAATGAAGCAAATTAATAAGAGGCAAAGAAAAGTGACTAAACAAAGCAAATAGCTCTCTGACCAATAAAGCAGTCTCACTTAAAGCCTTCTTATGTGATCCCCATCTCAGACAAATCCAGCCACCTTCTACTTCCTCTAGAAAAGAAGTCCTAGGCATACTAAATGTAAAACCTCACTACGATTAGTGAAAAGTGAATTCAAACAGGCTAGTTTGTTGGATTGTCTAGAAAGATACTTTTAAAATGACTACAATGCAGAGGAACCATCAGCAAGGTCAATGAAAAACATAGCACTTTACCGTGATAAAAGGCAGACATCTGTAATAAATACATTGAAATTATAGCAGTTGTACTCGTAAATATCTTAAAGTGCAAAAAATCATGTACATATCAGTGCTAGCATTTTCCAGGATACAAACTGTGTTTGTGAGCTTTGTTGTCCAAAATATAGTTCAGGTGGAAATTGTCCTAGAGCATATATGAATTAGTTTGGAATTACTTTTTGTATGGTCTGGTATCCATTTCCTTAATAAGGTTTTTCATAGTTACAGCTAAAAAAATCAAAATTAGTAGATTCTAAATTTAGAGCAGAGTTTAAAAATGAGTATGAGGCAGAGTTCAGATGATCTGAGTTCATGAAAAAGTATACCTGTGCCCTGTCTAATATAAAAAGATGATCAGCATAACACACGCAAAAGAGCTTTATCAATACAAAATATGACATATGTTTATGAACACACAAATTCAACTTCCCACTTACTTATTTTGTTAAGGAGGGAGCCATGTCTGCCACCATTGAGGTTTCCTTTTTTATGAAAAATAAGTTCACTCAACACAAAAATGTTCAGTAAATAATTACCAGAGTCATTAATGTTGAAAATGTCTGCTGAGAGAAAAAGATGCCTAAAAGTTTCTAAGCCACACTTCTGTATTATCCTGGTATATAACGATTTCATAACTGCACTGGCAAAATATAAACTTTCAACAGTAAAGTTAGTTTCACACAAGACCATTTTTAATTTATAAGTGAAATCAATAGGGCCAAACATAAGACTTAACACCAGGAAATATATATTTAAAAATTTTTCAGTGTAAAATGCAAATTTCCCAGTGACCAACCCTTTACAGAAACAATAAATATATATATATATATATATATATATATATATATATATATATATATATATATATATATATATATATAAAACAGGCTAAGTGAAATTAAATAATTAACTTGTAAGTCAGAGTTGACCAATGTGAGATGTATCTTTTGAAAATTGGCAAAACTCACATACAATACACTGCTGGAGAAAAAAATACTCTCAAACAGTGAATTAATGTAAGAGAAGAGCCTGGCATCAAGTTTATGGTTTATGGCAGTGTGTTCAGATGCTGTGAAATATGGGCTTTAAAATCGAAAAAAAGCTACCATCTTTTTTATGCCCAGTAAATATGTCAGTATAACGAGTGTGAAAAAAGTAAACGAAAAGAAAAATAATTATGACTGCAGCAGCAGTTGTAAGAGCATGCAGTTTTACTTGAAGTGTTTAACGAGCATGGGAATAGGAAGCAATGCTGTCGCTTGTGTTTGAGTGTGAGAAAGTGTGTGCTCATAACATCTCGGCAAGCTGAACAATACTAACTGCATAAAGACCCAAAATTTGGGACAGTTTTCAATATTACCCTAATTGACTTGCAACATTCATAGAACAAGAGGGTCTCTCTCAACATGCTTTTACTGAGCAATGAGTAGCATTAGACTATAATGCTTGTATTTTACTCTCTGACTGTAAACATTTTTGAAGGGTTAGTGAAAATGTGAGTGAAAATCATGGAGAGCTTAGGTGTGGGTGTGAGGGGATTACTTTTTTTGCACTGCATTTAGTTTCTTCATTCATTTGATCACAATGAGACATCTCAGTTGGACACAGGAAAGTGGAAGTAACTGTTGGGCACATTTGTGTGTTTGTGTGCGTGTCAGGCATACAACTGAGTCTCTCTATATACATGAGAGTATATCTGCCTCTGAATGTGTTTTTGTGTGCTGCATTTATGTAACTGACTGTGTGTTTATAGTCATTAAATACTTGGATAATGTATATTTTGAGTGTAAAATACAAGCTACAACATCTTTGAAACATTAACCAGAGGAACTGTTTTATATCAAACAAAAATACTTGTTTACTAAATAAAATAAATACAGAAAAATTTTAGCTAGCCCATTTTCTAAGCACATTTTTGCCTTCTAGGGGGTCCTTTACTTGAAATAAGACTCTCAGGGGTGTCGAGGCCCTCTGCCTATGGCATTACATTTCCCTATAATGTCCTGTGTTGGGTGGTATTGCTTGCTTGTATATATACATATACATACATATATATTTATATTTTATATATGGGTCCCTATCAGTTGATCGAGTTTTCATAAACTCGAAATTCATATGGTTGCGACAATATGATCGAACTTTTGAAAACTCAAAGCTTTTGAATGGAGATCTCGGTGTAGTGAAGACTGGGAAATTTACCCTTTTCTTCACTGTAGTGAGGTTATGGAGTTTGTATATAGAGTTTGCAGGGGGTGTGGGGGGGGCACAGCCCACCAAATAGGTGGTGAAGGGGAGCTTGCCTCCCTGCAAAAATTTAAAATAGATTTTTGTGGGTTTTTGTGGTGTTTTTGATGTTCCAGTTTTTGGAAACCCGATCATATGGTCATGACTGAATGAATTTCGACTTTATAACAACTTGATCATCACACACACAGACACATTTCATGTCAGTCACTTTGTCGTAATTAGGTATCTTCATTAGTCAACATGTAATTTAGCTTTACCTTTCCAGTATAATTCACTCTAATATCGTTGGAGTTCCCACCCTTTTGTGAATGTGTGATATAAATTGTGTCATGCAAATATTCTTCTGACTATAGTGTTATAAAACTGTTTTGATGTAGCTTTTTGTAAAATACTCCTAAATTCAGTCTCGCACATCCTACTAAAAGCTTTTAAGTGTCTGTTTTTCTGGTACTGCTTTTATTAGTTTTGCCTTTGACAAAAGGCTAAAATATTTCCTTATCCACATAAAAAAGCTGATGCCCAACATGATATTTTTAAAATGCTTTTAGTACCTTTTACTGCACTCTTAATGGCAACAGATACAAAAAGAGGTAGAAAGAAAGACGGTCTGGGCAGTAACAAACTGGTGGCTATACTTGCATATGACAAAGCAGTATCATATGCTGCGAATCAAGGGACACCGGGGGACAGAATATGGTAGTTCACTGCAAGTTTAAAAAAAAAGATGTAGGCCACATCTTACCTGTTGAAACGTGTTTTTTTTTTTTTTACTTTTGGAGTCAAGATAGGATTGAGAGATGCTTGAGTGCTAAGCCATTCATGTGTATCACATGTAGGATGAGTAATATGAGAGGATGGGTGGAGTAACCTGAGGCTGAAGCAGGAACAGGTGTGCATAAGTTCGCTGACTAACAGGCTTAAAATGGAATTACTTGCCAGAAATCCTGGAGGGAAACAGTGATCATTTTTAATGGTTGATGTTATGGTGCTACATGTGTGAAATGATTGCATAACTGGTACTATGCTGTATTCAAAGTCAGAAACTGAATATTTTTGAATAAGCTGAAGGAAGTTTGCTACATGTTAAAGTCATATATTCAGACATTATTCCATGACAACATTAGAGGGAGGCAAACAGGTTATGAGCAGTGGAAAGAGTTCAGATGCTTAGGTATATATTTGTAGGGTAACTGGGCATTTCTTTGTCTCATTTTATTGCCAGCATATTTCAATGAAATAGCTTTTTCCCCTAACTGGTTTGACTTTAAAGGTTATCTTGTTTAGGAAAGTCATGCAGTCAGCTTAGGCATGGGGGAGTTGCCCTCCACTTCAACCAGAATATATTTATTTTTTTAGCTGTATTGCAGAATGCCCTGTTGACAAAGCTGAACTTGGAGATGTGTGCTTTTATCCATTGATAAGCAACCTGTGAAATAAGTTTGTAAACAATTGTACACCACCCCAGTATCTTAGTCAAAACTATATTGGGGGGGGGGGATAGGTCCATTGAATAAAATGGGGCCAGCAAGTATTCCTACAGTGCTTAAGGGAGGATCTGCTGAAAAAATGTGTTTGTGCTTGAGAGGAATGGGTCACCATTCAGTGGTTAAAGAGTAGGCTTGGAAGGCAACATTTAGAGGTGGCTCTGTGGGTGGAGGTGTGGGTCCCTTCATCTCAAAATGATTCACCTCTGTGATGCATGGGTGCCCTTCAGAGGGGTGGACCCTTGCATGTGTTAATTCAAATGGGCCAGATGGCTCCCTGTCAAATGTGAATGGTCCATAACTGTTAGTTCCATAGCTAAGAAAAATAAAGTGTAGTTGTCCAAAAAAAAAAATCTTGGAACTCCTGTTTGCTGAATGAGTTTTCTTTGTGGGGTTTGTCAGTATGCACATTCTGCTTCTGCTGTAAATTACTGTAAAACTGGAATTATTATTTCAGTACTTCACAGAACTGATGTACTGCCGCTCTGTTCCAACTTGCATTTCTCACGAGTTGATACCAAGCGCAAGAAAGGAAAATTTATGACATCTAATTGTTTGATAACTTATGTTTATCCAGTTTTAATGCTGTTAAATAAGATGTACAGAATTTTCTTTAGCAAGGTACTGCACATCAGATTAATTATTTCTGTCTTAAACTTTGATGCCTAGTTTAGAGAGTTTATCTGTTATACCTGAGTGGGGAATAGTATCGAAGGCCTTGGCCAGGTCAAGGTAGGTGGTGTGCACAGTCTTCCCCTCGTCTATGGCCTTGGTGACTGTCTCAAAGAAGTTGACCAAATTTAACAGGCATGACCTCCCCTTGACAAAATCAAACTGTGTCGGATCAAGTGTCCGGAGGTTGCCAGTGTTCTTGTTAATGAGGTCCCCAATAATCCACTACATGGCCTTGCAGATCAGGCTAGTTAGGCTGATGGGTCTATAATTTCCTGGATCGGTGGACTCTTCACCTTTGTGCAAAGGGATGACAGTAGCTGTCTTCCACTTGGGTGCAACAAAGCCAGTACTCAAGCTTTGGTTGAATAGGGTGCCTAATGGTGCTACAAGTTCCTGCCTGAGTTCATGTAGGATGCAGCCTGGGATGTTATCGGGTCCCATGGAGGCTGTATTTTTTGCCTTTGAGAGGTCAGTGATGACTTGCTTCCTAGAGATAAGGGTAGGGGGGCAGGTACTAGGGATGTCCTGTTTTACTGATGGGATGGACAGAGGAGTGAAGTTTTCACTGAACCTGTCTGCCAGCAGGTTGGCTGTATCTACAGCATTTATGTATGTGGTGGCCTTGACCACGAGTTCTGAGCAGATCTCGGTGCTTCCCTTGAGATTACAGACATATGTGACGAAAGCCTTACAATAGTTTTTAGTAGATGAGGCCAATTTGGACTCGAAGTTTGCTTTGGAGGATTTCACTAGTGCTCTTATTTGCTTGCTCAGGCTAAGGAGAGACTGATTCCATTTACAAAACCTGCTCTTTCTTGGTCCTGGACAGCAATTTTTTTCCTTTTTATTGTAGAGTTTATTTATTGTAGATGTCCACCTGTTACTGTGAATATTTCATGTCGGATGCACTAACCTTCCTGAACATATCTGTGGATGCTGCTTAAGAGAGTAGTTGCCAGTGTCCACACCATGTCCATCCTCAATCAGTGTCTTAATCATCTCTCCATAGGGAGGGCAGTTATTCCTATCAGGTGTTGAAGGGATAACTGTAGGAAGTCTTCACCAATACTTCAGTGGGCAATTGCATTCTCTTTTGCCTTAGCTCTGGCACATCCTACCATATCCTTAGCCTTTTTTATTTTTTTTTTTGCATTGTGTCAATGGATAATTCCTCCCCCCAACTTTTGTGTCTACAACCACATGGTTCCATGTCTTTGTTATCTCGGCTTGCTTTGGATCCCCTTTTCAAAAAGACACTTGCCCTATCTCCTCAGGGCTACCATAAGAACACAGTTTCCCTCAGAGATGAAATTATATTTTCTCTGTCTTGATCTCTGCTGCAGTGTGCTTTAACCTGCAACAGCATTTATAATTAACCAGTGTAACAAAATTAAACTCTCATCATCCCTGCAACAAAGGATATGAAAGCATGCCTGAATTCCTTATACATACATTCCTTTTTAAACCATGACTACAGTACTGTAAGGAACGAAATCTTAAAATTACTGATGGTTTGAGTACAGCATACCTAATAATGTCATCACATCAATGCAGTAAAGCACAAATCAACTAAACCATGTCCTCTCAGATTTTATAATGTAAACCTGTACATCATGATCCACAGAAGACGACAACAAAAAAATAAAATAAGCTTTCATCATTTATACAGGTATTCTACCTCATGCCATTAGATCTGCATAAAATGAAATATTCATTTACCTCTCCCTCCACATTCCCTATTTAAGTAACACTGCCATGCACTCTTAGCCTTAAGAAATGACACTTTAAAATCCCAATTCCTAGTATTACCACAGCTGTCATTACGAATAACGTATAACTGCAGATAACATTGCTTTTTTTTTTTGGGGGGGGGGATAAATTTCCATGAAAGTTTTTATATATTAAGCGGAATTTACATTGCTTCAAATATTTTGCAACTTATTTTTCTTTTACCTTACTTTAAAAAGTTTACCCTTTTCAGCAGTAATTGCCACTGAACTGAATTGGTCACAGATAAATATGACGGTTTTACAGTTAGTGAATGAAGTTCGGGATGATTTACATGCTTTATATGCATATTAAAGTCAGTTGCTTTGTTCTCTATGAATTGCAGTAATATGTGTGTGCATGTTGTTCTATAGGCATAGTTTGTCATTGGGTGATTGTGAACGAGCTGTGCTGATAGCTGCAGGAATGTGTGCAAGCTCTTAGCATGTCTTGGTGAAACTCCGATAAGCCATAGCATTTAAAAAGAAAAATGGAGAAAGTCAGCATTTAGACTGAAGTTTAATGAACTGTAATCCACAACTATCCTGCATAGTATGACACTCCTTTTTCTATAAAGTAATAAAAACAAAAAAAATTGTTTATTAAAAGTGGTGAAACACCACCCAAACATACTGTTAAGATTCAGTAATAAAAAATAATTGAGAGAGAATTGCATCACTCAGTACTTTGATTATTATAGTGTTGTGCTAGTACTTAAAAAAGTAATTTACTATTACTAGTTATTTTTCAGTGAAAGTAATATAGTACTATTACTTATTACTTTTCTAAAAAAGTAATATATTACTATTACTAGTTACTAACTAAAGTAATGCATTATTTTACATAAGTATAGTTTATCATTTATAATATTGAGATTTACTCACACAAGTAAGCACATACATATAAGTGTGTCAGAAAAATATGTATTAGTGTATGTATTAGTAATATGCTTAGTGCATTTAAGGCTTGAAAAGGGTTAACACATTTATTTTATTTCACACTGCGTAAAATCTGTACGAATTGCAGAAGCTTTCTAACCTTGTATTGTCATGAAAATATGCGCAGCTATTGCTTATGCTTTGGAAATTTACAGGAAAGCAGATAAGTTTTGCTTGTGTCAGGAAAATAATGAATAGATGAGACTTGGACAAGGAGTTCCACTTGTGCTGTGAAAAAATACACAGCTGCAGAAGCTATAGATAATCAGAACAAAGACTGCTTGAAAATATGAACTGCAATCAGCATTTGCTTGTGCCTAAGTTAGAAAAGTACCTTGAAATGTAATACATGTATTAGAACTACACAATAGAAGTTTGTAACGGGCTAGGGCCCACCAAGGTCAGGTAGTTTTTTTTCAAAATATTTTTCATAAATCCAGTCATGTCAGCAGAAAATCTGAGTAACATCTGCTGTAAAACAATACTGAAAGTTGTGTTTGATTACGTCAGCCATAGAAGGCAATGTCTTGTAGAACTGTATAAGAATAGCATACTTCCTGTTAGTAGTTGGGCAAAATCCTGTATTTGCATGTTTTTGTTTCCTTGCAGCAAGTTATTAAATGTACCTTAACTGAACCTTACGTGTATTGGTCTTTGAAGTTTTTTTCCTTTGACAGATTGGTCCTTCGGACCGGAAACCCTCACTTTGCCTCGAATCAGACAGGCCAGGTGGCTTGAAACCGTATGGGGAAGAAACCACATTGGTGGTTCTTATTTGAAAAGCCCTCAGACTGAATTGTCGTACAAAAGAGGCCAGCCACTTTCTGATCTGCGACTGAAGGACGGGTTTTTCATGAACCAGGTGATCAATCACGAAGGCTCAGGTAAGGTGACTCCACTTTTTTTCTGTTTTAGATCAGGGACAAGATTTGTATTGTTTTTGTCAGGACTGTATTTTTACAAGTCAGGGACAGAAAAGATTACTGTCTTGTCATAGATCAGGGAAACAGAGCAGGTAGGCAGTCATTCTGAAGAGACTATAACAAAATCCGTGGTACCACGTTAAAAATAAGGAGTTACATAATGATTAAAAGGTTAGAACAAAATGGGTAATAATTGCACAAAAAGATCCCAAAATCCGGCGTTAACCGAAGACGTGAAATACATGCAGTCACAGCATGCTGATAATATTAAATACTACTCAAAATGGGTTAATAAGTATGAATTTGACAGTAAATTAGAAAAATCCTCGCTCGTTAAACTTGTCAAACAGCTTAAAACCGATTCCAGAGGTTGGGTAAAAAAGCAGCGCCAATTAGGAATTCCTCAGGCACACGGGTGGATTAAGAAAGTAAACCGTTGGGAACAAAAGAATAATGATTCAAAAGCAATGTTTTTAAATAAGGAGGACAATAACTTAGTAATAGCATCGGCCCCTCTACCTCCCTTACCAGAATATGAAGCAAGTGAACAAGTTAGTCCACCCCCGCAATATCCTGCTGTTACCGTAAATAGAGACACTACAAAAGCAAAACTGTTTATTAGAGATCTCATCGAGACCAGGTCTCGAACGCGGGCAGGTAATTCAAAAGGGGACTTTGAATTATATCAAATGGGTAGAAATTCACGATCTGTAAGTAAAAAAAAAATATGCCCACTCATAGAAGTGCCTAATCCTCAGGCAGGGCAAAAAGGTCAGGACCCAACTATTCTAGTGTATAGACCCTGGACTCCGGAAGACATCCGGAAAGCCACTGAGGGAATTCCCAATCCAAAAGTTAATTTTAAAAAGTTCTTAAAAGATTTACAAGGAATGAGGCTGAGTTATAATTTAAATGGAAAAGAGGTAGAAAAAGTAGTCAGACAAATTGTTGGACCAGACTGGCACATGATTAGTGGCAACTGGAATTCCCGTGGCGCTGCGCTCAGGCCCCTCCCACATAGCAGCGCAGAGCTAGACAACAGAGTGAAAGGTTTTACAGACCGAATCTCTTAGAAATGGAAGCCTAGGGCAGACTGGACTTGCATTAATCAATGCATCCAACAAGAAGGTGAAACTATTGACATATTATGCCAGACTGTTAGAATGTTTTAATAACCATTGTGGAATGCAGGTTCCTGAAGATCAGACACAAAATTCCCCATATGAGCAGCAGTTAAAAAATGCATTTTTGAAAGGCAGCATTGCACCCATAAGCAGTTTTATTACAAAGCATATGGTAGATCATCGTACAAGCAGGTTACAGTCACTACTTGAATATGCTAGGCATGCCAAAAGGCATTTTAATAGCAAAAAGAAAGCCCAAGTATTTTCTGTAGAAGATGGAGCAGAAGTTTATGTAGTACAGTCTGGGAAAAAGGGCAAAAGAAATGCCCAGGGGAAACAAACAATCTGATCAGCGATCAGAGGACTTTAAAGGGTGAAAGAAAAGGGGTAAATGTTTTAAATGCGGTAAAAAGGGACACTTGTCAAGAGATTGCAAGAAAAACAAGAGGGCAACCATGGAGGAAGACAAGGAGGGTAAGGACTGACTATATGATAGTCAAGAATCACTAGAAGGGGATAGCAGAGAAAGGACAAATGAGAATGTAATAGAGGGAGTAGAGAATGTGACAGAAGAAATAGAGGAAGTGCAGGAAGTTACAGATAATGAAAAAAATAAAATATTGGATTTAGCTTTATTGAGCTTAGCTTAGAGCTCTATTTAGCGGACACAAAACCAGAAGTTACACTCCTGGTAGAAGGGAGGGAAGTCAAATTCTTGTGTGACTCAGGGGCATCACGGATCCTGATACATCCCTCCAAACTGCCAGAAAATTTAGAGTCACCTGATTACATACTAGTGAAAGCAGCTAATGGACAGCTGTATCGGGAGTCCCTCTCCCATAATATTGTAATAACTGATCCTGTTTCAGGTTTAACCCAGAAAAGCAAAATTGTTGTTTCTGCAAAATGCCCAGTAAACCTCTTGGGCAGAGACCTTATGCAGCTATTTGGTATAGCAGTAGTTCCGACTATGCAGGGTATGGAAGCACAGTGACAAATTGATACCTTTGCAGTGCAATCGGAGGGCAAAATGTTTTATTGGTACAGCCAGGACTTGGTTACGACTGGTCCAGGGGCAGTGACCGAAGAGTTGATGAACATAGCCATCAGCAAGTTCCCCTCCCTTGACATTGATAAACAACATTTGTTGCACTGTACGCTGTATTATTGTAATACACCAGGACCTGATAATGAATATGAGCAAGAATTGTTTAGAAATCGTGCAAACAGATTGATATTACATAATCTGTACTGGGACATGGAAGGGAACAGTGTAGCCAGCTGTTCATTGCTCCAGGAGTTCTTTGCACTCTATAAATCTAATCAATTACCACATGTTAGCTTAACTAAGGACAAGAATGTAAAATGGGTAGGCCTAGGAGAAAAAGTCATGAGATGGGAAAAGCAGACAGAGTTAGAACTGTCAGAACAAGGAATACAAAGGCAGAAGTTGAATTGGATAACTCAGACCCACCCAGCCGTGCACTTGCAGTCTAACAAGGTCAGCTAATTAGCACTCCTATTAAAGGAGGAAGAGAATGCCTTACAGAATATACCAGAGACTCTCTGGTCAACAAAAAAGTCAAATGTAAGACTTATTCGTACAGTGGGACCAGTTACTATCGCGCCAAAGTCATCATTTAGACCACAGAAAAGACAGTATCCCTTAAAAAAAGATGCAAAGGTAGAAATCAAACCTATTATAGCAGCTTTACTTAAGGAAGGAGTGCTGGTGGAATCTCCTGATTCACCATGTAACACACCCTTATTTCCTGTTAAAGCAAATGGAGACTGGTGTATGGTCCAAGATTTACAAGCTGTAAATGACGCAGTAATACCAAGGGCACCTACGGTGCCAGACCCACACACTCTGTTGAATAATTTAAAACCTCAACAGAAATATTTTTCTGTGGTAGATATCAGCAATGCATTCTTTTCGATACCGATACACCCTGACAGCCAATATTGGTTTGCATTCACATTTCAGGGGAAAATGTATACATATACACGACTACCACAGGGATATTGTAAAAGGCCGACAATATTCTCACAAGAAATGGCAAGCAACTTGGTGGGATTTACCCCACCAAGAGGCAGTCAGATTTTACTTTGTTAATGATATCCTGCTGGTGGCCCCCACCCAGCAAGATTGCAAAGAAGATACCATAGCGCTATTACAATTTCTAGCCACTGAGGGACATAAAGTAAACAAAAATAAACTGCAGCTTTGGAGAAAACAAGTCAAATACCTAGGATATGTAATATCCAAAGAGGGTAGGACATTAGATAAGGACAGAAAAGTAGCAATTTTACAAGCACCAAAACCCACTACCAAGAAGGAAATGATGTCCTTCCTGGGTACGACTAATTTTTGCCGAAGCTGGATTCCAAACTACGCCTTGGAATCTGCACCGCTGACTAACCTGATATATAAAAAGCCTATGGCAGTACAGGATCAATGAACACCAGAAGCAAAATCTGCTTTCTGCAAATTAAAACAGTTAATAGTGTCCTCATTAGTTTTGGGCTTACCAAACTATCATAAACGTTTTTTCCAGACTGTAGATTGTAAGCAAGGTTATATGACATCAGTGTTAACACAGCAGCATGGGGACAAGCAATGCCCTATTGCTTATTATTCATCACAACTAGACCCAGTGGCACAATCTTTACTCCACTGTGTACAAGCAGTAGTTGCAGCTGCAATGGCAGTGCAGGCTTCGGCCTCAGTAGTTTTGTTCCACCCTATCACATTGAGAGTGCCTCATGCAGTCGCAATTATTTTACTGCAAGAGAAGGTAGCATGTCTTTCCCCCTGCTAGGCATCTTTCCTGCATGACCATATTGTTGAGCCAACCACATATGACAATTGAACGATGCACGACTTTGAACCCTTCTACCTTGCTCCCAACCCCTGCAAATGGCACACCGCACAGCTGCCTGCAGGCGATTTGAGCAAAAGACACTGCCTAAAAAAGATCTTACGGATGTCCCCTTGAATGATGCCAAGGTGACACACTACGTGGATGGCTCGTGCAAAAGGGGTCCTGGAGGACATAACCGAGTAGAATATGCAGTAGTTTCTGATACTGAAATTATAGAAGCGAAACCCTTACCACACAATTTATCTGCACAAGCAGCAAAATTGATTGCCTTGACACGGGCATGTACCTTAGCAAAGGGTAAATGTGTAAACATTTTTACTGACAGCCAGTACGCTTTTTCTACTGTACATGTTTTTGCACAACAGTGAAAAAATCAAGAAATGATAACATCTATTGGCAAACCAATCAATCATGCACTGTTTATTTTAGATCTTTTAAAATCTATTCAGTTACCTCAAAAAGTAGCTATTTGTAAATGCAGAGCTCATACCAAGCAACAGGATAGGATTTCAAAAGGTAATGCGAAAGCTGATACAGCTGCAAAGCAGGCAGCTTCAGAAGTATTTCTTTTAAATGAAAAATTACAACCCTCTGAGATTTTAGACTTAGAAATGCTAAAGACAATGCAGACACTTACTACGCAGGCTGAAAAACGAAGATGGGTAAAACGAGAAACAATTCTCGAAAAGGGGCTGTACATCTCTAAAGAAGGGAAACCAATATTACCATCTAATTTGTTTAAATATGCAGCTTTGTTGAGCCATGGGCAATGCCATGTCTCAACAGGGGGGATGGTACAGCTGGTGAACCGAGTGTTCACAACATATGAATTCTTAAACTACTCTAAAAAATTTTGTTTAATGTGCCACGTTTGTAACAGACATCATGCACAAGGGGCGTTAAAGCCCAAGCAAGGGAGTTTCCCTACACCACCGTATCCGTTTCATACTATCTGTATGGATTTCATAGAATTGAACAAATGTCAAAATAAGAAGTATTGTCTTGTCATTGTAGATAAGTTTTCCAGATGGGTGGAAGCCTTTCCGACTAAAAATCCAGATGCGGCTACCGTAGCAAAAATTCTCGTTAAAGAAATCATCCCTAGATTCGGCATTCCAGAAAGGATCTACAGTGACAACGGTACAAACTTTGTGAACCAAACCATACAACAGTTAAGTAAACATTTTGGTATTTCTTTAAAAAATCATTGTGCATATCACCCACAATTTGCAGGGTTAGTAGAGAGGCATAATGGGATTTTAAAGAGTAAGCTAAGGAAGTTAATAGAAGAAACACAGAGAAATTGGGTGTACTGTCTGCCCCTGGCACTGTTGAGCATGAGAACTGTTCCGAATGCAAAAGGATTGACTCCTTTTGAAAAATTTGGAAGGGCTTATTATATACCTCAGTGAAAACCTCTCATGCCCGCAGACCAGGAAGCCGACTGTACACTAGCAGAGTACATGAGAAATTTGTTGAATTCTAAACATCTGTTGCAGTCAAATTCTGTTTCAGATAAAGAACAAACCAGACCATCAGAAGTGGCAGTGGCACCAAGTACCTGGATCTGGGTGGACAATAAAGAAGAAGAATTGGATGTCACCAAAGTAGGAAGGTCCATATCAAGTGCTTCTGTCAACACCCACTGCAGTCAAGATCACAGAGCGTGCCTCGTGGAGCCACCTGACACACTGCAAACTAGTTAAGAACTTTGAACTGGACAAAAATCTTGTCACGTGTCAAGAGCAAAATGATAGAATCCAGAATAAACAGGAATGCAGAACAACCATTTCCTCAGAAGTATTGCATAATCATCCTGTTAATTGTACTAGTGACAATAATCTTTTTGTTGTGGCCATTCCTTTTTCCAGCCACACAAACTGAAATGAATAAACGTGAAGCGTTACTCATAAACTGTCACCCAAACTTCAACACTTACCAGGCAATTAAATATGTGTATGCTGAGACTTTCAATGTTTTGAACTGCTGGATTTACACAGCTTTGCCGACAGCATACGGGGGGTTATTAATGACTGCAGTCCCCCTAGGGGTCAGCGAGACCTGGGAAAACTTGATTTATGATACCTCAACCATTACATCACAAGATAAAATAGCATTGCACTTGTCTGTTCCACAAAAGAGAACTGTGTGTTTTTATAAAAATGATACTGTTCAGGTGGGTTGGAGCAATTGCAATGTGACTGTTCCTTATAAATGTTACACTAAAGCTAACAATGCAGGTTCTTATTGTAATACAAACTATGATTCATTTCTTGAATTGATGCACAAAACAATTGATGAAGTAAAACATAATTCTGTTCTTTATAAACAACTGTATAATTAATAGAAAAATGTTTCATGCAGGGCAAGTGTATATTCATAGCAAAGTTACTACTAAAGTAGAGGACTGTCATTTTGTATGTGGCAGAAAGGCATACAAGTGGTTACCTGAGAATTGGTCCGACAGTTATTTTTTGGGCTACCTGGTTCCGGCCATACGACACACTGCAGTTTTACCTAGAGGAAAAATTCGGAATGTCCGAAAGGTCATCAAGAAACCCATTAAGAAACCTGAAAATCCATTGGGGCAAATCGATGCGCGCTGGAAAAACCATCATTCTATAGGCAATAAACTGACACACATGGACTTGAGTGACAGTGTTATATCGTGGGCAGGCATATCACCAGCATATGGAGCAGTGAAATCAATCTGGAAGCTAAGAAAACTGTCTAAACTTCTTGAAGTAATGAGCAATGCAACTTTTTCCGCTCTTGAATTGGTGACTGATGAACTGAATGCCATGAAAACTGTAGTGCTTCAAAACCACATGGCTCTCGACTTCACCCTAGTGGTGAAAGGCGGTACTTGCACTTTAATCCAGGAGGAGTGCTGTTCGTATATTCCTGACCATAAACACGAGATAGACAATCACCTTGAGGTAATTCAGCAAGTGTCGGACATGACCAAACTAGGAATAAACCCACTGACAGACTTTTTCCAGAAAAGGTTTGTGGGGTACCACCCTAATGAACATCCTGATTGCCATTTGTGTAGGAATGCTCCTATTGGGAGTATGTGTTTGCTGTGGCATCCCCTGCATGAAAAGACTGATTAAAGACCTTATAGACATGTCAGTTTCTGAAACCTTATATCAAAGTGCTGAGTTTGAAGAACTATTGAAAAACTGAAATGCTTTCATAAGTTTAAACTGAATGACTCTCTTAACTGCAAATCCTGAGTAGGAAGAGGTTAGGAGAAAAAACTGTTGATGCTTATTTTAAAAGTAGAATAAAAGTATTAAAAGGGGGGAAATAACATAAAAATATGTATTAGTGTATGTATTAGTAATATGCTTAGTGCATTTAAGGCTTGAAAAGGGTTAACACATTTATTCTATTTCACACTGCATAAAATCTGTATGAATTGCAGAAGCTTTCTAACCTTGTATTGTCATGAAAATATGTGCAGCTATTGCTTATGCTTTGGAAATTTACAGGAAAGCAGATAAGTTCTGCTTGTGTCAGGAAAATAATGAATAGATGTGACTTAGACAAGGAGTTCCGCTTGTGCTGTGAAAAAATACATAGCTGCAGAAGCTATAGATAATCAGAACAAAGACTGCTTGAAAATATGAACTGCAATCAGCATTTGCTTGTGCCTAAGTTAGAAAAGTACCGTGAAATGTAACACATGTATTAGAACTACACAATAGAAGTTTGTAACAGGCTAGGGCCCACCAAGGCCAGGTTGTTTTTTTCAAAATGTTTTTCATAAATCCAGTCGTGTCTGCAGAAAATCTGAGTAACATCTGCTGTAAAACAATACTGAAAGTTGTGTTTGATTACGTCAGCCATAGAAGGCAATGTCTTGTAGAACAGTATAAGAATAGCATACATCCTGTTAGTAGTTAGGAAAAATCCTGTATTTGCATGTTTTTGTCTCCTTGCAGCAAGTTATTAAATGTACCTTAACTGAACCTTACGTGTATTAATCTTTGAAGTTTTTTCCTTTGACAAAGTGTATTATTAAAGTTGTATACACAATGTTACAATGATGATGAATAGCATTTAACAGTTGATGTTCTCCGGTTCGATTCTTGGCTGGGGTACCTTCTGTGCAGAATCTGCATGTCCTCGCATGGGTTTTCTCTGAGTGCTTTTGTTTCCTCCCACATTCCCAAGACATTCTGCAGGTGATTTGGATGTTCTAAACTGGCCCTAGGTGTGAGTGTATCTGTGCGCTTGTCTTCTGAGGAAGGTTTGTCACTGGGCTGGCAACTCGACACCGTAAAACTCTACTGCCACTTCTGCAAACTGACAATCTACTGTAGTGAGCCCTAATGGGTGCAACTGAAAGGAGAAGCAGCAGCTGACTATTTCTTATACCTAGAAAAAGTCACAAATAATAATTAAACCAAACCATATACAGCCAGCAGCACAAGACCTATAAAAAAAACATTTGTCTATAAATGTGTATTTATGTGTATAAATCACATTGTGTCTATTTTCAGCAACTAAAAATCAATACCAGAAAAGAATTTTAAACAGAACGTAACAGAAAATTGTCAAGACAAATGTTGGTTGATTATAGATCCACCCAACCCCTGCTTGGTGCGGTGGGTTGGGGCTTCTGGTGTTAAACCGATGAGTGGTGAGTTTGATTCCAATTGATGGTATGCAGAACCAATGCATTTATTATATGTCAATGTAAGCATATGCTCTCTAGCAGGCTAGAATTGCCCATTGTTAGGGGGTGTTTTAGTGGGTGAGAGTCCCACAGGACAAGGGCACGGCCAGAGTCTGGTCATCATTAGCTTTCACCTCCTTGCAGTACTAAAAAAAAATGAAGTAAATTTTGCTCCAGACTAATTCTAATGCTCTATTATGAATGCTACATGCTATGACTTGTGCCAAGATTATGTTGTAGTTTTTTATCCAAATTGCCCCTTCAAAGTCTCTATTAACTCCTAACATCTGATTTCTATCCATACTATGTAGGGCCCCGGAAGTTTTTCATCACTCTTTAGGAGATGATATCACCCACGTTAAGAAAGAAGAGTTGTGTTACCATAACCATAGATGTCTTTCTGTTCTATGTTGCAGTATTCTTTACATATGGGTTGTATTCTGCCCTATGACCTGATGTCCATCTGCCACTTTTCTGCTGCCATTTGGAAGGTTCACTCCTATGTATGGTCTGGAGTCAGATTCTGTGTGTTGCTGATAGCTTCAGCTTCAGATAAGTCCCCCTTGGGGATTTGCTTTTTTGCTACTACCATTTGTTATTATTCATGTCATCCAAGAAGGGCAAGTGTAGGTGTGGAAGGCAGATTCCACATAAAGATAGCCACAACATTTGCCTTTTCTCTTTAGGGCCTAGTCACAACTACCGCTCCTGTTCTATTTGTCAGGCTTTCATGCCTAAGATGTTGTGTAGCCAACTTTCGGTTCTAAAGCTTTATTTAGAAAATCAGTAGTTAAAACATCTTGCTAGTGGTGGGAGGTTGGCATAATGGTTAAGGTGTTTACCTTATAAACACAAAGTGCAGAGTTTGATTCTCACATGGGGTAATTGGCTAGGCTTAAAATGGTCCACAAGGGCAGTTAGCTTAGTACTAACCTATGAACCCTAAAGACATTATGGAGGGTTCTGGGGGGTCCTTCAGCCAAGCTGATTTTGAAGAGTAAAGTGAGCAATTGAGCAAACAAAGGCCTGAAATCTATTCGGTTGTGCCTCTTACCTCCAATGTATCTCTTGGGGTCAGGGAAGACACAGTGGTATGTTCAGAGGTCGGGTCCATTTCTGTGTTGGGAACCTCTTTTGAAGCTGCCAAGGGATTGGATCCCAGCACGTTCAATGCTTTGCAGATGTCCACTTTGGGCAACATGGGGAAACCGTGGCTTGTTGGGCTTGATGACTTGGGGATGCTCCTGTCGTTCTGGCTAGGGATCCATCATTGTCTACCTCAGATGTTAGGCCTATGTCAGTCCCTTCTACTTTGTCTCCTCAGTCAGAAAGACCTGTCAAAAAGAAACAAAAAAACTAATCATTCCAGTATTCCTTCTGCTCCACAGTCTGACTGGGATGCATTTTCCCAGAGTCTTATTAAGGCTTTGATGGCCTTGAAGCCATCTACCTGCCATTACTCCCCCCCCCCCCCGTTCTACAGTCTGCTGGGTCCCAGATTCTTCTCTCTGACTCCCGAGGACTCTTCATCTGATAATGATTCCCTGGCATATTCCACCCAAATTACCTCTCCTCTGGAATATGCCTCACCTGAAGAGGAATCAAATGGAGGGAATTCTCCAGTTGGAGATTTTTTTTTTGGAGAAACTATTAATAAAATGACAGAATTCTTGAAGTGGGATTATTCCCATATTTCTGAGGACCAGAAGAGAGATTATTATCTTTTGCAAATGGAGGTCCCTTCTCCTTCTGCAGTGCCTCCAGTCCTTCCAGCTTTCTTGGACACCTTTGCCTCCTCTTCTAGGACTCCAGATTCTCAGGCTCCTGCTCCCAAGAGACCAGATAGATTTTATAAAGTGCCAGATGAATCAAGTTGCTTTATAAGTGTCCTTCGGCAGATCCTGCGGTAGTCTCCATAGTCTCTGACAGGTCTTTACATTCATCTCCTTCTGCCAAACTTTTGCCATCTGATAAGGAAAGTAAGATTATTGAGAGACTGCGTAAGAAGGCCTATACCTCATCGACTCAAGCTTTCAGAGCTAGCAATTACCAGACTTGTGTGTCTAGGTATTCCTTGGCCTTCCTTTCTCAGGCCTATCAAGCTCTGGCTCAGTTACCAGAATCTGAGGTTAAAACTTAGGTTCTGTCTCTCTTGGCTGCTTCTTCACAGGTTGCCAGGCATTCTATTTAAGTGCAGCTATGATGCTACTGAGGCATCTTCCACAGCTGCTGCTTCTGCGCTTAAGAGACATTTTTGGCTTCGACTATAAACTCTTCCTGAGGATATTAAGGCAAAATTACTTGATGCCCCTTTGGACAAATCTTCACTTTTTGGTTCTGCAGCTGCAGACTTATTTAAGACTCTGAAAGAAAAAGGGAAGGAGCGCCAAGATTTGAAACACCTGCTTGTTTCATCTGTACCTAAATTTCAAAGGAAACTTCCCTGCCAAAACTTCCTTTTTTTTCAGCAGACCTGCTTATTCCTCTTCTGCTCCTAGGTCTAAAAAGTCAGTTAGCAGACCTCCATCATCTAAATCTTCTGCCTCTTCTCCTAAAGCATAGCAGCCCTTTCAGGCCAGTCCTACTGTGACAACCACCATTCTCTTCCAAGTCATACTTCTCTCTCTCTTCACCTCTCCCTTTCTTTTCCAGTCTGGGTAAACATCACTCAGGACTCCTGGGTGCTATCCATCATTCAAAAAGGATATTTCATGACTTGGAAGGCTCTCCCTCCTTTCATGGGGATTCCACAGCCCCCTCCAGTCAGGTGGAGTTGTACTACATCTCCTATCACAACTTCTTTCACTAGGCACCATCAAGAATGTTCCTCTGGATCAGACCAGGCAGAGTTCTCTATTCCAGAATGTTTCTGGTCCCAAGAAAGGATGGTCCTTGAAGACCAATTCTAGACCTCTCACACTTAAACACCTTTCTAGAGGTGCCATCTTTTCACATGATGTCCCTTTAGATGCTCTTTCCCCTGATTTTTTTCCCATTCATTCATGTCATTCTTGGACCTCAAAGATGCTTACCTACACATCCCTATTCATCCTCTTTACAGGATATTTTTACATTGCTCAGTGGGTTCTTTGCACTTTCAGTGCTCTGCCTTGCCCTTAGGTCTCTCCACTGCCCCAAGGGTATTCAAAAGTGCTTGGCCTCTGTCATTCCCTTCTTGAGGATCAATGGGATTCAAGTGATCTCCTCTTTCTTGTTCTCAAATTAGAACAGTTGTCTCAAAACCTTCAGCAGATCATTCATCTTCAAAGCCTGGGGTTCACTGTAAACTTAAAAAAGTCCACTCTGACCCCATTAAAGGATCACATGGGGTGCAGGTTCAAAACAAATCAGATGATGGTTTTTCCTCCCCAAGGATAAGGTTCAAACTCTAACTACCTTCATGAAAATCCTGCTTTTTCTTCCTTCCATCTCAGCCAGGGAATTCCTAAGACTCCTGGGATTCATGGCTTCTATGATTCCTATGCTGCCCTTTGCAAAGCTTCACATGAGGAAATTTCAGTGGTACCTGAAGGCAGTCTGGTCTCAACTTGAACACCCTCTAGTTTCTCATTAGTCTTCTTCTCTGGGTGAAAACAGAGCTCCTCTGGTGGATTCAGCAGGTATCTTTGAATCCAGGCCTGCCTCTTCTCTTGCCCCAACCTTCTGAACAGCTTTTCACAGATGCTTCAGACATAGGCTGGGGGGGGGGGTGACCTTTGCATTGAATAAGGTTCAGGGTTCAGGGTGTCTGGTCTCCATCTCAAAATAGGGAAGCACATCAACATCAGAGAAATGAGGGCTCTGAACCTAGCCTTGCAGATTTTTCATCCTCTCTTTCTGCCAGGTCCTCTGAAAGTTTTAACAGACAACACCACAGTTCTCCGGTACAGAAACAAACCGGGAGCACAAAATCTTACCTTCTTTGCAGGTTAGCTCTCAGGGCATGGGGAACTAAGCTGTTCAGTACAAGGTTACCCTTCAGAGTGTCTACTTACTCTCAGCTCAGAACACTGTGGTGGAAATGTTGAGCAGATCCATGTCACACTCCCACAAATGGGTGCTTCACAGGGATGTGTTCCTGGGTCTGGTTCTCAGGTGGGGTGCTCCACAGCTGGACCTCTTTGCCTCCCCTCAAAACAGACAACTTGCTCTATTTTGTGCCAGAGTCCCACATCCTCTGGCTTTGAATGTGGATGCCCTTTCTGTCTCATGGAAGAGGATGTTTCTTTATGCATTCCCTCCCTTCTCTCTCATTAAGAAAGTCTTGCCGAAAATTCAGCAGGACAAACCAAAAATCTCATTGGTGACTCCCTTTTGGCCAAGACAGCACTGGCTCCCTTTTCTTCTGCAACTAGCCAGGGGCTATCACTACAAGTTACCTCACTGATTGGACCTGCTCACACAGGATAAGGGATCCTTGCTTCATCCACATCTCTCAACACTGCAAATGACCCTGTGTGTGATCAACTTTTGATCCCTTTTAGGCACCTTTTATCACTGGATGTGTTCTGTGTTTTGCAGGAGGCCAGGAAAAACTCAATACTAGGAAATCTTACACCTCCAAATTGAATAGATTTTCTATCTGGTGCCTTTCAAGAAGTCTAGATCCACTTTCTGTGGACATCCCTACAGCACTTCCTTATTTGTGTGAACTGCTTAGCAGTGGCTTGTAATATTCTTCAGTGAAAATAAGTCCACTGTTCTGCTCTATCTGCCATTATCACCTCTTCTTTTGGCTTCCAGACTGGAGGTAACAATTTTCCTCAAAGATGTCCTATATATTAAGCCTCCCAGGAAACCAGTAGCACCACCTTGGGATCTTAATCATGTCCTAGAGAAGCTAACTGTGGCCCTTTTGAACCTGCAGCTTCTACTTCCCTAACATTTTGCACTTGGAAGACTGTGTTTCTGCTAGCCTTGACCTCAGCTAGGAGAGTTTCTGAGATTCAGGCTTTGATGACATTTAAGCCTTTCCTTATTTTTCCCAAGGACAGAGTCTTTTTGTGCACTGACCCTTACTTTAAGCCTAAAGTGGTAAAAGAGAGGTATTCTAACCAATCTATCCAGTTGCCAACCTTTTTCCCTTCTCAGTGCTCCAGTTAAAGGATACTACATTCTTTGGATGGTCATAGGCAACTTAGCTTTAGTCTCGCCTAAATAAAATCTATCAGTAAATCTGATTAGCATTTTGTGTCTTTTCATCCCAGAGCTCTGGGTTTACCTGTTTGTAAACAAACAGTTTCCTCTTGGATTTCTAAGTTTCTAAGACTATTCGGATTTGCTATTTCTTTCATTGTAAGTCTCTTGCTCCTGTTAGAGCCCACTCCACTAGATCTGCTACTTCTTCAGGTGCTTTCTTTAAAGACCTGGATACTAACTCTGTTCTGGAGGCTGCTAATTGGTCTTCTTTGCATACCTTTACCAAGCACTACAAGTTGGACACTATTTCTAGGCCTAGAGCAGAGAGCAGGCTTTGCTAGAGCCATTCTTCATGGCTTTGTGGAAAATTCTGCAAAGCATTTTTCCTCTGGTCCTTCCTCCTCCCAAGGTTCCTACTAAGCTTTGGCACTCTACCATATGTAAGAGTACTGCAACATTAAATAGAAGGACATAGAATAGTTGTGTTGTATCTTACCATAACCATAGATGTCTTTCTTTTCTGTGTTGCAGTATTCTCTCTCTCCTGTCTTCCCCCTGCATCTTGTCCCTTCCTTGGATGACATATTTGTTTCCTTGCTCTGAGGATGGTACGTGCAGATGTCCCTTTTATGGCTGAGATCAGACCATATTGTGCAGTGTCCCATGTACTGGCAGTGGCTAGAAGCTTTTGTATACTGGTCAGATGTATGGTCGTAGGGCTGAAGACAGCCCATATGCAAATAATACTGCAACATTGAATAGAGGGACATCCACTGGTTTAAGCAAAAGTAACACACCTTTAAGTTACTATTTACGAAACAAAGTAATATATTACTATTACTACTTACTATTTTGAAAAAGTAACTAGTTATATTACTAGTTACTAGAAACTGTAATATATTACAGTAATATATTACTCGCATCACTGCATGTTTCCATACAGTTTAATGCATTGTGAATGACGAATATTGATTTCAGATGAAAACAGTACTCTGCTTAATGAAGTATACTTGTATGTCTCTTGCAAAGTAATGCAGTTATGAATTTTTTCTTTGAACAAATCAATGTCATCTACACAGTCACTGAAGTAAAAAAAAAATGTGTGTGTACATACATTTCATATATATAAATGTATGTGCTGTCTGCAAATATATACATGTCCCTGTTTATAATGTAATTGATAAACCTAACCTGACAAAAACATTACTTCCATGGGTAAAACTTGGCTACATGGGTTGGGTGTGGTGATGTCACATCTTAGAGGGTGTGGTTCTCAACCTCTGAACCACAGCCCCAAAATGACATTCCTCACTTTGGTTCTGGCACTTTAAAAGATGGAAGTACTGTGAAGACATAAGGCTGAGCTCTAATCTGTTCTGCTAAGGAAACTAAGATTGTGGTCTACCTCTTGCAGGCATCATGCCTTCCAGAAAATTGAAACTGCAGTGGCTGTCATTAAGTGGAAGAAGGCTGACATTTGGTACTAGATGGGAGAGCACCTGTCATCCCCAAGTCTGGGCTAGTGCCTGCACAGGTATGATAATCTGAAGAGGTGCAGGCCCGAACAGCTGGATGAGTGGGTAGACTAGGTCAGGGAAGAAGGCCAGAGTAGTACACTGTGTTCTAATATTTAAATTTTTCATCTTAATCCAAATAGGTTGTAAGAAATGCTAGAGAGATATTATAAAGGTGTTTTATATAAATGCAGCAACATGTAAGAAAAATCTATGCGTATATGTGTATGTAAGTAAACATATCATACCTCTCAACCTCTTAGCGCAAAAAATGTGGACAAAGCCTAACAGAATGGGGGGGGGGGCAAAGGACCAAAAATTGGGACAGATTTTAAATATTGCTCTTATAAACTTAAAAAAGTTGCTAGGATAACGGGATTTGTCTCAGCATGCATTTTTCTAAAGGATATGAAGACTGAAACACAAATGTATATCATTATTTAGTGACTTTAGTGACTTCAGTCCTTAAGCTATCCCAGTGATTTGCCAGAAAATCACAAATTTTTATGAGGAACAGATCAAAAATATGAGGTAAAAACCTGGACATTCTGCAAACATCTGTACAGTTGCGAGGTATGAAACATAACTATAAACAGAAGTCTGTATACAAATTTGGTGTGTGTGTATAAATATGTATGAGTAAATAGCTGCATGTGTGTATAGTATACACACACACAAAAGTATAAATGTGCAAAAAATATACTTGCATGTTTTTGTACACAAATAGGATATGTGCATTCATACCTTAAATATACTGCAGTTACTACCTATGTAATTATTTCTATTATGGGCAGACAGCTTTTACATGCTCTTTGTAGGCCACAAAATATTTATTATTATGATTTTATAAGACAGTCATTCTTTTCAAAATACTAACTACATGTACACGGTGGCTAATCCGAGTTAGCCAACACACCCTAAGCAAAGTGGGGGTGGGAAGGGAAAACAGCAAGTAAATTATCACCACAGAGGTTGCTGAGGAACGCACTATTCAGTATTTTACTTTCAGAATTTAAAGCAGTGGTGCACAACCTTTTTGTGGGGAAGGCCACTATTTATTTATCACTACATGAATTCTTAATGCATCTGCAGGCCACCTCAAAACATAATGCTAAGCAAGAAAAAGACTGGCGCGACACCGCTATGTAAAACTGTTTAATACAAAAATACTCCAACAATGTAAGCGCTTTCGGGTTCTCCAACCCTTCATCAGACGTCTGATGAAGGGTTGGAGAACCCGAAAACGCTTACATTGTTGGAGTATTTTTGTATTAAACAGTTTTACATAGCGGTGTCGAGCCAGTCTTTTTCTTGCTTAGCATTTTGTTTCTTTGGACTGGTTGACTTTGGCTTCAGCACGGAACATTGTTTGGTTTCACCTCAAAACATAGTAAGTCATTTCGAGTTAACAATAGGTACAGGTGACCGGCATTTTTACTTAAGACAGCAGTCATGAAATTGCCTGTTTTTTACATCAACTTCGCATTTAACTTTATTCTGGCTTGCAGCCATGACTTATTACAAACTCTTGCAGAAAGTTACTACTGTTTTACAGACTACAAGTTATAAACAACAAAGAATAGTTACTTCTGTAGCTAAAATTAGAGGTGTGTGCAACTGGAGTCAATTAGGTAAGTAAGCGCATGCTGGAAAGTTTGTGTGACTGGAGTAAGGCATAGCATTTTTTCAGTGTTTTAAAACATTTTTGGTTACTGTCTGGGGGCTGGATGGTATTGTGTTGAGGGCCGGATTTGGCCCCGGGGCCATCCATTGTGCACCACTGATTTAAAGTGTTTTTATTACAACCTAACATATTACTTAAACATGCAGGAAAAATATCCAAAAGCACAGTGCAAAGCATACACAATTAGAATGGAAAGATATGCAGAGAGTGAATAATACATCCATTCCCCAAGCAGACATGCTGTAGTCAGACAACAAATTTTACAATTTGAAGGAAGTCTGGATAGTCTTCTGTTTTACCTCACAGTAAATGAAGTTGTGAATAACTATTAATGCACAGAAATAGGTCCCAATTATGGTGGATTCACTACAAGTACATAAAGAAAGCCTATGCTGACGATTAATGAATGTAAACGTAAGAGAGAGAGATTTATATGATAGGTCACCACCATGTCCCCTTTTTTCCTTCTTAATGCAGCCAAAGAAGAGATTCAGCCTAACAGTCCCAGCAAAACAGAAGATTGACCCGGCTGACTGAAGTTGCTTGTGAGCATGCAAACAGTAAACATGCTTCTGAAATTCATCATTCAACAAAGCAATTTGTTGAATAAGAAATGAAAACTTTTTTGATTTTATTTTTAAAGTACAAATCCAGAAAGAATAAACAGATTTAACAGCAGAAGTAATATGCTTACAGTACACAACTGTGGTACAACCCATTTCGGTAAAATACTGTAGAATAACTGATCAGTATAAAAGCTATCATATTATATATTACAAAAGTTTATTTCTGTTTAATCAGTACACTACAACTGTAAAATTCATTATCATTTCATAACCTTACACTAATTTAACAGCTTTCCACTATCATTTCTCAGGATATTTTTTCTAAATAAAGATTTAATAAAAATAAGTAAGCACTGCTAATAAAGTGTGTACTGATGTATAAACATATTCTGAATCAGTTTACTGTCTCTATTTTTTGTCTGTCTCTCCTCCCTCTCTCTTATTATTTTAATTGTTCATTACATTGGTTTTCTTTTTTTCCTTTGTTCCTGATTTTGTTCCTTTTCCAGGTCCAGAAGTCCCAGGAGCAGCCCAACCATATCCCTTCTAGTAGTCATTCATGTGAGGTTTCTGGTTTAACATATGGACTGGATATTGTATGTGTTTAGGTTCATAGATGGTCATTAAGCATACGGTTCAGGAGACCTTTAAGAGCCCAGTGAAATTTCCCAATTGCCTTAGAGCACCTTCTTGTTAAGTGACTTGCACACACAGTCACACAGTAGGCAAATGGAGACTGAGGGAATCAAACCCTCATATACAGGAAGCAGCTCGTTATGAACTAATAAGCTTAATACTATGTGCTAACTGCCAGCTGGCAATTGTTTGTGCAGTTGCTTCCTTTAGGTGAAACTTTTCAATAAACTCTAACTGAATTTGACAATGTTAGACCTACTCTGTTGTACAACATTTACGTTATACAAGAAGATGAATACAAATTCTTAAAGCCTGAAACTTCTGCACAGTATCAGATGAAGTGGACACTTTCCAGACTAGTCCCAGAAAACGCATGGCACAAGATTAGCAATTAAACTAATGGGTGTATGTGTTTGAAAACAGATGTTTAAAGCAGATACCAGCATGTATTGCTATACATTTGATTTTGCTTTGACTTTTTAAATGCATAGAATTCCTATATCACAAATGAGTTGCCTGTATCAGGTGGTGGTGAAGTGTTATTATGTAGTTAGTTTGTACTCTCCTGGCTATTGCAGTACCTCAGAAATCATTCTGGTTTGCTCAATACCAAGCTGTTTATGTATATTTTTAAATATTAAAATATTTCCACTGATGATATTATCAGCTGATTCAGCACCAATGCTACCAGCTTTGTTTCTTACTACTTCTGGAATTTGCTTCTTCTACAGCATAAAAATATGACCTTTTTTTAATTGTCGAAAGTAGGTGAGAGGAAACCTTAGAAGTTGGAGAGGTCATGTGTGAGATGGGTGGTAACCCAGTTGTGGTTCTATACCGAACTCTGCTCTAATTCATTAATATGTAGTCACAGCATGGAAGCCAAACGGGAGAAGTTAAAATTAGCCTGACAGGAAAGCCAGCTGCTTAAAGCCCAGCAGGCAGACAAAAACAGAACTTCAGTAAGTACACAAAATGGAATTAATTTTTCAAAGCCTGGAACCTGTAAACAGACATCAGCAGGTCATTGAAATGCCAGTTGTGCTGAGTTTTGTTAAAGTGCTCATTGGAGATCACATGTAAGCATAAGGAAATTGTACATGATTTTAGCATCTAAAATATGTCCAGACTTAAATCCTAGGAGATCTACTTGATGTTTTCGCGTTATGCTTTGTGACTTTATTATGCTGTTATAAAGACAGGGATTTAAGCCTGTCTACAGCTGCTTACTTGTTTTGTGAATTACCAAGCTGCAATTTTCTATAAATTGTGCCTTTCAAGCTGAGTACATATATGTATATACGTGTGTGTGTGTGTGTGTGTGTGTGTATGTATGTATGTGTGTATATATATATATATATATATATATATTTATAT